>NW_008357584.1:95965-99477 GCF_000622305.1 Nannospalax galili | reverse complement strand
TTCTTATCACGCCATCCTCTGAAGGGGTAACCCAAATTGCCAATAGGGAATAGGGACGCCGACTGCTCTGGCTTCTTCCATGCTGAACAGGGACGCAGGGTGAGGCAATTGGAGCACCCCTTCAGTGGGTCTATCTAAAAGACTCCAAAACTGCATGACTTTTGTCTCTAAGGGGAAAAGAAAGTCCTTGAATCATGAATGGGAGATGTGAAGGAAAAGTAAAGGTGAGAGTAAAGAGTAAAGAGAAGTAAAGGCATTACATTTGAAAATTGCCCTGTTTTCACTTTTTTCTAGTTCCCTGTCTAGAACTTGTAATACTGTTTATTTTTAACTGTGCAATTCAGTGCAGTCTGTAAATTCACATTGTTGTAGAACCATTACCACTACCCATCTCCAGAATGCTGCTTTTTCTAAAACTTACTCTGGGACCATCCTTCCCCAGCACCTTCACTTTCTGTCTCTTGATGTGATTTAATAATGTTAACTTTATGTTATAGTATGTATTAGAGCTGCATCCCATTTTAAGGTTGAGTAATGTCCCATTGTATGGACATATCACATTTTGTTTATCCATTTTTCTACTTGTGGACATTTGGATTGTCCATTTCTCATTTTCCACCTTAAAATTCTAAGTAAAAAAGGAGCAAATTAGAATCATTAAGGGTTGACTTGTTTAGTCCAAAGTTTATTAGCCTCACAAGGCACTGGAACCATGAACCTGAAAGCTCTCAGAATCCATATCGTCTATCATTTTACACCAACACCTTTTTAGTAGCCGAACAATTATTATTCACATAGATCTGCATGTCTATACCAAGCTCTTAGAAGAATCTAATTGGTCACTAATCTAATTAGTCACTTCCCAACTGGCATGGTATAAAAGGGTACTTTGGGGAGGATTGGATATTAACATGGCTCCTGAGAATCCACTGTGTTGGAAAGATACCCAGGTTGGTTGCAATAATCCATGCTGGTGATGCTGGTAAGCAGAACTCAATGGCAGCAGGAGTAGAGAGAATCCAGAAGTTTTGAAGGTGCTATGAAGTTGCAGGAGTTAGTGGTTGGTGGACATGGAGTAAAGAGTGAAAATGAAATCAAAGTAACACTTGGGGTTCTGTCTTTAGCAGCTGGTTAGGCCATCACATTTGTTCTTGAGACAGCGAATAGAGGAGGAGCTTGTGGTGCTTTGGAAGATGATTCAGTCTTGGATACTGAAGCAGAATAAATAGCACAGAGTGAAGAATATAGACTTTGGAGCAGAAAAGACCTGGATTAAGTTCTTATGTGTTTCACTTCAGTGACTTAGACATGTTATTCAACTTTACAGATCTGTGCTTTCTGCATTAACACAGAGGATAATAAAGCCTCATGAGATTATTATTATAGAGGCTCAAGAGATGGCTTAGTGGTTAAGAGCACTGGCTGCTCTTGTAGAAGACCCGGGTTTGGTTCCTAGCATCCACATGGCTAACAACAGTCTGTAACTTCAGTTCCAGGGAATTTAATGCTGCCATTTGATATCCTTAGGCATTGCACAACACAGGTGCACTTACATACATGTAGATAATAGACTCATATACATAAAATAAAAAACAGTTTAAAAAAGATTATTGTTATAAGTATTAAGTAAGGTCATGCATTTAAAGTACCAAGGTATGATGTTCTCTCACCCTAAACACTTTATGTAATAAAAATTGTTGTCATGATTAAGTTGTCTTAAGTCTCTGTGGGACATCTTGGTGGTAATGAGTACTGAGAGTAAATGTAGAAAGAAAATCCAACCTGCTTCTCCAGAAGGAAATGTCTTAGGCTTGTGTGAGACTGGAGGTCCTGAATTCATCTGGGTCATATTTTATCCACCTCTTCTCAGCAACCTGGATATACAAGAGATCATGATTTCTTATAATCATGAGGGCTTTTCCACATTTTCAACTGTTTCTTGTGGGAAATTATCATCAGAGAGATACTTTTTCCCTATAGTCTTTGGATACATATTTTCTTCTGTTTGAGTTGATCTCATTCTGGTGATCTGATGGAGAGACTGAGTGGATGAGGTAACTTTAGTCTCTAACTTTTTATTATTGACAGCTTCTTGTTCTGTCTAGTCCTGGAGGTCAGATGACTACATATTTCTTTGGTTAACTCAATCCTAGTGGCTAATAGGCACTTACCATGTGTGGCTTTTCTAGGTAGTAAATGGACCTTCTATGCTTAGACTATAAAAGTACCCTGAATGAGATGGAAAATTAGGACCAGTTTGCAGTTCTTTGAACTTGAAATTATACCACTTCCTATTCTCTGCACACAGATTTTTTTCTGTAATAATGTCTAAATGGAGGACAAGTTATCCTAATTTTCACAGGAAATGCCTTTATTAACCCATATGACATGATTTCTTATACCTGGTCATTTCATCTAAGATTTTTACTATACTTGAGAAATGCTTTGTGCTCAAATTGTGTGGAGTCTTTCTGGACGTTGTTTCATTTCAGAGTTGCAACATTAAGTGGAGCAAGCATTATTGTTCTGATGGCCAATATAGTTTTATTTATGCCCTAAACTAAATTAAACTAAATGGGTTGTTGTTGGCATTTATGTACATTTATGATTGTAACTTTTCTGTAACAAAAGTATATCATATCATTAACTTAGATCAGGATGACAATACAGACTGTAAATTATCTTCTTAGTCAATGATTTTAAATTTCTATGTGTCTCCCAATATTTAGCAAAAGAAAGATGTGGTTTGGGGGCTGGGCAAGATGACTTGGTGAGGGTGAGTAAAGACACTTGCCACCAACCCTGAGGACCTGAGTTTGATTCCCAAAACCCACATTGTTGAAGGAGGGCATCAGCTTACCACAGTTGTTCTCTGACTTCTACACATTTCTGTGCATGCACAGGTAGCACATACACACACACACACACTCACACACACATACACACAAATAAAAGTTATGTTTTTCACTTAAGCAGTATTATTAAAAAGAGGGGAAGTTTGTTTTAAAATAAAATCTCCAAATTTAAGGTGTCTCCTGACAGGAATTCATCACATACTAGGTGATGATAGCCATCATCAGAAGACTAGGGCACCAAACATCTTTATTACATGCTGTCGGTGTTCACAGAGAAGAGAACTGTGTTCTTTGTCTAACACTCCAGGTCTCAAGAAATTCCTTTATCCAGAGAGCTCTCTCCCCTCAGTGGTTAATATTAAAGGAATTTCTCTTTTTCCTCTATGCTTTGGCTCTCATCTAGGAATAATTTTGTCCTCCAGAGGACATTTGTTAATGCCCAAAGACATTTTTGGGATTCTTAACAAGGGCAATGGAAAGTATTCAGTGGCTAGACACCAGGGATTCTATTTAACATACATTGTATTAGATAGCCCCCAAGATAGACTTGGGGGTACACCTGTCCTTGATCCTGGGCTAGTGTAAAGCATTGTTAGAGAACTGTTAGAATTCATTACAATCGTTAGTGTTAATGATCAGTTTTTTATATTTTTTTTA
>NW_008357584.1:83000-89927 GCF_000622305.1 Nannospalax galili | reverse complement strand
TAGTGCAGGCTAGGAGAGTTAGCCGGTGGTGCAGGGAAGCAGAGCGAGGTGAGGGCAGGGCCAGGACCAGAAGTGGTGCTCCTGGAGCCCAAGAAAGGGACTGGGTTGCTCTGGGTGAGAAGGGTCAGGAAGCAGTATTGGTTCCCCAGGTGTCTGGGTCCCCAAGACTAGGAATGGCGCAGGGCTCAAACTAGGAGTATAGAACGGCGAGGGGGGGATGGAAGGGTGAATGTGGCCTAGGGAGTCCTGGCGGGGAGAGCTGCGCTATAGACTTACCCCAAGAGGCCTGAGGATAGTAGTGCCAATGATCAGTTTTTAAGTTGCTATTGTAAATCTTCCGTCTGATGTTCATCTCCCTGTAAATTCACAAAGATGCTGGGGATGGGACAATCTGACTTCCTAATGAGCAGCTGTTGGATTCTTCCTTGCATTCCTAGCTTTCTTGAGCAAAATGACTGTCAGTAAAACAGATTAGCCTTTTGCCAGCTGTCTTGAGCTTCATGGATGCCTTGAAACAACTATGTAAAAGCTTGCAGCTGATTGCCCTAACTTCTAAAGGAGCAGCCATGGCCAGGACTGTTTCTAAGAGTTTGTACCAGACGTCTTATCAATAGCCTGGATGAACTATTAAATGACCCCACAACCATTTCCACCTTGGCCAAAAAGGGAGTATTTCCCCTAGTTGAGGGACTACTGTGATTGGTCCCTGAATAAGCCTTAATGATTGTGTTTAGTGTTAAAAGGCAAGGTTGTGATTAGTCCAAACACCCCTTCTCAGGTTATATAAGCAGGCTGCCCAGGCTATTTGGTGTGTCATCTAGGAGATGCCCTTCTGGTGCAGCAGTAGTTCCATTAAAGGCTTCTCTAAATGGCTTTTTTTGGGGGGCCTACTTTCAGTAGTTAATAACATGAAGAAGTAGCAGCAGAGGCTACGAGGACAGCAGTGGGGCCATCTTGGAGGCAGACTCAGCAGCTCCTGACCAGGTTCTAATAGCATGGACCAGGTAACAGAACAGCTCAGTGTTCAAGCACTGGTCCCCAACTTCTGAGCATAAGCCTAGCAGTGGTGGTAGTGGAGACAGCAGATACAGCTGCTGCTTGACAGCTGAAGGACTGCTGGTGGACTCACCAGCCAGCAGACCCTCTGGCAGACCACAAGCCAGCTGACGCTCTGACACTCCTGGTATCAGTGGTGGGCACCCATACCAGAGTGATCCCAGCTGTGCCCAGCACCCCATTCCAGAGCAGCACACCCAAGTCCCCAGCTCCCAAGCAACTGTAGGAGCCTCTGCTTACACCCTGACTCCATGAGCACAGTTCCAGTGGAGGCAGACACTCCCAGTCATCCTGGACTAGCCACTGAAAGGTGTCTGGCAGTTGACTGACAGTCAAAGAAGCCGCTGAACAGTTAGAGAATGACCAGAGCAGGAAACAGAGGGAGAGAGAGAATAAAGATGAAACAGGCAAGAGAACTTACAGACCTTGGTCACAGGAGAGTTCCAAAAAACAGCCAGTTTTTCAGGACCAAGGATCTCACCCTCCCCCCCACCCACCCAGTGGAGCGCTGTCAGGACTCAGGGTCCTGAGGCCTGCAAGAAGACTCACATTAGAGGGTGCCACTTTTTGCTGCTTTTACCTGCATACTGCCCCCATTCACTGTAGCCAGACACTGAGGGAAAAGTATACTATAGACCTGCATTTGGAGCGATTCTTCCTGCTGGCCCTTGATTTCTATCCAGGTGGAGCAAAGAGACCCTCTCAGTCAGCTGAGTGAAGCGCTATAGTGAAGAATGACCTGGCCCTAGGTGCTAAGGGAAAATACTGAGAAACTGGTCTAAAGTAATGGATGGAACACTCCCCCCAACATTAGTAGAATCTTGGGGGACTTAATTTTCTTATGAATAAAGGGCAAAGGGTGTGGGGGGGAGCAGTCACTTTTGATTCTGAGAACAATAGGGCAGTTAAAAAGAAAACAAATGAACAGAAAAATTTCAAAATCCATGACAACCTTTTTGACAGTTCTGTGGTAACCAGATACTTTAAGAACCGTATTTATTTACAGAGTAATGTATACCCTCTGTAAAATTGTGTGGTGACTGTACCTTAGTGAGGTAATCTACATTCAATGACAAATAGCTGTGAGAGAAAGGAAGGCTCTGTTCTGAATTTTCTTAGGCATAGTGTATGGCAGTAGGAAACAGTTCTGCTAGAGGCAATGTTCCAGGTAATTACTTAGTATGTATTGCTTTCTATGATATCAGGATTTACTGTAATAGTGACAACATCGATGTTAGTTCTTGGTGACAGATGTCTTACACATGAATTCTAAGTAGGAGTTGAGACTATCAAATGAAGCCCCTGGGCAGTTTTGTGTGGCAGATAAAGCCAGCTGTTAAAAGTCATCTATTTGTGCCAGTAATGAACTAAGACTGCTATGTTCTTCCAACACTCTTTTTAAAAATATTTTATTTTTTATTTTATGTGGATGAGTGTATTGCCTGCATGTATGTAAGTGCACCCCTGTTTTACAATGTCTGTGGAGGTCAGAAGAGGGCATCAGATCCCCTGTAACTGGAGCTATGGACATTTGGGTTGTTAACTGCCATATGTGTGCTGGAAACCAAACCCTGTTCCTCTACAAGAGCAGTCAGTGCTCTTAACCCCCAAGCCATCTTTCCAGCCCCCTAGTACTCTTTAACCTAGGACTTCCTGTATTCTGTTTAAGGATTCATGTTTGGAATCCAAGGGCCCCATTTCTGAAAAACTGAATTTAAACTATGAGTATTATCAAAACTAAGCCAAACAAAATCCCTATAAGATTAAAAAATAAGTCCCATTTTGACCTGTGATGATACCTACACTGTGAAGTTCTGTGGACTGCTTTTGTACTCTTCCAGACTTCTCTCTAGTTTGATACTCTTCATTCAACTTTAGTTCATCATCTTCCAACTTATAAGTATTTTAAATGTTCTTTTTTTTTAACTGAAAACAATGTGCTTAAATTCCCAGTTTGACAAAAGTATCCATAAGATTATTTTAGGAGAGTAAGTTTCATTAAATTGAATGTCTTCGTTTTCTAATGACTGTCATATATGCACATGATGTCAGTTTCCAGTTAAGTAATAAGTGACAAGGTTAGAAGCATTGAATTAGAACCCAATAAAAGTGCAGTTGTGGTGGCTGGAGAGAGGGCTCAGTGGTTAAGAGCACTGATTGCTCTTGCAGGGGACCTGGTTTCAATTCCTAGCACCCACATGGTGGCC
The DNA here is from genome assembly GCF_000622305.1 of Nannospalax galili. Taxonomy (NCBI): domain Eukaryota; kingdom Metazoa; phylum Chordata; class Mammalia; order Rodentia; family Spalacidae; genus Nannospalax; species Nannospalax galili. Next base: position 86,664 of record NW_008357584.1, on the reverse strand, counting down.
AACAGCTATTCATAATTTCATTTCCAGGGGCTCTGATGCCCTCTTCTGACCTCCGTGGGCATTGCCCCTCTGGAATGTTTAAGTGGTCAATAATTTATGTGGGAAATAATTTATTCATTTTATCAGAATCATGTCTATGGCTAGGAATTATTTATATGACTATCAGTTTTGTACAGATTATCTTCTGTTGCTAAAGATTTATAAAATAGTCAAAACAGTCACAAATGCAAATAACTTGAGGTAACAAGCTAGAATAATCCTGAAATCATAATTTTTCTTTTATTGATTAGATTTAGGCTATTAAAAATTCCTATTTTAGATCTAAATTTTGCCCCCTGAGACCAACTCCAGTTCATATAATATTCAAACAAATTTGAATTAGTTGCTATTTTATAAAAACTAGGTTTTTACATAATGTTTTGGTGACTAGGGTGCCTTGAAAAATCATATTGAAATGGGATTCATTATGCTTTTACTTTTGCTTACTAATTTTTCTGGGTAGCATACAGAACAAAGACTGGGTCTCATTTTGGCACCTGCTTAATACTGTTTCTCTTCTCTTAAACTTATCTTTCCTACTTTGTTTTTGTTACTCAAAATATCATGCTCTTCAGTCCCTCAGGCTAGAAGTTTCAGTCATTTTTTACTGGCTCTTTTTCATCTGGATTTTGTAGATGTGGGCATCACAAAGCACTGTTGCATATTATTTTTGTTTATCCTGTGTCTTAATCCAGTTGACACACTGTTCTCCTTAGTTATTCCCTGTAGCATTTTATTTCAAACTTAATCCTTGCATGACTCTTCTAGACTATGTGAATTTAATATTCAAACACTCTTGTATACTGCTCTGGATAGTCTAATATTTTCTTTACTTTTCGGTCCTTTGAATTCACCCTCCTTTTGCAGTCTTGATTCTACTGAAGTTAATTCCTTTGCTGTCCTTTAAACACTATTTGTTCATATTGAGCCTTCTTAAAAGAAAGGCCTCTCCTTCATTTGTATTTACACTGTACTTATCAGGTGGGTCAAAATGAAGATCGCTTATTCCTTTTTTTTTTTTTTTTTTTCTGAGAGGAAAGGGTTTATTTCAGTTTCATCTTACAGTATAGTCCATCATTGAGGGAAACTAGGGCAGAAGCTCAAACATGAACTTTGTAGTAGAAATTGAAGCACAGACTGTGGAGGATAGCTGCTTACTGGCTTGCTCCCCTGGCCTGTGCTCAGCCTGCTTTCTTATACAACATAGGACCATCTGCCCAGAGGTGGCACTGCCCACAGTAGACTGGGCCCTCCCAGATCATTCAGTAATAAAGAAAAGGCTCCACAGACATGGCCACAGGCCAATCCGACAGGGGAAATTTTTTTTTAACTTAAAAAAAAACTTTGAGAGTTTTATACATGCATATAAGGTGTTTTGATCAAATCCACACCCACTCTCTCCCCTCCAACGCCTCCCATATTTCCCCATCACTTTTTTCTGTCAACTTCATATCTTTTTTTTCTTTCTTCCTTCCTTCCTTCCTTCCTTCCTTCCTTCCTTCCTTCCTTTCTCTCTCTCTCTCTCTCTCTCTCTCTCTCTCTTTCTTTTTTGGGGGATGGCTTTTTGCTACTCTTAACATTCCATCCGCTGAAGAGGTAACCCTAAAATCTTTTAGGGATTAGATAAGAGCTCCCAAATACTTCTGACATTTTTGGCCTTTGGAACAGAGTATGTTACTAACAGGCCCAAGGACATTTTGACTTTTAGCCAAGAAACTGGCTACTTTTCTTTGGGGTCTTTTTACCCTAACTGCCTAGGTAGTTATTTCTCATCAGTGAGAAGTAATTGTCTAAATTACATTTTATATGCACTTAAGCCTAATGTCTGGGAAGTATAATACCTTGAACTCTTAAAGAAATATATTGATCACTTTAATCTTTTGTTATACTTTCCTTTTGGGTGTTTAAGACCATAGAGTTAGCCCATATAAACCAATTTATTTTTACTCTTCATGTCGTTGAAGGATCTGTTTCTCAGGGGTCACCTGGGCTTGGGAGGAGTCCCTGGCTGCTTTCTTTTGCCAGTTCCATATATGTGAAGATAAGTCAGAGCTCCTGCTCAACTGTGGCTGGCTTCACTTGGAAGCATGGAGGAACTGTTTTCTCTAAGTTGACCATCCTCTTTATAGACTGGACACTGGTTCAAGTCTATCTGATAGGGTTTACATGGCCTCCCTGAACAGGACAACAGGTGACTCACCACAGTTACAGGACATTTTGATAGTCCCCTGGAACTTATTGATCTTGGAGGGCAAGGAGCAAAAACTGTCCTTTGAGTCCTTCTGACCAGATTAGTATAGGCCTCAAGTATGGTCTTTTTTTAGAAGTTCTCAGTTTTTATGCTTTATTCTTTTTTAACATTATTTATTTAATAACCATAAAATTAGAAGCATTTCATTACAACAGCATTGACATATTCAATAACAATTTCCAGAGCTAAGATGCATCTCTTTCAAAACTGGCTGTAAATTTTTAGGTTTATATTTGAATTAATACATTTATACAAGATTGTACTCCATATAAACCCTATAAGACATGAAATTAAATTAGGTTTTAAAATTTTAAAAAGATCTCCATTTCATTATTAAAATACAGTTTCATACAGAAAAATTCATTTTTAATACACTTGACACTAAGATGCACATGCATTTCTAATCTCTATATATCTGATTATTGCTAGTCACAGTCAGTTTCTTTCTGAGCTCCTTGGCATCTGAGCATGGATATAAAGTCATCAGGTAGATTTCAGTGGAAATGTTTTTCACATCTACTAATTATTAAGGAGCGAATATTTATGCTTTGAAGAATTATTATTATTTTTGTTTGTTTATTTATATACCTGCTTCCCAGGTAGCACCCTCTCATAGCCTCCCTCCTCCCACTAGAGCCCTTATACTCTGATATCCCAGCTATTGTCTTCTGTGTTGTCGGCACCCCCCAGCTATTCCCCACTGCTTGCCCTTCTGGTGAATCTAATCAGCCTATCTAGAGGTCTTTGTTTTAGGAGGGTCAGCTGTTCCTCATCTAGCGGTAATCAGTTGTCTATATTCCTTTGGATAAGATTGGAATCTGCTGTTCATTCTCCCAGTTCTATGCTGGGTTAGTATCTGGGAATCCCTTTGGCCATCCTGGCCAACAACTCAAAAGAAGGTATCACCTGTCTGGCATTGTTGCTTGTTATGTAGCCTTTAGCTATACATATGGACTCTTATGAAATTATGTTGGCCCATTTAATCTTTGGTTATATTTTCCTTTTGGGTGTTTAAGGTAATACAGTTGGTCCAGATAAACGGATTTATTTTTACTCTTAAGGTCATTTGAGGATCTGTTCCCCAGGGGTCATATGGGCTTGGGAGAACTCCTGGCTCCTTTCTTTTACGAGTTCTGCCCATGTGAAGATAAGTCAAAGGTCCTGCTTGACCATGGTTGGCTTTACTTGGAAGCATGAAGGAAATGTTTCCTCTCTGTTGACCCTCCTCTTTATAGACTGGACACTGGATCAAGTCCATCTGGTGGGGTCTCCTCAGCCTCCTCGATCAAGAGGACAGGTGACCCACCACAATTACAGGACATTTTGAGAGATGCTCATAGTCCCCTGGAACTAGTCGACCTAGGAAGGCAAGGA
>NW_008357584.1:81125-81986 GCF_000622305.1 Nannospalax galili | reverse complement strand
AGTCTGACTGGGGTAAGGTGAAATCTTAAAGTGGTTTTAATTTGGAAATCCCTAATTATTAGTGATGTTGAACATCTTTAAGATGTTTCATAGCCATCTTTACTTCTTCTTTTGAGAATTTTCTGTTCAGCTCCTTAGTCCAGCATTTAATTGGGTTGCTTCTTGTCTTGGTTTTCTGTTTTTTGAATTCATTATAAATTCTGATTATTAAACCTCTGTCGGATGTGTCGCTGGTGAAGATTTTTCTCCCATTCTGTGGGTTTTCTGTTTGCTTCCTTGGTCGTCTCCTTTGATGTACAGAAGCTTTTTAGTTTATTGAGGTCCCATTTGTTAATTCTTGCCCTTGTTTCCTGAGCAATTGATGTCTGGTTTAGAAAATCCTTTCCTACGCCTATATCTTGTAGGTTTTTCCCAATGTTTTCTTCTAATAGTTTCAGAGTTTCAGCCTTTGAGTTTGAGGTCTTTGAGCCAGTTGGAATTGACTTTTGTGCAAGGTGAGAGATAGGTGTTTAGTTTCATTCTTCTACAAGTGGAGATCCAGTTTTGCCAGCACCATTTGCTGAACCTGCTGTCTTTCCCCGAGTTAATGTTCTTGGTCCCTTTGTCAAATATCAGATGGCTGAAATTGTTTTTATTCATATTTGGATGTTCAATTTTGTTCCATTGGTCCATGGGTCTATTTTTGTGCCAGTACCATGTTGTTTTTATGACTATAGCTCTGTAACACAGCTTGAAATCTGGTATAGTAATCCCCCCAGCATTGCTCTTAGTGCTCAGGGCTGTTTTGGGTATCTGAGGTCTTTTCTGCTTCCTTATGAATCTGAGGATAGTTTTTTCCAGTTCTTTGAAAAATCTGATGGG
>NW_008357584.1:72077-80477 GCF_000622305.1 Nannospalax galili | reverse complement strand
GGGATGACTGTGTGGTTCTTGTCTTTGAGCCCATTTATATGATTTATGACATTTATTGACTTATGTATATTGTACCATCCCTGCATCTCTAGAATAAAGCCGACTTGATCATGGTGGATTATCTTTTTGATGTGTGTCTGTATGCGGTTTGCAAGTATCTTGTTGAGAATTTTTGCATCTGTTTTCATTAAGGATATGGGTCTATAGTTTTCTTTTTTGGTTGTATCTTTACCTGGCTTTGGTATGAGAGTGATGCTGGCTTCATAGAAGGAATTTGGAAGTTCTCCCTCCATTTCTAGTTTTTTAAATGAATCAAGTAGTATTGGATGCACATCTTCTTTAAATGTCTGATAGAATTCTGCTGTAAATCCATCTGGTCTTGGGCTTTTTTCAGTAGGTTGTTTTGTATTACTGTTTCAATTTCTTTTTTGTTATGGGTCTGTTTAAGCTGTTAATCTCTTCTTGGTTTAAGTTTTGGTGGACCCATGCCTTTAGATATCCATCCTTTTCTTTTAGGTTTTCAAATTTAGTAGTATATAGGTTTTTAAAGTATTCCCTTATAATGTTCTGTATCTTTCTGGTGTCTGTTTTGATGTTTCCCCTTTCATCCCTGAATTTTTTGATTTGGAGGTGCTCTTTCTTTCTTTTGGTTAATTTGGCTAGCAGTCTGTCAATATTGTTTATCTTTTCAAGGAACAAGCTCTTGGAGTTGTTGATTCTTTGTGTTGTTTTCTTCATTTCAAGTTCATTAATTTCTGCCCTGAATTTTGTTATTTCTTCTTGTCTGCTGGGTCTGGGTTTCATTTGCTGTTGCTTTTCAAGTGTGTTGTGTTGTAGTGTTAAGTCATTTATTTGTGTTCTTTCTGATTTTTTGATTTAGGCACTTAGAACTATAAACTTCCTTATAAGGACTGCTTTCAGCGTGTCCCAGAGGTTTTGTCATGTTGTATTGTCCTTTTCATTTAATTCCAGGAATACTTTCATTTCTTAATTTCTCTTTTGACCCATTCATCATTCAGGAGTGTGTTGTTTAATCTCCATGTGTTCATGTGGTGATTAGGGCTTCTTCGGGTGTTGATTGTAAGCTTTATTGCATTGTGGTCTGATAGAATGCATGGAATTATTTGTCTTTTTGTATTTGTTGAGATTTGTTTTGTGCCCCAGTATATGGTTGGAGAAAGTTCCATGGGATGCTGAATAGAAAGTATGTCCTTTGGTGCTTGGGTGGAATACTAGGTAGATGTCTGTTAATTCCATTTGATATATGGTATTGCTTAATTCAGATATCTCTCTGTTAACTCTCTGCCCTGTTTACCTGTCTAATGGAGATAGTGGGGTATTTAACTCACCTACTATTAATGAGTTGGGCTTAATCTGGGTCTTAAAGTCCTGTAGTATTGTTTTTATGAAGTTGGGTGCACCCGAGTTTGGTGAATATATGTTCATGATTGTAACCTTTTCTTGATTCATTGTTTGTTTGATTTAAATGAAATGGCCCTCTTTGTCACTTCTGATTAGTTTTAGTTTAAAGTCTATTTTTTCAGATATTAGAATTGCAACGCCTGCTTTTTTCTTAGTGCTATTTGCTTGGTATATATTTTTCAATCCTTTCACTTTGAGATAGCATCTGTCCTTGAACATGAGATGAGTTTCTTGCAGACAACAAAAAGATGTGTTTTGTTTCTTAATCCTTTCACATGGTCTGTGTTTTTTGACTGGGGAGTTCAGTCTGTTAATATTTAAAGTTATTAATGAAAGATGGGTATTGAATCCTGTCATTTTTATTTCTGTTTACATTGTTGATATAGCTGTACTTTTCCACAGTTATACCTTCATTGAATTTCTTTCCACAATCCCTTGGGTATAGTCATTCCTTTCTTCGACTCTTTGTATTGCTTCCAGAACTCTCTGAAGGGCTGTTTTTGTGGACAGCCTATTTATGTCATGGAAGATTTTTCTTTCCCCTTCGACTATAATAGACATTTTGGCTGGATATAGTAATCTGGGTTGGCATCTGTGGTCATTTAAAGCTGGGAATACTTTGGTCCAGGCTCTTCTGGCTTTCATAGTTTGCACTGAAAAGTCAGCTGTAATCCTAATGGGTTTTCCTTTATATGTGACCTGTTATTTCTCTTTTGTAGCTTTCAGAATTGTCTCTTTTTTGTACGTGTAGTGTTTTTACTATTATGTGCCGTGGATAGTTTCCTTTCTGGTCCTCTCTGTTTGGTGTTGTATATGCTTCTTGTATTTGAATGGGCATATCTTTCTTTAATTTTGGGAAATTTTCTTTCATGATTCTGTTGAAGATCTGGTCCATGCCATTATCTTGGGATTCTTCTCCTTCCTGTATGCCTATGATTTGTAAGTTTGGTCTTTTTATGGTGTCACACAATTCCTGCATATTCAATTCTTGTGATTTCTTAAATTTTTCATAATCTTTGCTTGAGTGGTCTAGTTCATCCACTTTATCTTCTAGTCTTGTTATGTGTTTTCTATTTTTTTCATCCTATTGGTGAAGCTTTCTCCTGTCATTTCTAGTTGGCTTACTGAGCGTTTCACTTCCTTCTTCATTTCAGTCTGAGTATTCTTTAATATTTCTCTTTTCTGAGTTTATTCAGAATTTTATTCCTATCTTTCTTCAGTTCTTTGATTTCTTTTTTTTGTGTGTTCTTTAAATTCACTGAATTCTTTTATCATGTTTATAATTGTTCTTTTTAGTTCTGTGTCCTGCAGTATCTCTAGGGGTTTCTCACTCTCCTCTAGAGGACTATTGGTATTTGATGGGGATAAATTATTTTGGTTTTTCATGTTATTATTTTTTCTCTGTGATTTTGACATGTGAATTTGTTTTGTAGTTTCTGATTCTTGTGTGAGACTCAAGCCTTCCTTTCTTGAGTTTAGGTCTGCTTCTTTTTGTAAACTTTATGTGCCTTTGTGGTTTAGGGCATGAAAAGCTGGTTTGTCTAAGCTTCTGGTTCTCTCTTTTGATTTTATATTGGAGTGGCTGGATTGATTTTGTCTTCAGGAATTCCCACAGAGGCCCAATTCAGATGAGGGTCAGATGATTTCAGGCTTTCTCCTAAGATCTGGATCCCTCCAAGAACGATTTTGTCCTCAGGAATTTGGGGGTTGGACTGGCCTGGGAGCCTGGCCCAGAAAAGATGCTGGTCTAGGGCAGCTGCTGGCCATGCCACCCAGAGATGCAAAGGCAGATGGGGCAGCAAGATGCCCCATGGCCTCCTGGGGACTGCACTGAGGGAGCTGGGTTGGTCTGGATTCAAATGATCAGGAAGAGGAAAGGTCTGCTCTCGCATCGCAGAAAGAGGCTCTCAGGTGGTGTAGGCTCAGGGAAGCAGAGGGAGGTGAGCGTGGGCCAGGTCCAGAAGCCATGCTCCTGGGGCCCAGAGAAGGCACTATGTTGGTCTGGATGAAAAGGATCAGGAAGCAGTATTGGTTCCCCAGGTGTCTTGGGCCCCAAGACAAGGAATGGGGCAGGGCCCAAACTCAGAGGAGAGAATAGCAGGGGGAGATGGGAGGGTGAATGGGGCTGAGGGAGTCAAGGCACGGAGGACGAAATGGACTTTCCCGGGAGAGAGGCCTGTGGGTGGGAGAGAGGCCTGAGGGGGGTGGTGCAGGCCCCCAGACTGGTACTTTTAATTACCATGTGCTATGTAGATAAAGCTTGGGCAAAATCCAAATGTTCTCAGATAAACTTAGTCTACACATATATTTTGTTCCTTAAACTAGTTTACTAAACTATGACCTTAGAAATTTTAAGATTATGTGTATATATTTTTTTAATTTTTTGTGCATATTATTTTTGTCTCATCCTTTATATATCATAACAAACCTGCACAGAACTTCATCACTGCTTAGGCTTTCTCATTTTTCCTATCAGCTTTGGAAAATATTTCCATTCCTATATCCTTTTAACATCTTTTACATGCTCTTTTCTTTTTTAGTAATTATGAGATATAACAACATTAACAAATTTTCCATCTGTTGTGAGTATCATTTTCCTGTGGATACTAAGCAATGCTTATCCCCTTTTAAGGTTCTAATGTGAAACCAATGTTTGATTAAAGTTTTCCTTGGGAACCAATGAGTTTACTGAGCTTACTTGGGGTTGCTGAGGTGTATGAGTGACCTGAGGGTATGCACACTGGAAAGCCTTCTCTTCTAGCCTTCTCCAGATCATATACTTTAGTCCTACCCAAATCTAGGACATCATGTATGATTAGGGCCAAATTACATACAGTTGGACAGGAAGAGTGGCTGGATACTCTGGTGAGGGTCCAATGATCCTGCTTTGCCCTCCTTTAATGTAGGACCACAACTGTCAACAAGCCTGTGCTGCACAGCTTTAGTGTCAACTTGACACACCTGAGTTGAGGGAGCCTCATTTGGGGAATTGCCTTCATTGGACTGGCTGGTGGCCATGTACATGGGGACATTCTTGATTGTTGAATGATGTGGGAGGGCCCCGCCCATTGTGGGTGGTGCCACCCCTGGGCAGGTGGGCCTGTGTTGCTTAAGACGGCAGGCTGAGCAGGGGCCAGGGGAGCAAGTCATAGCAGTGATTCTCCATGGCCTGTGCTCCAGCTCCTGCTTCCAGGTTCCTGCCATGAGTTCCTACCTTGGGCTCCCTAATGAACTGTGACCTGGGAGATGTAAGCTGAATAAACCCCTTTGTCTTCTGAATTCCCTTTGGGTCTCCTGTGCTATCAAGAAAACTATATAACATATCTTTATGTGCATTTATTAACTTACAAAGGAATGAGTACCCAGTGCCTAGCCCTATGCCATGGCTCAGAGCCCACCATATCTGACCGCGCCATGCCCATAGTCACCACTAGCATTTGTTTATGTCTCTACGGCCAGTGATCTTGCTCCAGGTCCAGAAGAGTCAGTCCATTCTCTCCTAGAGCTGCTGCATGGCTGGCTGCGCATTCCCCACACCTCTATGCGCGCTACCCTCCACTAGTGGCTTCCATCCCAAGATGGCTCCCTGCAGTCCCTCAGTAGTCCATGCTCCATGGCAGGCCCTGCCCCTTGGAGGAACTAGCCAATTGGGAGACACCTTTCCTCCCGAAGTTTGTAGTGGTCAGAGTGTCTTGTCACAGCAATGGAGAAACAAACTAGGACAAAGCCCAACTGTGATGATGTTTAGAGATCAGGCTCAGCTGAAGTGATAATGGTAGTTATTTCATGCAATAGAGACTACTGTATAGCATTACCTTACTAAAAGGACATGGAAATTAAAAGGATTTGGTGCTAGGAGCCACATATGAGGGCGAATATATGTTGTTTGTTTTTCTCAGTCTGTGTTACTTCACTTAGTTTAAGAGTTTCTAGATCCATCCATTTACCTGCAAATTTCATTATTTCATCTCTCTTTACTGCTGACTAGAACTCCATTGTGTAAATATACCACATTTTTGTTAACCACTGGTCAGTTGAGGGACACTTAGTTTTAGTCCATCTCTTAGCTATTGTTAAAAGAGCAACAACAAACATGGTTGTACAATTGTCTCTACAATATGATTAGTCCTTTGGGTATATGTCAAGGAGTGGTATAACCGGGTCATTGTGTAAATATACCACATTTTCATTATTAAGAGTTCTCCACACTGTTTTCCATAGAGGTTGCATGAGTTCGCAATCCCACCAGCAGTGAATGAGTGTGCCCCTTTCTCCACATCCTCACCAGCATTTTGTATCATTTGTTCTCTTGATCCTAGCCAGTCTGATTGGGGTAAGGTGAAACCTTAGGGTGATGGATAATTTACAAAGCCTAGACCTGCTTTTTCCTGCTTCTAGAGGCTGGGAGGCCCAGGATGGGGGCGCTACATCTAATAAAGTCCTTGTTAGTGAGACTTTGCACGTTCCAGAGCTGGTGCAGACTATCACATAGTGCAAAAGACACATTCAAGAGCCTGAGACAACTCATCAATAAGACACTCTGGAGAGATAATCCATGAACCCACTATTGCTATTCAGTTTCCTATGCCTTTCAATGGATTTCAAATTTCAACTTTACTTTCAGTGGAGCCATTCAAACCACAACAAAATTTAACAGTTTGATTTTAATCATCCAAATGACAGAAGAAGTTGAGCACCTTTTCCTGTACATGACAGTAGCAAATAGCATAACCTCTTTTGTGAATTTCCTGTTTAAGTGCTTTCCTTTTTTTCTACTGATGTGTGTCTCTTATTGGTGTACTAATGTGTGTTTTTCTCTGTGTAAGGAATGTTCTTTAAGATCTTTATATATTCTGGATGTTAAACCTCTGTCAGATGTGTCACTGCTGAAGATTTTTTTTCCACTTTGTGCATTTTCTCTTCTCTTTTTTGTTTCTTTTACCATACAGAAGCTTTTTAATTTAATGAGTTCCCACTTGTTGATTGCTGATCCTAATTCCTGAGCAACTTCTGTCTGATTTAGAAAATATTTTCCTAAACCTACATCTTGTAAGTTACTGCCAATATTTTCTTCTAATAGTTTCAGGGTTTCCAGTTTCACATTGAGGTCTTTGATCCATTTGGAGTTGACTTTTGTGCAGGGTGAGAGATAAGGATCTAGTTTCATTCTCCTACAGGTGGAGATCCAGTCTTTCCAGCACCATTTGTTAAAGATGCTCTCTTTCCTCCATTGTGTGTTCTTGGCACCTTTGTCAAATATGAGGTGGCTGAAGTTGCGTACTCAGGTTTAGGTCTTCAATGATGTTCCATTGATCTATGTGTCTATTTTTGTGACACACTGTTTTTATGACTATAGCTCTGTAGTATACTTTGACATCTGGCATAGTAACCTCCCCAGTGCTGCTCTTTGTGCTCAGAGTTGCTTTGGCTATCTAGGGTCTTTTGTGCTTCCAAACGAATTTAAGGATTTTTTTTTCTAATTCTGTGAAGTATGTCATGGGGATTTTGATTGGGATTGCATTGGATCTATATATTGCTTTTGGTAGGATGGTCATTTTCACAATAGTAATTCTTCCAATCCATGAGCATGGGAGGTCCTTCCATCTCCTGGTGTCTTCCTCAGAATATTGCTTATTTTATGAAGCCTGCCAGGGCTCTGTGAATTTTCATTGATCTTTCTTAAATGATTTATAGTTTTTAATGCATTTTCTCTTAAGATTAAAACTATAAGAAGCATGGGCCACAGTTCTATACTATTTTGGTATCTCAGTAGAAATTAGCAAACTTTCATCTACATTTGTATTGTATTTGCATAATCACGGATTTGTCAATCCATCATTCAGAAGAGGAGAATTAAACATTCTGGATTTTAATTTTTCAGAAGCCTGAAATTTACCTATTTATTGAATTTTGGCACAAATGTGAAGAAGAAAATGTATTTATAAATGTCAAAAGTATTTGGGAGCTCTTGTCTAATCCCTAAAAGATTTTAGGGTTACCTCTTCAGTGAGGGGAATGTTAGAGTAGCAAAAAAGCCCCATTTAAAAAAAAGAAAGTACAAGAAATTCTCAGAAAAAAAGCGATGGGGAGATATGGGAGGAGTCGGAAGGGAGGGAATGGGCATGGATTTAATCAAAACACCTTATATGCATGTATGAAATTACATGAGGACTATTTCCAGCACACACAAATTCTGAATAATTGTGAATTTAAATGTTTATATCATATCTAAATATGCCAATAGTGAGCTTTTATAGCTTTATTGAAGGATTACATGATTTGCAGGTGCTTTCTTCCAGTCTTTGACTTGAACAGGTGAAATCTTTTTCTCCTATGTAGCTCTGAGATTCTTGTGTCTACCTAAGAGTCATTCTGGTTTGAGTTCCAGCTTAGCCAGGAACAGTGTTGCTACTGGTAAACAGTGGATTTTTAAGAATAAATTGAGTTTTTTTTTTAAATCTGTTTATAAATGTAGTCTTTGTTCTAGGCAATTTAAAGCATACTTAACTTATAAAGAAGGGCAAGATCCTGGGGTATGTTTAGGAACTCCGTATGGAACCATCCAGCTGTTGGTGCATGCCATCAGAAGCAGCAGTGCCTGAGGCGTGGGGTAGCACTGTGTAAAGCCCTTCTCACCTTGGTGATGGTGCTCTTAGATTACTATTTTGCTAATGATTGCCTCAGAAGCATTATCAGCTGAGGTGGCAATTTATCCTCCCAATATATAACCCTAGTACTGCTTAGTTTCTGTACTAAGCACCTAATAAATGGTTGTAAATATAAAGTAAATCAAATTCTTGAACATAAATGTTATGGACTTAGTAGATGTCTTCAAAATAGAGGAGCAAGCCTTGGAAAAGTATGGGTTGATACAGAATGGAATTATTTGACTATTCCTGAGACATCCAAATATTAAAGACCAGCACCAATGCCAGAAATTTAAGACCTTCATGTCCTTGATGACTTTGTTTCTATCTT
>NW_008357584.1:55794-71982 GCF_000622305.1 Nannospalax galili | reverse complement strand
TGTGTGTGTGTGTGTGTGTGTGTGTGTGTGTGTGTGTGTGTGTGTCAGGGTGCACTATCTTGATGCATGAGTGAAGGTTGGGACAATGTTTGGAATTCGTTCTTGCCTTTTTGATTGAGGCAAGATCGATCTCCTTGTTCTCAGTGCTTCTAGTGTTTTTCATTGTATATGATGTCACATATTTGGAACCACATTCCATATATGATGGTGGAGGTTTTTCTTCTCCTCTTAGGGCACTGAAGCTAGATGATGAAAGAAGCAAGAGCTTTATATTTTTATTTGCTTTGACTCAGCTCCTCCTAGCTTCTTGGGAATCCATGTCCTTTTATGGTTCTCCTCAGCAGACAGGGAACATGGGGACACAGCATAAGATGGTGGAAAGAACAAGGCAAGAACTCTCTTGTTTCTGCCATTTAGGCTATTTACTTCAGGCTAGCTGGTCCTTGAGCTTTGAGCTTGGGGGCCATTGTCCTGTCTCTGCCTCCCATCTTGAGTAGGTGCAGTGGAATTACAAATGGCAGCCACAGTGTCCTGCTTTTTAATCCTGTGCATTCTAGGGATCCAAATTCAGAGCATCAGGCTTGTGGAGCAAGTGCTTTTACCCATCTCCCCAGCCCTATGATTGGGATTTTTTTGGAGACAGGGTTTAGCTGGAACCCCAGCTGGCCTGGAACTCAGTATGTAGAGCATGCTGGCCTTGAGCTCACAGAGATCTGTTTGCCTCTGCCACCTGAATGCTGGGATTGAAGGTGTGTGCCACCATACCCAACTTCATTGATCTTTAATTTATTAATTTATTATTTATTTATTTGTTATTGGTTTTGGGTTTTCTGAGATGGGTCTCACTATGTAGCCCTGGCTGGCCTGAAACTCACTATATGGACCAGACTGGTCTTGAACTTACTATGATTCTTCTTCCAGCATCCAAGAGCTGGGATTGTAGGCATGCAGTGCCATACCTGGCTTTGATGTTTTTTTGATAAAAAAGCAGTTAATTTCCATATCAGTAGGACTTGGCTTTGCATAATGGTGGCTGCCTATAGTCTTACCTATTCTTGTTCTGAGGCAGGATGATTACTTGAGTGAGCCTATCCTGGGTATCATGCCAAGAACCTGTCTCCAGGTTAAAAAAAAATCAACTTCTCTGAGTACTGACCATGCCAACTTAGACTAGTATGTACCATACTTTAAAGTCTTCTACTTACATAATAAGAATACTTGTGTGTACCTAGTGTAGGTCTTGTAAATTATAATAGAATATATTATAAACCATTGTCACATATAGTGCTATATGCATAGTGGGAACTAACGTATATTAGAGGTGTTTGTAGTTGCTCCCTTCTATTTTACTACTATGTCTTAGGGCCAGACTAACTAAGTTTGGGCATTAGGGTGGTGACTTTTCATAGAGGGGAGATCTTAGATTGATATTTGCCAATCTCCTCTAAGGGTAAATTTTTATGCTACTGTGTGTTTTTGAATGACATGAAAATATAATTAGAAAAAGATAATTTAATTACAAATTTTAGTGTCTTAGCACATGGTCTTTTTATGTATTAAGAGACTGATACCTTGTTAGACAAATTTTAGGTGCCTAATTGGATGAATTATTGTCAGCAGTAGTATGGGCCATATGGGGGAATCCCAGGAATTGCTGCAAATATCAGAACCATATTTCTGTAGGGAAATATGTAGAAGTGGACTATGGCTGAGAAAGGAGTTAAGGTGATGGTCAGTTTGGTAGAGTGATAAGTAGGAAATAATGACTACCTCTGTAACAATTTCAGAGCTGTTTCCGGGAAGTATGCTGAAATTAGCCTCAACTAGCCCTTAGTTCTTTTATATGGTTTCAGATCCCTTTGCTTTATCTTGATGTGATTCTTTTGTGCCTGAAATTTTCTTGACTCTTGGAAACTAAATTATCCCTCCTTTGCTATCATGTTTGGAATTTTCATTATATTCTGATATTGTGATATGATGGGTTGTAATGTTATACTTTGCCAGTGTCATGCCATCTAAGAAACTGCACAGACTGGATATTACTTAAATACGGTGTTTTAGATCATGAAAAATGTAAATGTTTCACTTAATTATCTAAATAATAATTCTTTGCAAGATACTTAGATTAAAAAGAGATTGTTGCCTTTAATCCCAGCACTTGGGAGGCAGAGGCAGGTGGATCTTTGTGAGTTCAAGGCCAGCCTGGTCTACATAGTGAGTTCCAGGACAGCTGGGACTACAAGGAGACCCTGTCTCACACACACACACACACACACACACACAAAGAGATTGTTTTTTTTGCACTACATCTAAGTTTGGTCAGCTTTTGTATAAAACCTATCTAAACTTTTGGGCCATAAGATGGTTTATCAGAATCACTTTTGTGATATCCATATTTGTTCCATTTCTATTTTGTGGTACACAGTAAAAGGTTTTGGAAATTTGTATTCTTCTATTGAAAAGCTGTTATTTATGTTAAGAGGAAGCACTTTTTAAAGGGCCTATCCTTCTCTGTGTCCACAGAACTTCTTACTACAACACACCGATTACATGTGCTATGGTGAACAAAGCAAACCATCTGATCACTCCTAACTCCTCAGAGAGTAGGAAATTGTCCCGTTTTGTCTCCATAAAATGCAGCTGGTGAACAGCATTATTTATTCTGCAATTCTCTTTTGTGTTCACTTTCTCTCTCACCCACAGCAGAATCATTGATATCTCATTACTCGAGTTGCCCCAGTCAGTCATGATGTTAGACTCAGAACTTAGTATCTCTTGGTCATGTACAGAATACAGAAGTCTCTTCATCAGGTCAAGATGTGACACTTCTTGGTCTAAAAACCTCATGAACAAGAAGACAAGAAATATGTCTTTCCTGTTCCCTCTCACCCTAGTGGAACTAGGAATAATAATTGGATAAAACACATTCAGGAATGGGAGAGACACAGCAGAGTCATAGCAGTTCCACAGTTCCATTTTGGAGGCAGCATGGGGGTCCTCATCCTAAGTTGGAGAATGTTTCTGAGGTATGTCCATTTTCTACTTGGGGTAGGTTCCTCTATCCTTTGTTCACTGTGCCCACTGGCTACATCCTCCTGGATTTTCTTCTTTTCGGTAATTTCCTTGGCTACATTTGAAGTGGCTCTAGAGGATAGGCCATTATGGGGTTTGAGCAGTTTTCCCTGGCACTTCTTGTTTGTAGAAAATTGGCATCCAGTGGTTATTTTAAATCTCTACTAATTGTGGTCTTCCTTGATTCAGACTGGTAGTTATTTTTGCAGTACAGGTCTCAGAAGTTTTATTGGCTTCTTATCTCTTTGAGTTTGAACAGCTTCATTTACCAATAGCCAGTTTTTTGCTAGATAAATTTTTAAATTTCCTGTATGTTTCATGTTTTCCACCTCAGCATGCCTCCCCCCATTTGAGGATACCTTAGCTTATCAGACATCAATTTGAGACCTACACTTGTAGTCTCTTTTTCCTGAACTTTTTTTATATCAAGTAAATTTCCTGAGTGACATATTATTTTGCAATGGGGATTTGAAATCAGGTGTGGTGGCTACATCTGTGATTTGATTCTTACTTAAGGGTGAGTATTAATCAGCTGTGGTTGTTCCACAAGCCTTCCCAGTTTTATTTTTAACTATTCAGGATTGTGAAATGGTTCTATTCAATCTTATGTCTTTGAATTTGAAGTCTATTTTATAACATCGTGCTTGAAAATCAATGAATTCTTTTCTCATGTCTTTCTTGCATAGATTTCTCTTTTTCTTGAGTTATTTTCTTCCTTTCATCCATTGGTCTGTCCATCTCACATGTCACACTGGCTGGCTTGGGATTCTTGCCTCTGCTTACTGCTGGGAAATGCATTACTATTTCTGTCTTTCTTTTCATCTTTTGATTTTTCATCTCATTTCATTTTAAGCACTCTCATAGAGGCCCTGTTTTCTTGTGCTCTCTAGGGAGGGTGCCAACACATTTTCAGACTTTTCTTTTAGCTTTATCAGTTATATGAGGATTTTGGAGTCTTTTCCTCTTCTGGTACTAGAATATTATATTCCTCACATGGCTAGTCTTTTGTCCTTTACACTTTTTATTCCTTTTAAAAGTGAAATCTGCAAGCTATGCTTTTATTAATAACTAGGTTCCTTTAGTATCCACTTACATTGGGCTTAATACCATTACTGCATCTACAGTTTAGGCCATGATAACCTATACAAATCCCAGTATAATTCTTCAGGAGGCCTTTCACTTAGATTAAATCTGTTAGGGTTAGAATTTATGAAAACTAAAATTTAGAATGCTTCTGCCACTGGAATTCTTTTCTTTGCCTTTCTTACATTGTTTTGCTTAGAAGGGACTGTAGGTAGCATGTAAGGTGTCCTTGTTAGCATTCTTCAACTTTCACCCTAATTGTTAGTGAGATTCTTCTCGATTCAAGTGTTATCTGTTGACTTTTGCTTACATGAAATGTTTTACTGTATAATTTTTTGAATCTTCAGAAATTAGAAGAGGTTGCATTGTGAACTTCAGGGCACAGAGGATTTAGATTATAAACCCATGAATCTTAAATTTTTCCTTTGTCTTCCTTTTTTATTTTTCATTGACTTCTTAGACTGTGATTTTTATCTCTAGAAGTTCAGTTAGGTGATGTACATTTTCTGTAGGGCACAGGTGAAAGGTACACCGGGGCTGTAGAAGAATAATAGAAAAATGATGGAAAACCTTTTGGTGCCTGGGAATGGGAAACGTCCAACATCAATGCCTGGGTGCTCAGGCCCACATGTAGAGTCAAGACCATAGCAGGCCATCAAGGGAGCTGGGAAGCTCATTCATGAGAATTAGCCCTCCAAAGACTAGAATCTGCAAATGACAGAGACCTCCCCTATCCCTAGCATAAGCCCAACACAGAGGCAAAGCCACTGTGTTATACAACCTGGTATTTGGGGAAGGGGTTGTGACCCCTTCAGGTTCATAGGAGGGGATCTACTCCTTGGAGGTGACCCCTGTAGGTTTACAGGAGGGGACCACAACTCTGGCTCATGGAAGGGGACTGAAACATGGAGGGTCATGGAGACAACCACAGTTTCAGGCTCACCGGAGGGGGCCACAGTTCTAAGCTCATGGGAGGGGTCATAATTTCAATATGCTGGTTCCTCCTGTTTTCCTTTCTCCATTGCTCTGTACACATGATTATACTTGTGTTTAAAAAGGAGCATTTGGGCTTCTGTGCAGCAAACAGGAGCAACAGTTACTTGCTGGCTTGAATTTCTTGCTAGAGGGACATCAATATTGGAGAAAAAACTTTTTTTGGCGGGGGGGTCTTTTTGAGACAGGGTCTCCCTGTAGCCCAACTGGACTGGAACTTGCTTTATAGCCCAGGCTGGCCTCAGTCTCACAAAATCTACTTGCCTCTGCCTCCGGAGTGCTGGGATTAAAGAGATGGGCCACCCCTACATGTGTGGAAAACCAGTTTTTGCTTTTGCTTAAGGGGGAGAGATGGATGAGTGTTTTCTTTTTCATGGTCAAGGCTCCAGTTTGCTTTTTTGTGTCTGCTGTTTTCAGATCTTCCTCTATGGCCAGGGGAAACAAGTGAGAGACGTTTTACTGGAATCGTGTTTCAGGTTCTTCCACAGACTGTTGTGCCTGTTCCTCTCCATGCCAGGATCCACTGGAGCCACCAGCTTTCCAGTCCATACAGCTGTGCTGCCGCCATCTTGGCTCTCCAGTTATTTTCTTTCTTACTTGCCAAGTCCCGAGTTCAGATTTTTAAGACCAATAAAGAAGCACCTAAGGTCAGGAAAATATTCATTGTGTGTGATAAGGTCCCTCACCGAGTTCAGCTGGTTGACTGCCTGGGGCATCCCTCATTTTGCCATCTTGAAGAAACTTCTTTGTCTTTTAATATCTAGGGAAGTTTTAATGTTTTTTAAGTCTGACAACAGAATTCCTGCAAGTAATTATTGTGATACCTTTTTGTTTCTTTTTTTTTTGTCTTTTTGAATCAGGGTCTCCCTGTAGCCCCAGCTGTCCTGGAACTATGTAGACCAGGCTAGCCTTAAACTCAAAAAGATCCATCTGCCTCTGCCTCCCAAGTGCTGGGATTAAAGTCATGCGCCACAATGCCCCGCTGTGATACCTTTTTGATAGCTTTTTACTAAGTAGGGTAGGAGCTTCAGTTTGGTCTGAGTTTCGCATTATCTAGCGCTTGTATTTCAGATCCTGCTGGTGGCAGCGGTGGTGGTGGTAGCGGTGGCAGCGGCTGCTGGAGCAGCAGCAGCAGCAGCGATGTTTCACTTCTTCCGAAAGCTTCCAGAATCGAAAAAGCCCTCTGTTCCAGAGACAGAAGCAGATGGATTTGTCCTCTTAGGTGAGTCTTCTCAAGAAATAAAAATCACAATCAGATACGTATATTGTTTTTTAAATTATTGGTAATTATATGATTTTTTTGCTAATTTCAGAATGAAGTTTTGTGTATAATTTAAAAAGCTGAGTCACTGGTCACTTGGAGTATTGTCCAGTCTTTCCACATATTGGTTTGGTTGTGCATTTCCAGTTTAAATAACCTGCTTCCCATCTGATAAAATACTAATCCCTCTAAACTGTGGGAAACATCAAGAATCCATGATAAATTCTAATTCCATCTTTTAAAAAATATTAATTTTATGTTATGTGTATGAGTGTATTGCTTACATGTGTGTAAAAGAACCCATGTCATGCCATGACCCAGGAGGTCAGAAGAGGGCAGTGAAATTTAAGACATACATAGAGAACTTTGCTCATTTCTGTTTGTGCTTGAGTAGAAATTAATATTCTTCCTTTTGTAATAATATAGCCATTTAAAAATTTTTTTATGTGTATGCATGTATTGCCTGCATGTAGGTAAGTGCACCCATGTCATGCAATGCCCACAGAGGTCAGAAGAGGCTGTCGGATCCTCTAGGACTGGAGTTACAGACAGTTGTTAGCTGCCATGTGGGTGCTGGGATTCTAACCCAGGTCTTCTGCAAGAACAACCAGTGTTCTTAACCGCTGAGCTATCTCTCCAGACCCTCATATAGTCATTTAAGAATGTGAATGTGGTACACTTATATCTTTTAGGTCATACAATTTCTAATGCTAGGCCTCAAAGTTGTTTTTTTTTTCTTTTTAATATATATATTCTCTTAACCTCTACCTTTGTGGCTTGCCATCGTGGACTGTTTCAGAGACAAAATTTAACCATGAGTAAAATAACCCTTAGTTCTACTTTTTATGCACTTTCTTCCAATTTTTGTTACCAAGTAGCTTTGAACAGATATTTTGTTAGTTACCTTGTTTATCAGCAAATACGTTTATTTGTTGTGGACTTTCTTTCCTTTTCCAAGGAAGACTGGAGTTTAAGAAGCATTTTTGACTGAGCCTCAGAAGTCTCACAGACTTCCCAATTTGCTATTTCATTAGGGAATTTTCAAGACTTAATTACTATAATATGCTCTCAGGACCAGCTATTCTGCCTGATATATCTAAGCTCTAATCGTACATTTTCTCAAAGGCTGACATGCTGTGTTTTAAAGCAAGTTTTCCCAGGACCATCTTGGACTGAACAGGATTGATATTGTACCCAGGACCATATGTTTGGCAGTTTGACATTCATGATGAGAAATCATTTCCATCATAATTCTAGAAAAACAATTTAATTTGTAGTGTAGTTGATATTATGCCTTGTTCAAATGATCAAATAATACAAGGGTCCACAGATGTCAGCTGAGGCCTCCTTGACCATCAGAAGCTCTGCTGATATTTCTGTCTGTTTAACCCTGTCCCTCTCAGATACAAAAGCTTCCTGCTTCACTGTGGTCTTTGGAAAAAACTCTTGTCTACCTAGTATACTGTGGGCTTGGTAACCTCTCCTGAAGTTTTACTGTCAGTCAGCATTGTCTCTGGGCTCTCATTTCCTTTCTTATTTCTCTTTTCATCTTGTCCTGGTTTGTTTCTTCATTGCTGTGAAAAAACACTCTGACCACTACCAACTTGGGAAGGAAAGGGTTTATTTGTCTTTACTGGCTTGCTCCCTTGGCCCCTGTTCAGCCTGCTTTCTTATGCAACACAGGCCCACCTGCCCAGGGGTGGCACCACTCACAGTGGCCTGGGCCCTCCCACATCACACAACAATCAAGAGGATGCCTCACAGACATGGCCACAGGCCAGTCCAATAGAGGCAATTCTCCAACCTAGGTGTGTCAAGTTGACACCAAAGCTATCCAGCACACATCTGTTACATTATCTTCCTCAGGAGCACCACACAGGTCTGCTGTGAAACAGATATGAGTGCTGACTCTCAACATTTGGGTCGATTCCTAGCTCTCCTACATACTAGGGTTTCTGTCTTCAGGAAGTTATTTAACTTTCTCAGGTATCACTGAGCATGTTATCAATACATGTCCAGTGGGTTTAGTGGGGGCAATAAATGCCTAATATTTACAGTATCCTGTAAGTGAAGTGGTACTATCACCATGTTCAGAGGACTTAATTTTCCATGTTACTCCATCTTCTCTGAAGCTGATTTTCAATTAGCCTGAATAATCTGACTTCAGAGCCTATCCTTTTTAGTCATGAAACTACACACATTGGCTTTAAAAAAATATTGAAGTTTTGTGTATTTCACATAAAAAGTCATCTTTATACCCCCTTCCCCTTTGGCACTTTCCCACAGTCAGCCCCTCTCCCCCCACTGGAGTTCATACATTCTTTAATTTGTGTTAAGGTCTATCATGTAAAGTTAGTGTCCCTAGATGTCCCTCAGTGTAAGTTCATCCACTGGGATCTAGTCAGCCTATCTAGAGTCCCTCTCTTTAAGAAGATCAGCTCTTCCTCGCCCAGCAGCAATGCACTGCCAATAATTCTTCGACTAATATGGGGCCTGATGTTTATTTCCACAGTCCTGTGCTGAGTTTTTGTCTGCTTAAGTTTGTATGGATCTTATGAATGCTGAGACCATTGCTGTAGGTTCATATGAGAAGGGTTCCAGGCACCTGTAGGACTATTTCCATATGGTCATGCACCTCTGCCCTGGCTCTTACAGTCTTTCTGCTCCCTCTTCCGCAATGGTCCCTGACCCCTGAGTGGTTGGATTTTAATATAGGAGTCCTGTCCAAAGACCTACAGTCTGTAGACTCCTATTCTCTGTGTTTTAGCCATTTGTGACGTTTTGCTTCCTGACCCTTTGTTGCATGAGGGAGCTTCATTGATGAGAGTTCAAAGATATATTAGTGTTGCTTCATCCCTTGTTCTATGTTCCATGAGCCTGAGATGTAGAAGTTGCATCCTAGATGTGCCACTTAGAGTGGGCAATTCACAGACAATTTCTGTGTGTGCCCAGTTGTGGAACTCTGTAATTATCTCTGCCTCTTGAAAAAGAACCTTCTTTGATGGGTGCTGATTGGGATACTTGTCTATAAATTTAAGGATCCACATTTTGCACATACTAAGAAATTACATTTGTAAGGATGTGACAGACTTAGAGTTTTCTCTAAGATCTGTGATCTCTCCAGCTATGTGTATTTGGCTAGGTTTACAGTACTAGACATAAGTTTCCTCCCATTGAGTGGGCTTTAAGTCCAGTTAGGTAGCCATTGATTACTCCCAAGATAAAAGTGCCACTACTGCACCAATGCTGTCTTTGAGTCCATTTATATGATTTATGACGTTTATTGACTTATGTATATTGAACCATCCCTGGATTTCTGGAATAAAGCCGACTTGATCATGGTGGATAATCTTTTTGATGTGGGTCTGAATGCAGTTTGCAAGTATTTTGTTGAGAATTTTTGCATCTATGTTCATTAAGGATATGAGCCTATAGTTTTCTTTTTTGGTTTTGTCTTTATCTGGTTTTGGTATTAGAGTGATGCTGGCTTCATAGAAGGAATTTGGGAGTTCTCCCTCTACTTCTATCTTTTTGAATAATTTAAGTAGTTTTGGTTGCAGATCTTCCTTAAATGTCTAGTAGAATTCTACTGTACATAAATCCATCTGGGTCTGGACTTTTTTTAGTCAGGAGGTTTTGTCTGACTATTTGAATTTCCTTATTTTATGGATCTGTTTAAACTGTTGATCTCTTCTTGGTTTAACTTTGATGGCTCCCAAGATTTTAGATATCCATCCATTTCTTTTAGGTTTTCAAATTTAATAGATTTTAGGTTTATAAAGTATTCCCTTAAAATGTTCTGGATCTTTTTGGTGTCTGTTGTGATGTTTTCGCTTTCACCTCTGATTTTATTGACTTGGGTTTGCTTTCTTTCTTTTGGTTAACTGGGCTATGGGTCTGTCTATCTTGTTTATCTTTCCAAAGAACCAGCTCATATATTCATTGATACTTTGTATTGTTTTCTTTGTTTCTATTTCATGAATTTCTGCTTTGATTTTTGTTATTTCTTCCCATCTCTGGGTTTGGGTTTCATTTGTTTTTTCCTTTCCAGAGCCTTGAGTTGCAATTTTAGGTCATTTATTTGTGCTTTTTCTGATTTTTTAATGTAGGCACTTAGAGCTATAAACTTACCTTTAAGGACTACTTTTAAAGTGTCCCAGAGGTTTTGTTGTATTGTTTTGCCCTTTTCGTTTAATTCTAGGAATACTTTTATTTCTTTCTTAATTTCTCCTTTAATCCACTCATCATTCAGGAGTGTGTTGTTTAATCTCCATGAGTTACTAGGGCTTCTTCTGGTGTTGATTTTAAGCTTTATTGTGTTGTAGTCTCATAGAATGCATGGAATTATTTCAATTTTTGTATTCGTTGAGGTTTGTTTTGTGCCAGTATGTGGTTAAGTTTAAAGAAAGTTCCATAGGGTTCTGAATAGGAAGTGTATTCTTTGGTGCTTGGGTGGAATATTCAGTAGATGTCTTTTAGATTCATTTAATGTATGGTATCATTTAATTCAGATGTCTGTTTATTCTTTGTCTGGTTGACCTGTCTAATGGAGACAATGGGGTATTAAAGTCCTCTACTACTACTGAGTTGGGGTTAATCTGTGTCTTAAAGTCCTGTAGTGTTGTTTTATGAAGTTTGGTGCACCAGAGTTTGATATATATATGTTCATGATTGTAATATCTTCTTGATTAATTGTTCCTTTGATCAGAATGAAGTGGCCCTCTTTATCTCTTCTGATTAGGTTTAGTTTGAAGTCTATTTTGTCAGATATTAGAATTGCAACCCCTGCTTGTTTCTTAGTGCCATTAGCTTAGAATATTCTTTTCCATCCTTTCACCTTAAAGTAATGCCTATCTTTGAAGGTGAGATGGGTGTCTTGCAGACAGTACAAGGATGGATTTTGTTTCTTAATCTATTCAATTAGCCCATGTCTTTTGACTGTGGCCTTCAGTTCATTGATATTTAAAGTTATTATTGAATGCTGTGTATTGGTTGCCATCATTTTGATTACTGTTTTCATTCTTTGTCTAATTTTGTGTTTCCACAATTATACTTTCATTTAGTCCCTGGGGTATAGTTGTCCCTTCTCCATTCTTTGTATTGCTCCAAGTATTCTTTGAATGGCTGGTTTTGTCGACATGTATTTTTCAGGCTATTCATGTCATAGATTTTTTTTCCCCCTCAACTATAATAGACATTTTTGCTGGGTAAAGTATTCTGGGCTGGCATGTATTGTCATGTAGAACTGGAAATATCTTGGTCTGTGCTTTTCTGGCTTTCATAGTTTGCACTGAAAAATCAGCTGTAATTCTGATGGGTTTTCCTTTATATGTGACTTGTTTTTCCTTTGCTGCTTTCAGTATTCTTTCTTTGTTCTGTACATTTAGTATTTTTACTATGATATGTCATGGGGAGTTTCTTTTCTGGTCCTGTCTATTTTGTGTTCTATGTGCTTCCTATATTTGTATGGGGATGCCTTTCCTTAATTTCCTTAATTTCGGGAAAGTCTCTTCTACAATCCTGTTTAAGATCTGGTCAGTACCATTAACCTGGAATTCTTCTCCTTCCTCTATGCTTATGATACGTAGATTTGGTTTTTTCATGGTGTCCCACAGTTCTTGCATATTCCATTCCTGTGGTTTTTAAATTTTTTTATGACCTTTGCTTGAGCGGTCCAATTCCTCAACTTTATCGTCCAGTGTTGATATTCTGTTTTGCATTTAGTTTGTTCTATTGGTGAGACTTTTTCCTCTTGTTTCAAATTGGCTTATTGAGTTTTTTACTTTTCTTCTTCATTTCAGCCTGAGTTTTCTTTAATATTTCTATCTCTTTTGTGAATTCAGTCAGTAGTTTCTCTCTATCCTCTTTTAGTTCTTTGTTTGTGAGTTCTTTAAATTTGTTGAATTCCTTGATCATGTTTATGATTGTTCTTTTAAATTTTATGTCCTGGGTTAGCTCTATGTGTTCTCCTTGTAGGACTGGTAGAGTTTGGTGGAACATACTGTTTTGGTGTCCATATAATTATTTTTCCATTGTGATTTTGGCATGTGGATTTCTTTTCTTGTTTGTGATTCTGGTATGAAACTCAATCCTTCCTTTGTTGAGTTGAAGTCTTCTTCTGTTTGTATTATTGGTGTGCTTTGGTTAGTTTCTCATTTGGTATGCAAAGCTGGTTGGTCTAGGTTTCAGTTTCTCTCAGATTTTATATTGCAGGGAACTGATGACTTCAGATCTGCCTCTCAGGAGCTCCTGCAGAGGCCCAAGTCAGTCTCCAGTAAGGTACACTCAGCCTACCTTCCAAAGTCTGGACCCCTACTAGTGGTCACTCACAGCACAATTTGGGAAGTTCACTAAGGGTAGGCCTGACTTAGGCACTCTCAGGCAATCTGCTAAGGTCTCAGCCCCTACCCCTACTGTACAGCAGAGAAGTCTAGCCCTGGGGAAGTGGGAGAGGCCTCATGTGGTCCCAATTATGGGGTTGGGCATGGTGTGATTTGGAGAAGCTCACCACCAAATGGATCCAGGCATTCTTAGGCAGTCTGCTGAGGTCCAGGCCCCTACCATAGGGCAGAGAGGTCTAACCTGGCAAAGTGGAAGGGGCCACACGTGGTCCTGGTGCAGGGGGTTGAGCACAGCACAGTTTGGGGAAGGTCATCAACACGGGTAGGCTGCAGAGAGGTCTAGCCCTGTGGAAGCCACATTGGCATTTTTTAAATTCTGCATTGCCAGAATTTAAAAGTTTTAAATTTAATTTGTTTAATTGATACATAAAGAGGTGTAAGAAATTCTGATGCACTATTGCACATTGTGGTGACTGTAGGTAACGATAACATTCTGAATAGTTCAAAGAGCTAGAAGGGAGAATTTTGAATGTTTTCACCATATCTTCAGGTTATTTCTAAGACAGTGAAAGTTTAAGCTTTCTAAACAGAAGCAGAAATGAAAATCTTCAACTGTGTACTTTACCCTTCAAACATGATAAGTGCTATTTTTCTTTTTTAAATAAGAAATGATTAGCATTGTATTACTCTTCATTAACTTTGGCTCTTAAAAATATTTTATTTATTATTTTTATTTTATGTGTATGTGTGTATTGCCTACATGTACGTAAGTATACCTGTGTTGTGTAATACCCGCAGAGGACAGAAGAGACTGTCAGATCCCTGGGCACTGGAGTTACGGACAGTCATTAGCTGCCATGTGGGTACTGGGATTTGAACCCGGGTTTACTGCAAGAACAGTGTTCTTAACTGCTGAGCTATCTCTCCAGGCCCTTGCCTTAAACTCTTTTTACTATTTAATGTATATTTAAACAATTTATTTATTTTTTATTTTATGTACATGAGTGTTTGCTTACATGTATGTATGTGCACCATGTGTGTCTAGTGCCTGGGGTGATCAGAAGAGGCCATCAAATTCCCTAAAACTGGAGCTATAGGCAGTTATGAGCAGACATGTGGGTTCTGGAAACCAAACCTGAGTCCGTTGTAAGAGCAGCCTGTGCTCTAAACTGCTTAGGCATCTCTCCGGCCAGATCCAATATTTAAATAACTGAAATATATTTAAATACTGTAGAATATTAATCTTTTTGAAATTGAAGGTTCATAGTATACAATATTTAGTTAGTAAACCATTGTGCAAAAGTCAAGGATTTAACTGAATTTACTGATAAGGGTCCTATCATCATTAGGAATATAGTTGTCTTTAAAAAATAAAATGGTAAGCCTTAAATTTTGTTCTATTGAGTTACCTTTTTTGTCATGTTCTGTAGCAATATGTTGTCATAATATCTATTTAGTCTCAGAGCATGACTTATGAAAGTATTTTGAAAGATGTTGTTAAATGGTAAATGTGAAATATTTTTAGTGATTTTATTATTAACGTGTTGCCATACTTACACACATGTATTTTGGAGACATATAGATATATATCCACACATTTTTTAGTTATGCAAAATAGACATATTACAGGAAAAAGTGATTTATGTGCTTACCTGTTGACTTCTAAATGATAACAATCTATGTCAAGACTTAGACACAACTTCTTATCAATATGGACATTTAGAATTTTAGATAGGCCCTACCTGTAGCCTTAGCTGACCTACCTGGCAGTCCCTACGTAGACCAGGCTGGCCTCAATCCCACAGAGATCTGCCTGCCTCTGTCTCCTGAGTGCCAGCACTAAAGGCGTGGGCCACCACACCTGACTCATTACTTATTTCTTAAAAAGTCACAGTAAAGTATATTGTTAACACTATAAATCCACTCCCCCACATCTCTCACTTGAGAATACCTTTTCCCTTAGGCCAGTATTCCTGCTAAAAAGTAATAGGTTTAATTATTAGATTTAATTATTAGATGACATTGTTGAGTTGATGACGTGAAACTTTGGGTCCAGGCAGAGCAAGACACTTTTATTTATGATAATAGTAATATCTAGAGTGTTCATATACAGTTAGCTCACATTTAGATGAAAGCTTTTCTCCTTATTAAGATTTCCAAAGCTTTTAGCTTTTGTAAATTGTGGGGTATGCTGAATGAGAATAACAGGGATGTGGGGGAGAGCTGAGTAGAAAAACATCCTTTCCCTTGTAACCAGTTTCTATTCATATAAGAGGTAAGAGCTGTTCTTCATTCAGTAATGAAGAAGTAATCCTCCAGGGTGCTCATTTTACACAAAAACAAATTGCAGTTTTCATTTGCATCACTGGGTGGCGAGTTTTCATAGTTTTGTGCTACTGTTTAAAAACTCAGCAAGCATGGCCCTGTTTGTAATTACCAGGGCTTTCTTCTGTTATGACATGTTTAATTGTACTTTTAACACATTATCTTTAAGTTGATTACAAATTTACTAATGTAGTGAGCAACCTTGTAGTTATTTTAAATTAGGAAAGGGTACTGCCTAGATGTTGGCATATAATTCCTTCTAAAACCAAGATAAAGGCATGGATTAGCTTATTGCATTATAGCAAAAATAAAAACAGCAACAACAAAATCATAAGATATAGAATGAAAGGAAGTAATTGAGAATACTTTTGATGCCTCCACTAACATTGTTGACCAAATATTGACCGTAATTTTGGAGTGAGCAAAATGAAAGTGAGCAAAGTACTATTGCAGAGATTAAAAGAATTGGGTTACAGTGCAGCTGAAATTTATTGTGCTCTTCAGAATGTGCAGGTGCTTCTTACAGTAAGGCACAAGGACGTCTAGTTTCCATTAAGCTAATTGTTTTGTAAAACTGAATTTAGAACTTTTAGTAATTGGCAGCAGCTTGGATTTCATCTTTTAAGTATTGATATTGAAATATGTATCTTATTTTCCCCTTTTTTATAGCTTACATGTTAAATTAGGTTTTAGAAAGTAATAAGTTATTTTTAAGACTTTCTCCTATTACATTTCCCCATCTTAGGATCAAACATGTCTGTATACTTCAGTGAGATGACTGTTTTTATTTAGAATCTTTAAAGGTAATGTTTCCATATCTGTGTTGTTTCCATATTTTGAAAATGGAAACTTAGCTGTGAACAGTGAAAATTTACATTCCAAGGAATAGGGGCTAGTAAGAAACTGATTCTGTAGAGAGCTGAAGGCTTTAATTAAAACAGCAGAAAATAAATAGACTTTCAACATGTGCTTTCTATTTTTACTCCTGTTCTGACCAAAGAAATGTACAAATCTTAAAAAAGAGAGTGTTCCTGGACTTAAAAAGTAAATGGTCTTTGTCCATATATAGTGATAACCAGAAAAACTCAAATACAAGTGTATTTACTTAGTGAT
>NW_008357584.1:49353-55721 GCF_000622305.1 Nannospalax galili | reverse complement strand
AAACTTAGTGATCTCTGTATTTTTACCCTTAACTTTTAAATTCTAAAGCAAATGTACAAGGTTTTTTCAATTAACTTCATTGAAATTTCATATTTTCCCATTAACCAATCCGGAGCTTTGTCTAATGGCTAGAGTTAATAGATTTTTCATATCATTGTTGCCTAATTCTGGTCTACCTGTTAATCTCACAGCATTTCAAGTTAGCAAGTTGTCCCCATGTGGAGTTAATTCTTTTCCTTGTCGCTGTAATTGTACAAGTGAGAGGGAGTTGTATAGGGCAGGGAGGAAGTGCCAGCCATACAGAGAAGTAGAGCTACATTTTGAGTTTTGCATGGCTGTACAGAAGCCATTCGTTCTCTCTGGGACCCAGTAAACTTGGTTAACTCAAATGTAAATTAGAGTACTCCTTTCCTAATTTGGTGGTTCTAATACTTCTGGGCATCAAGGCAGCACTTGGAAAATATGCTGGTACTGGGACCCATTATTAGATTCTGATCAGATGGGCCTAGAGTTTGGCTGAGATAGTGGTGGTGGTGGGTTTTTTTTTCCCCCTAGATGATTCCAGAGTACATGCAGGGCTAAGGAAACTATAGTTCATTCCCTGTAATTTAGTAATTGTATACCATCAAATAATATGTTAAGACACTTTGAAAAAAACCTCATAAAATATGAAGTTACAGTTTTTCTTCCACTTTAGTTGGGCCATAAACAAGTAACAAAAAGAAAGACCACAAAATTTTTGCATAACCATACTTCCCCAGTACATTAAAAGAAAAAAGAGCAGAAAACTTCATAATTCTAGGAAATGAAGTCTGTCTTTCTACATACAATCAATTTGGAAACATATTTTTCTTTTAAGTCAATGAAACAATTGGAAAACATTTTGTTAAGTTGATTACACATTGCAAATTCTGAGTGGCCTGTGACTTCTTTTGTCTTTAGCCATAGTGTGTCTAGATTGTCTTTGGTGAGATTATTGGGCAGATTACTACCTGTAAAGTTTTCAGAGCAACATCTAAAGTCCATTTTATGTAGACTCAAGCCATCATCAGTCATATTTCTCATATAGCTGTAGGTGTGGGCAGTTGGCTGATGAACTGTGGAAATGTTTTCTTTAGGACACTGTTTTAGTGTAGTATCAATAGGGGAAAATGTTAGTATGCACACATTTTAAACAAACAGTTCAGGGGATTTTTTAGGCATGGTGATGTTTGAGAATTGTTGAAATCATTATTTACTAATGTGTGGTGGGGGAACAAAACTTTCTCAGGTGACAAGCTATGCAAACAGTAATGTAGACAGTGGTAGTCACTAGTGTTTGACGCTATAGGCAGAGAAATGGTGAGTGTGTTATCAGTGCTATGTATAGGCTGTACTAGTTCACAGGCTACTAAAACTACTACAGATTTGGTTATTTATAATGAACAGAAATGTATTGACTCGGTATTCTGGAAGCTGGGAAATGGGAGGTCAAGGGCCTGGCATTTGACAAAGCTTTCTTGCCAAGTCATCCCATGGCAGAATTGGCAGAGAGGGAAAGAGAAAGAGCACTGGAATTAGCCTTGTATGAAGAACCCACTCTCTCAAAATGAACCAATGCCCATGAAAGGTATTAATCCATTCATGAAGGCAGAGTCCTCTTGGCCTAAAATTCTGTCTCGTAACACTGTTACAATGTCAGTTAACTTTTAATATGAACTTGGGAGGGCACAGATATTTCCTGACCTCAGACTGGACCCAAAGGCCACTCTCTCTCTCTGTATGTATGTATGTATGTATGTATGTATGTATGTATGTAGAAATTCTGTCCAAATCTACTTAAAGTTGAAGTGCATAAAGTATGCATTGAGCAGAGTAACATTACTAAAGAATTGAGAACTGCTGCCAAAATCTTGATTATCGATTTGAAAAGAGTGACTTAGAGTGTAGCTCAGTGATAAAGCACTTGCCTGGAAGTGTGAGACCCTTGTGTGATCCCCAGCCCTGAAAAAAATTGTTTTAAAACTGAGCTTTTCATCAAGAATGGTATATACATTTATGGCATGCACACACATCATATTATTGATTACTTAAATGTATTGAATTAGTATCTTAAAGGCATCCTTGTTCTAAATTTTTTGGAATTATAGGTCCAACAGTTCAGCTTTAAATTTATGGAATGACTCATTTTTATTTCTGGCATCTATCATTTCCTGATACAGCAACTGAAAATGTGCTTGGCAGCACTGAAGGAAAACTGTAGTTCTTAAAATAGTTTGTTGATGGATTTTTTGAAGAAGTTGATAGCTCTGATAATCAGCCATTGTCCTTGCTGTTAGTGCTATGTTAGTAGTCTAACGTGTATCAGCCTGGAAGTCAAACTGAATGGTTTGGAAAGTTCTTGAGACTGTATGCAAAATTTCATGTATGTATCTTTATGGGAAGAGAGTTTGCATCAATTTCTCAAAGATCTAATGCCCTAAAAATACCAATAACTACTTTTCTAGATGTTGCTTTGTTTTACAAGCCTCACAGAATATGGTATTTTGTTAGACAGCTTTGTGCTTTTGTTAACAAATACCTGAGATAGTCAACTTACAAAAAGAAAAGGTTTATTTTGGTTTTGATCCCTGTTTGATTACTGTGTTTCTTTGGGCCTCTGACAAGGCAGTACATGGTGGTGGGAGTACATGTGGAAAGAAAAAACACCTATAAAGTGAAAGGAAGAAGGAAAAAGAAGTACCACTATCCCATGCAAGGGTAGGCCTGCAAGCTATCAGTGAGCTATCTATGAGATACTAGGTTCCCCTCCATGAAGGCCTGTCCCTTCTTAATAGTCCACACCAAGGACCAAGCCTTTACTTTATGGGCCTCTGAGGGAGACTCAAGAAAATGGACTCTGATGTATTTTCCCAGACATCTTGTTTTCAGGAGACAGGAGATCGTGTTACTAATCTGGACCAGGTATTTTATTAAATCAGTAGTACTGCTAATGATAATGTAGTCTTAAATAGCAGTCATCTGTATCTTTCATATCTGTTATATATTTAGAAATGTACCATTTTCAAAAATTCTGGACACAGTTGGTGAAATCATAACTTTTTTATTATGGGAATTTGGGAGAAAATTTGAAATATTTGTGTTTCCTTTTATCATCTCAATTCATATCTTTTTAAAGTGACTTTTTAAAGTTAAAACCAACTGCATTTTTGCTCAAATTACACATTAATAATTCTCAATATGTTACATTATAAGGAAGAGTTTTAAAGGTGATGGTGTTTTATCTTAAAATATTTATTATTTCATTATAAATTGAACTATAATTTATAACATTTCACCACTAAAAGTAGGAGTGAGGCAGCATGTATAATAATTTTTAAGGCTAAAAGGAAACCTTAAGGATAGTTCTCAGTAGCCTCATCTTCAAATGCTTCTGTTTAATAGTTATATATTCAGAATGCTTGGACATCTATAAATCCTTTTGTTTGCTAAGAGAGAAAATATGATAAATTTAGAACTATCTAATAAAAGAAATACCAAATTCTAGTTTGAGCTGGCTACACTGAAAACATTTCTCTTTGCCCTTTTATCCTGTAGGCATTTTTTTTTTAATTGCAGAAGCTAGGTTAAATATATCACCATAGAAATTTAATTATGATTTATACCTGTTATGAAAATATGCTAATGCATGCAAATATATTTTATTATTCTCAGTTCAGATATATATAAATGTTTTCCTTGCCCTGAAGGAGTGCAGTTTCTCAGCTCCTTTTAGGTCTCCAAGGTTACAGGACCTTGAAGGATGTAGTGTTTCCTATGGAGCAAAAGTGTACTTCTGCGTGCACTTCCTGAAATCCAGCAGAACCATTAAGGTGCCATGATTGAGGAATGGTGATCTTCTCACACTTTGTAGGGGAAAACAAGGTGTCGGAATTTCAGGTTTTTCATTCTAAATTTCCTGTTAGCTCTAGAGAAAACCAACACTAACCTTACAAGCAACTGTTAGGCAGGTACAATCTATGTATGAAGAGTAAATGGCTTTCACAGAAACAACTTGCCAACAAGCCAGTATTTACCCACACAGCTGACTCTTTAGACATTTGGAATCATGATCATGATTTCATATCCTGTTTTGTAAGCTGTATATTAAAAGAAATTGAACATTAATTGCAATTTAAACAGAGTAGCTAAACATACAATTTTGTCTAAAGCGATAGTTCATATTTTGTAAAGAATTTCATAATGTTCTGTAAAGAGCCCTTTGACCCTGTAGCACTCGCTGTGTAGAGATTTCATTTTGAAGGAGAAGGGGGATTCTACTGCTGCTCTTCTTTCTCATCTGTGTCTTTCATTTCCTTCCTGGGTGAGATTCCTCACCTGATGAGTGAGGGAGTAAATTGGGGTTTTATCTCTTAAAAGTTTTTTTTTTTTTTTATAGAATGACATTTACTGATATTCTTTGTTTTATATATTTAAAGGTGGACAGATCCTTCAGTTGTTCTGATCTCTGTGTTGTGTAATATACATTGAATTCTTTTTTCAGAAGAGCAAAAAAATATGTCCACTGACTGTCAAACAGAAGTCAGTATGACAATTTTATCTGGCTAGTAGCCTTTTCTGAACTTTTACAAAATTTCTCTTAAAACATAAGGAAAAAAACCTATAACCGTGACAAACTTAAGAATGATAAGCAGCTAGAATCTTGGGTCAAGTTAAAATGAAAAATAACAAACAAACAAACAACTAAGCTTTACTATATGGTATACTATTGAGACCTACATGATAAAAACTTTTTTTGGTACTCTCTGCACCCTTAGAGTTGTGTTGAGAAGGAAGTAGAGTGCCTTGTTGCCTAGTCTTACACTTCTCCCAATCATGATCTCATTCACTATGGTATCAGTTTATCACCCTAGTTCCTCAGTTGGAAACCCAGTCACTGATGTAATACTGGAAGAGGCAATTAGATCATGAGAACTCTGCACTTATGATTGGATTAATAATGTTACTGTTGGAGTAGATTAATTACCAAAGGAATGGGCTCCTGATTATTATAGCTTGCACTCGTTTTAAAGGTTTGTGTGCTGAATGACTTGGTACCCAGTATAACTGTATTGAGAGGTGGTGGGCCTTTAAAAGATGTGGTCTAGAGAGAGGTGATCAGGACAAGACGCAACCCTCAGAGGGGACTGATGTTTATCAGGAGGGAGTTCTTGCTATCACAGAACTAGATTATTTACTGAGAGAACAAACCCTTATAGTGAAAATTTGGCTTCCTCTGTTCTTTCTTATTTCCTTTCTTGCCACCATGTGTGTTATCTGTCTTCCACACATCCCTGTCACTGCTTTCACACAAGCTGTTACTCTATGTTCCACTGTGATGTGTCACAGCTAGAGGTTCTTATCATAAGCCAAACAGATGATATAGTACAATCTAAGATTTTCACCTTCTAAATTCTAAGCTCAGTAAACCTCTTTTCTTCATAAAGTACTCAACCCTGGGGCTTTTGTTATAGCTGTGTAAAATAGACTAAGATATTGGTGAAAAGGTAAATTCTTCTTTCTGACATTCCTTTTTCATCCCTCTGCTATGGAATGATGCATTAAGAAAGGCCCGTACTAAATGTCAGCTCCCTTAGCTTGAGACTGTCTAGCCTCTAGAATTATAAGAAGTAAATCTCTGTTCTTTGTAAACAACTCAGCCCTAGATATTCTGTTATGGCAGTATAAAGTAGACCAAGACACTGCCTTTCATCTCTTGAAAACAGTGGGTCAACAAGTAAAGAAGGAGCAGTGGTGATAATTGTCAATGGGGACGTAAGTCTAGACCCCAAGAGAAAAATAGTTTGGGCAGAAATAAAGATAGAATTGATGCACATAACAGTGACAATGGGAATTATATATTGTTTTTCTTGTATTCTCCAGACTAGTCAGTAGAAAGAGGGCAAAACCTTAGGAAAGAAGAGTTCTACTGAGTGAAAGTCTAAGAAACACAGGATGGGATGCTATGTTCACTCCCCTGCTTCCTTTGCTGTGAATTTATACTCCTGCAGTCTTGGTAAATGACAAGTTGGCAGTATATATTAGAATCTTTGACAAAGGGGATTGTCTTTGCCTTAGTAATTCTGCTTTTAGTAATCTTCAAGACATAAAGCAGCTTATGGGATACTAGAATTAATGTGACTCTTCATGCATGTTTTATATGATCAATGTAGTTCTGGAAGGAAAAAACATTTATGCACAGAGAGCCTGATTTCTGGTGTCTTTTGCCACTGAAATTGTATGTTTTTATTTTCTAGTGTAATTCAAGTCATCAAACATTTACAGATTCTTTTTGAGTACCTGTAACTTCTCTTAAGATATTTATATCAATGCTTACAGATAGTACTTTG
>NW_008357584.1:40733-49253 GCF_000622305.1 Nannospalax galili | reverse complement strand
CACAGGAAAATCTCAAACTTTTCCTTCATTATATAATAATTTAATTTAATAATTTAAAGTAGTTCTAATTGTGGGAAATACCTTGGGGAAAGAAGTTAGCCAGTTTTTCATTGGCTTCTTACTAATGTTGTCATGGATGTTGACAATACTTTCTTAAAAATATTTTCTTTTTTTTTATATGTATGAGTGTATTGCCTGCATGTCTGTAAGCACACTTGTATTGTGAAGTGCCTACAGGTGTCAGAAGAGGGTGTTGGCTCCCCTAGAACTGGAGTTATGGATAGTTGTTAGCCACCATGTGGGTGCTAGGAACCAAACCTGGGTCCTCTGCAGGAGCAGCGAGTGCTCTTAACCACTGAACCATCTCTCCAGCCCCAGATGTTGAGAGTGCTTTTATCCCCAAAATTTCTTCATGAAGCCTGAAGTTTCCATCTATGAAGAGGCATCCTTTAAACATTAAGGTCAGTTTTGGGGGTAAAATTTCAGTATATTCTGAAGTGCTTATTTAATGTGTATTATTTTTAGTGTATTATACAAATTTATACCATTTGTTTAGTGATATTTTATCATATTTTTAATAATTTGGCAATTTTAGTAATATGACAGTTCAGTTTTATATTTCTCTAAATTATTTTGCAAATTATTTCTCTGAAATTTTAAGTTTTAAATTTTTTGCAAGTCATTTATTTTATTTATTATTATTATTATTGTGTGTATATGTGTGCACAGGCTCATGCAGGTGTGTATGTGTGTGTGCACCACAGTGCTGTGTGTTGATACACAGCTTTTGAGAATTTTGTCTCCCTCCAGGTTCTCATTTCTGCCCACTGTATACTCCAGTCTTTCTGACTCTCAAGCTTCCTGGAAATTCTCTTCTCTGTGCCTCCTACCTCAGAGTAAGAGTATTGGGATCACAGATGTGCGCTACTGCATTTGTCTTTTTTTTTTTTTTTTTTTTTACATGGGTTCTGAGGTTCACAGGTCATTAGGCTTGTGTGGTTACCACTTTTACCTGCTGAGCCACCTCACCTGCCCTGAAATTTTAAGCTTCGATCTTTCATCATTTTCCCCACAAGTTAAGTACATTAAAATAATTTTCCTCTACAGTGGAGTTTATGTTGGCTATTTGATTAAGTTGAAATCTTTTTATATTCCAATTATTGGTTTTTGTAAATTTTTTTATTTTATTGAATTTCATACAGAGCATCTTAATTATCTTTATACCCCCTTCCCCATAGTCCCCCACTGGAATTCATGCATTCTATCATTTGTGTTAAGACCTATCAAGTCAAATTAATGTCCCCATATGTCCCTCAGTGCAGGTTCATCCATTGAGGTCTAATCAGCCTATCTAGAGTCCCTCCCTTTAAGAAGATCAGCTCTTCTTCACCCAGCAGTAATCAGCTGCCAATAATTCTTCGACGAAGATTGGAGCCTACTGCCCATTTCCACAGTTCTGTCTTAGGTTTTTGTCTGCTTGAGTTTTCATGGGTCTTGTGCATGCTAACACCATGGCAGTAGGTCTCAGGAGCCCGTAGGACTCATTTCTATAAGGTATGCATCTCCTCCCTGGCTTTTACAGTCTTTCCACGTCCTTTTCCTCAGTGCTCCTGGAACCCTGGGTGGGTAGAGTTTAATATAGGAGTCCTGTCCAAGGACCCACATTCTGCAGACTCTTATTCTCTGTGCTTTGGCCATTTGTGTCCTTTTGTGTTCATGGCCCTCTGTTGCATGAGAGAGCTTCATTGATGAGAGTTGCATTAGTGTTCTCTTCATCCCTTGTTCTATGTTCCATGAGCCTTAGGTGTAGAGGCTGCATTGAAGATATGCCACTTAGGCTTGGAAAATTCACAGACAATCTCTGTGTATGACCAGTTGTGGAACTCTGTAATAATCTCCATCTGTTGCAAAAGAAGCTTCTTTGATGAGTGGTGACTGGGATAGTCTATAAATATAAGGATACATATTTTGCACAGGGTAAGAAATTACATTTGTCTAGGAATGTGACAGCCTTGGAGTTTTCCCTAAGATCTATGACCTCTCCAGCCATGTGTATTTGGCTATGCTTACAGTGCCACACATGAGTTTTTTCCCATTAAATGGGCTTTAAGTCCAATTAGGTAGCTGTAGATTATCACCAAGATAAAAGTGCTACTACTACCCCAATGTCATTTTCTGTGCTGGTCATTGATGTGGTTATTAGGCCTTAAAGCTGGGGTTGGACCATCAATTGATGTTCTCTTTTAGTAGCTTGCATAGGGCTCTTCAGCTAGCCTTCAGGGGAGGTGGCTTCCAGGTCAGTTCCAGTTCTGTTGCTCCAAATTCTGTGTCCAAAATATACTCTGCCTTCAGCCATAGGGTCTTACCTTCATGTTTTGGGAGGCAATCAAGGGCCGTGGCAATAGCTTGTGTAATTTTAGAAGTCTCTTGGACTACCCTGGCCAGCAACTAAAAGGGAGGTTTCTCCTGTCTGGCACTGTTTCTTGTTATGTAGCCTTCAGCTATATACCTAGACACATGTAGAGATATTGTATGTATACTTTTTCAGTAGGTTTTTGGACTAATATGATTCCCTCTGGTTTTTGCACTAGTTAGGCATTATTTAGCTATCCTCTCTCTTCCTGTCTAATCCTCCCTCTATACCCTCCCCATTTAAAGTATTCCCATTTCCCCCATTTCTCCCTTGATAATTTCTGTCTGCTATGGGCACCTATCTCTTGAGCTTCTTCTTTTTCTGTATCCCCATAGTTCTTTGTATGACCCTCTTCCCCTCTCATTTAAATACTGCCATTTTACTCATTTCCCCCTTACTAACACCTGTCTCCTACTGTTCTTCTCTCTCAGGTTCCTTCTTTTTCTTTACTGCCTTGGTTCCAGTGGTGGTTTGAATAAGAATGGTCTCCATAGGCTCTAGGTATTTGGACATTTTGTCCCCAATTGGTGGAGCTGTTTTCGGAGGTCTTAGAAAGTGTGGCTAATCTGGAGGAAACATGTCACTGGGGGCGGACTTAGAGAGTTCTTACTTTTTGCCAGATCTGGAGTTGTTCTCTTGTTTCTTGTGCCTGCTTAGAAGATGTGAGAGCTTAGCTTCCATCCTGCTCCAGCCACCTCTGGCCACCATGCCTCCCCACCATGATGGACTGTAAGTCCCCTGGAATCATAAGTGCAAGTAAACTCTTCCTTTTATAAGTTGTTTTGATCAGTATTTCTATCACTGCAACAGAAAAGTAACTAATACAGTTCCTTTCCATTTTCCTAGTTCCTGTGGTTACATCAGGATATATACTCACATATAAGGATTTGGGGCTAGGATCCACAAATGAGGGAGAACATATGTCATCTGTTTTTCTGAGTCTGTGTTACTTCATTTAGTATAACAGTTTGTAGTTCCATCCATTTACCTGCAGATTTCATGATTTCATCTTTCTTTACTGCTGAATAGAACTCCATTGTGTAAGTGTACCTCATTTTCATTATCTACTCATCAGTTGAGGGAAACGGGTTGCTTCCACTTTTTAGCACCATGCAGAGGCTGGATTCAGGTGCTCTCAGGCAGTCTGCCACATTCCAAGTATTAGAAAGATCTTACTTTTCTGGAGTGCTTTCTCTTTCTTAATTATTTTTAAATTTTATTATTAATTTAAACACTTGTGTTTGAATATGTGTATGTATGTGTGGGTATGTGCACAGGGGTGGGGTGTGTATGCAGGTGTACATATGTATGTGGGTGCATGTGCATGTAGAAGCCAGAGGCTAAACTCAGCTGTCATTTGTCAGGAGCTATTCACTTTGTTTGAGGCAATCTCTCACTGGGACCTGGGGCTCAACAAGTAGACTGGGTTAGCTAGCTGGCAGGAAGCCCCAGGGATCCACTTCTCTCTGCCTGCTCTGAGCTGATGCTAGGCTTTGTTACGTGGGGGTAACTCAGGTCCTAATACTTGTTTAGCAAGCACTTCATCAGCTGAGTCATCTTCTCAACCTGTGAGATGTCTTTTCATTGTTCATTTTGTCAATTAATAGTGTCTGTTAATACTTTTTTTTCCATCTTACTTATTGGACACCAGAAAGAAAAAAATTTTTGATTTATTTTTATTTTATGTGTATGAATGTTTGCCTGCATGTATGTAAGTGCACCAGTGTCATGCAGTGTCTGCAAAGGCCAGTCAAAGGCTTCAGATCTCTTGGAACTGTAGTTACAGACAGCTGTTAGCCACCATGTGGGTGCTGCAAACTGAACCCAGGTCCTCTGTAAGAGTAGCTAGTGCTCCTAATCACTGAGCCATCTCTCCAGCTCTGTACACCAGAAATTTTAATTAAAAAAACAAACAATACTTTTGGTGTCCTTCCATGGCTGTAGAATGGCGCTATTAAGTAATTGGAAGTTTATTTGTCTGAGTCACATTGGAACATTCCAAAGAAGAATTTGGGCTTGTTTTCCCAGTGGAGAGAAGCACCGGTGCTCCCTGCCAGGTAAGCATACAATACTTTATTTGCCCTCAACATTTCTCCACCACAATTTAACTCATGCAGAGTTCTTAGGCCTAGCCAACTTTAGGATTTGATTTATACTGGAATAATCATGTTCCATCAGATAAGAAAGAGTGTGGAGGAATAAACATCTGCTAACCTAGGTCCCTCTTGTCTATTTCTAGACTGAGATGATTGCTACTCTGATACTGTCCACCTAAGTTTTGTTGCATGTTTTTCAGCCATGCCCCTTCCTTGTTACTTTCCAGCATAAAACTTCCTGAGTGTTTAGTCTGGGAGCAGGAACATGCAGGCTTTTCATGTTCCTTGGCATTCACTACTTACACATTCAGTTTCTGGCGGCAGACTTTCTGAGGCCAGAATCTGACCCTCTGGTACCATAGTCCTCAGTAAAGACACACTGCTCTGAGCATGCACACCTCTGCAGGGACCATCAGTAATTCTTGTTCTGAATATACATGGAATTTTTTTTTTTTAAAGTCTTATTTGGGGAGTAATCTTTAGGTTTTTTTATTTTTCTACATATGCCTTCTGTAGTTTAATGTTGATAATTTAGACAGCATTTGCACATTGTGATTTCTGTACTCAGATTTAATAGGGCCAATATGTGAAGGATTGATGAGAACCATTGAATTTTATATGACCTATCTTAAAAATCATATGATAAAGTAATACTAATTGATTTTGCCTGGTCTGTGAAATTCAATTTTTAATTATTTAATTATTTATTTATTTATTTATTTATTTATTTATTTATTTATTTATTTATGTGTATGCCTGCATGTATGTAAGTACACCCATGTCATGCAATGCCCACAGAGGCTATAAGAAGGAGTTGGATCCGTTGGAACTGGAGTTAAGGATGATCGTTAGCTGCCATGTGGGTGCTGAACCTGAGTCCCCTGAGAGAACAGCCAGTGCTCTTAACCTCTGAGCCATCTCTCCAGCCCCTGAAATTAAGTTTTTTAAAAGAATTTTTATTATTTATTTATTCATTCATTCATTTAGTATGTGTATGTATGTGGGTATGCCCATGCCGTAGTTCACATGGGGAGGTCAGAGGACAATTTTCAGGAGTCAGTTCTCTACTTCCAACTTGTGAGTCCCAAGGATTAAACTCAGGTTCTCAGGTTTGGCAGCAAATGCCTTCACCTACTGAGCCATTTCACTGACCTGAGATTTACTGTTTTATAGCCAAAATTATTGAATAGTTTTTTTGAAACAAGTTTTTTGTTTGTTTTTGCGTGAGACAAAGCCTTGCTAGCCTACAACTCGCTGAGCTGCCCAGACTAGCCTCAAATTGACAGTATTCCTTCCTGCCTTGACCTTCTAAGTGCTGGAATTATAGACAGTGTGCCACCTTACTTGACTTTAAGTATATTAAAAAAAATCAGTCAATAAAATTGTGATGCAGTTTGTGAAGTATAGTAAAGGCAATTTATAAAACTACATGGAATATAGTATAAAATTAAATTTCTTCTAGGAAAAATACTTTTTTTTATAAGACTTGAACTAAGCTACTGTGACTTGCTGTGGTGCCTGGTTTGGAAGTGAATAACCTTTTATATGAATTTAGTAGGGAAAGTTGTAGAAACTTAGATTTTATGTAGTCATGGGGAAGTGTATTTCTCCCTAGTGGTTACCCAGTGTTGACTAACTAAAATTTATCATTCTCAAGGCTCTTCTTCATTTGCTTCCAGGAGCTCTCCTTCATATAGAACAAATGACTTACAAACTGAAGCTAAATAAAGCACTCTGAAAAGATTTTTTGATTTTCAAGCTGCTTAGAGTCAGCTCAGAATAGTGATCACTGATCCTGGCCAACAGGTTTACCTTTATTAGCTCCGTGTCAGCCCCACACACAGATGGAAGGACCCCCCCCCCCTTTTAAGGACATTCCATTTGAAATCTATTAAGACTGACATAGAACTGGTCACAGATTTATTGTTTTTTCCTGTGCCTTTGACTATGTGAAATGGAATCAGCTATAACACACTGAATAAGCTCAGTGGACACTCTGCTTCAAGGTCAATATAACTCCTATCTTAATATTTTTAAAGCAGGGTTGTTAGTAGTGGTCTTGTCACATTATTTGCAGCATGATTAAGTCAGAGTATTTTGCTGTTTTTATTTTTATAGATTCTATTTTTAAAAATACTTTTATTATTAATATTTTTTACATGTATCAGTATTTTGCCTGCATGTATATAAGTACACCCGTATCATGCATTGCCTGCATAGGTCAGAAGAGGGTGTCAGATCCCCTGGAACAGGAGTTACTGACAGTTGTTAGCTGCTATATGGGTGCTGGGAACTGAACCTGGATCAGCTGCAAGAGCAGCCAGTGCTCTTAACCACCAAACCATCTCTCTAGCCCTAGATTCTTTTTTTTTTTTAATCTTTTAAAATCTTGGGAAATGTCTTCTTTCAGTGAGCTGTGTTCCTGATCCTTTGATATACCAGAAGGAGAGATTAACATCTACAACAATGTAAATTGTGGGGTTTTTTTTTTTGACAGATTTCTTATTGTCCAGTACTTCTGCTATTTATTGCCTAAAAGATTATTTAACCATATCAATACATGTGAACCCATGCATGAACACTTCCACACAAATAACACATATAACACACACACACACACACACACACACACGAAATACTTATTGCTGTAATGTTAGACTCCAATTTTGCCAGACAAGTTGCAACATTTAATTATTTCTGAAAGACCTATGAAACATATAACTTATTTGTCTCATCTTGAAGGATTTCCTTAAAGTTACTTACTTAAAACATATCTGATGGCTTCCTATTAGAGAGTTTTTCAAAGACTAATGTAAAATCTGATTTGAAAACTTACTATGGCTTCTCTCTACAGCAGCTTTCAAAATTATCTTCCATACTAAGTCATTGGGGGAAGGAGCAGGACTATGTATCTGCTGTGGCCACTAAGGAAAGCACCTAGCTTTAAGGAACTCTTTTTTACCTAGTGTTACCTTATATTTATGCGATTTTTTTTTGCTTTGTGTATATTATAGTTATGGTTGGTTAGCATGGGATTTTAAATTGTGAGGTGCAAACAATACATTTGATGGTAGGAGATATGCTGTGTTTTCTCTTTTTCTTCATGTGCCTTCCCCCATGGCACCTGTACTCCTCAGAGCAACCACTTCCTGTTTAAGTGTAAATCCAAGTCCTTCGGTTGCTTAAATGACTTGTTTAATAGGACCAAAAGTGTGTTTAAAGGAAAATTTTGCTATTTTTTCAGATTACCTTCACAAGGACTGTTAAAAGGCCTTGCCTTTGGGGGAGTTTCTTGGATTAGATTCCTTTTCTGCCTTTCTCTGCTTATTTGATTGTTAAATTATACAATTTGGCTTTGTATTAGAAGTAGAATTTCTCTACTTGGAATTTTAGCTAAATGGTATAATATGTGGGGTTTTTGTTGTGGATTCCAAATCAAAATCTCACTAACAAGCAATATTTGGGGAGTGCCTGAAAAATAAATTATTCCTCCACTACTCAAATAAATCTTACCATTTTGACGATATTGGTTGGGTAGTAATCTTATGAAAATGCCTGGTTTCTGTATTTTGCTTAAAGCTTCAGGAAAGTCTCATAATCTTTATAAACTGATCATGAATTTCCAGTAAGTTAATCATTCATTGAGTAAATCTGTATTGGCAGCTTCCCCAAATACTTCTTAAATGTCCTTGAGCTGCATACAGTGCTGACAGGCCCAAGAGTAAACAAATACTTCTGTTTCTTTTCTTTTCTTTCTTTCTTTTTGGTCTTTTTGAGACAGGGTCTCCCTATAATCCCAGTTGGCCTGGAACTCACTTTGTAGACCAG
The DNA here is from genome assembly GCF_000622305.1 of Nannospalax galili. Lineage (NCBI taxonomy): Eukaryota > Metazoa > Chordata > Mammalia > Rodentia > Spalacidae > Nannospalax > Nannospalax galili. The sequence goes on along the minus strand of NW_008357584.1, from coordinate 40,916 downwards.
GCTTGCCTTGATCTCACAGGGATCCACACCTGCCTCGCCACTGGAGCACTGGGATTAAATGCATGTGCCACCAAGCCTGGCAGATGCTTCTATTTCTTATTTAATTATTATAAATTTTTATATGCTTGATTTTAAAAATGAAGATCCAACAAATTTCTGTGAGTTTACCAAACCTAACAAATT
>NW_008357584.1:32165-40647 GCF_000622305.1 Nannospalax galili | reverse complement strand
CCTTCCTTCCTTCCTTCCTTCCTTCCTTCCTTCCTTCCTTTCTTCCTTTTTGGAAGGATCTCATTTTGTAGCCTAGACTGGCCTCAAACTCATGGCAATCCTCCTGCCTCAACTTCCTCATTAATAAGATTATAAACATGGTGCAATAGTTCATTTTTCTTTGTTTTTTTTTCAATAAACATGTGATGATTCATTTCCATCTTTGATATCAGTTTCAACAAAATTGTTAGAAGCTTTTAATTATGTGAAAAACTCCTATAAAGTTGACTTTCAGTGGTTTTAGAACTTAGCTTTCTCCTCAGAAATCACTTATTAAACCAGATGTACCAAATTTAACAAAAAATGTTTGAGTTTGAATCATGACAGACTGAATTTTTCTTTCTTTGTAGTACAGCACATAACTAGAACCTTGTTGGGGCAATTTTGGCCAATGTTTGACTCCAGGAGCCAGTTATATCTGAGGGTGCTACAACTTCAACTTCTGATGCTCTTTGGAGAAGTTATCTAGCTTTCTGCCTTGAGCTCTTTCTTGTTATTACCCTATGTCTTTACTGATCATAAGGCAGAAAGAAACTTGCTTAACAATGAATTTAGCTCAAAGTGATTTGGAGTCCAAAACTAGACTATGAGTTTTCTAGCAACATATAAATGCTGAGTTGTGTGAATATGGTTTCTCTTAACAGTGACTTCACTGGTTATGGGAATACAACCTAAAAAAGAATATGTGTTTTTTTTTTCATTTCAGACTATTTTAAAAAGTTTTTTACATTTATTTATATTTGTGTGTGTGTGTGTGTGTGTGTGCACGCATGTGCACCTGCATGCATGCACACTGGAGTGAGTGTGGAAGAGGATAACCCTTGGGAATTGATTCTCTCTTACCATGTGGGTTCCTGGGATTGAACTCATGTTGTCAGACTTGGTAGCAAAGCCTCTTTTTTTAAAAAAACATATTTTATTATTATTTTAAATAAACAATTTATTGAGAATTTCATACCTGCATATAAGGTGTTTTGATCAAATCCATGCCCTTGCCGTCTCCTCCAACTCCTCCCATATCTCCCTGTCACTTTTCTTTGATAACTTCATGTACTCTTTCTTCTTCCTTGATTTATTTGTGGGGCTTTTGGCTACTCTAACATTTCCCCCTCTAAAAAGGTAACCCTAAAATCTTTTAAGGATTAGATAAAAGCTCCCAAATACTTTAGACATTTTTGGCCTTTGGAATGGAGTAGGTTGCTAAGACCCAAGGACACTGTGAGTTTTAGCCAAGAAACTGGCTACTTTTCTTTGGGGTCTTTTTACCCTAACTGCCTAGCCAATTCCTACATCCTATTCTTATCACACCATCCTCTGAAGATGTTACCCAAATTGTGGATAGGGAATCAGGGACACAGGGTGAGGCAATTGGAGTACCCCTTCAGTGGGTCTATCTAAAAGACTCCCAAATTGCATAACTCTTATCTCTAAGGGGAAAAGAAAGTATTTGAATCGTGAATAGGAGATGTGAAGGAGAAGGCAAGAGTAATTAGCATTATAAGTTCTAGACGGAACTAGAAAACAGAACAGGACAATTTTCAAATGTTCATATGAGAGTCCACTGGAATTTCTTGACAAGGGCTTCCAAAAGCTTCCCTTTATTGGGTTCCTCCTCATTTTTCTTTTGTCTTCCAAGGCTGGACTCTAGAGTGATGGATTCCTGATTATAGCAAAGACTCTTTACCCACTGAGCCATCTCCCTGGCCCTCACACTATTTTTAAATAATATAATTGATTTGGGGCTTGTTTGTTTGTTTGTTGTGTATGTGTTTGAGTGTGTGTATGTGTGTAGATGCACTTGGAGAGGAGAGGATAACCAAGTGTCATTATTCAGGACACTATCTACTTTTTTTTTTTTTTGACAGGGCCTCATATTGCCCTAAGACTCTCCAAGTACACTAGGCTGGCTAGGCAGTGAGCCAGAGGGGTTTACCTGTCTGTTTCCCTGCTGCTGGGTTTACAGGTGTATGCCAGTACATCTGGCTTGAACTCAGTTCTTCATATTTGTGAGGCAGTCACTTTATGACTGAGTCATCTTCACAGGCTTGCTTAGTTTTTTGAGATGGAGTCCCATCCTATACCCAGGCTGGCTTTGAACGTAAGGTATTTCTCTTCTCTCAGACTACCAAATGCAGGGATTAGATGCATGAGCCACAGTAACTCCTGGATGGAATTAGCTTTTGGGTCTCTTAGATTCTTTTTAACTGATTATTTGAAAGTTGAATATATTTGTGCTTTAATCATCCATGACTTGAGCCTAGGGTTTTTATAAGAATTTATGAATTAGAAGTACAGATTTGTTTAGTTTATGCTTGTATTAAAATAGTAAAATCATTAGACTGTTTGGAAATAGTGGCACCAGACTGCACTAAAGAGGAGCCCTGGAAAGTTTCATTTACTGAAACTGCTGAGAGTTGAATCCCTAGGGTGGTTTATGGCTGTGATGCTCCAGTCTGTAAGTTCATCTTGAAAATGGCTTAGTTTTAAGTTTAAGACCAAAAAAGACTACTCCCTCCAGGCTTATCGCATTTAACCCTAAAACTATATTGAGAGATGGCTGATAACTTTTGAAATTCTACAACTGTTGGGGAATCACAGCTTGTAAGGCTTTGGAGTCTTAGTGCATGTAAAATGCTGTATAAACATTAGGTGTTCAGTAAATCTCTGTTGAGTGTGAATGAAAGATGAATTTGCATAGTAGAAATTCTGCATTGAGCTCTGAATTACAGATTTTTTTTTTACTGGAAATGAGTTTTTGTTTATTCCTAGGTTATATCTAGAACTCTGTAGTTGAAAAAATAAAGCCCCAAAGTAAAGTGAAAGTAAGAAGTAATGAAGTATTTTCCTGCTGTGAAGTAAGCACAATGATATTTTATCTACTTAAAGCCATTCAGATATTTCAGAGTTGTTCACTTGAGTAGGTACTCTTCAGCTATTCTTGGATGGTCTTCATTTGCATTCCTGTAGTAATAGTGCCATAGACTAGGCATTTACAAACAACAGAGACTCATTTCTCAGTCAGTCTTGAATACTGGGATGTTTGATGAAGCTGTAGATGTGTGGGTATAGTGGAGGGAGCTGACCACACAGGGAGTAAACACAGGCAGACACCTTTTTGCTGTTCCATAAACACTTCTAATTGGCCCCTTAATCATATTTCTGCTTCATTAACCATCCTCACTTGGAAGAGACTTCCCCACATCTTACTCTTCCACATTTATGAATTTGTGACAGTTTGCTGAAGATTAAGTATTTTTGAAGTAGTGCTTTTCAGTGAGTCTCCTCATATATTTATATGCTCTCTGTGCCCTTCTACTCTACACATTATTCTTACTAATTTCTTTTTTTAAATTTTATATTATGTGATGCCAGATGTGGTAGCACACACCTTTAATCCCAGCACTTGGGAGGCAGAGGCAGGCGGATCTCTGTGAGTTCAAGGCCAGCCTGGTCTACATAGTGAGTTCTAGGCCAACTCGGGCTACAGGGAGACCTTTTCTCAAAAAAGACCAAAAATTTTTTTTTTAAAATTTTATGTGTATGTGTGTTTTGCCTGAATGTAAATAAGTGCATCTTTGCCATGCAATGTCTGTGGAGACCAGAAGCATTGGCTCCTTTGGAACTGAAGTTATGGACAGTTGTTAGCTGCCATCTTGATACTGGGAACCAAACCCAGGTCCCCTGCAAGAGCAGCCAGCACTCTTAACCTCTGAGCCACTTTCCAGCTCTACAAATTTTTCTTTTTGCTACACTGGATATCCAGCTCAGGGTTTCACTTATGCTAGGTGAGTACTCTACCAATGACTGCACTCCCATCCCTTTCTGCTATACTGATTCAGATTTAACTTTTATCTATGTTTTACAGGTCCTTCTTGGTTCAAGTATTCCAGAAATAGGATTAAGAGGCCAATTGGGAGGCTTTCTAGAACTGCAAAGGGTATTTACCTATGTTTATTCCCTTTGTGTTGATCAGCTCACCTTCATTATACCCAGGCATGTGCAGTTTTAGATCATCCTGATTATTTCCTGACTAGTCCTCCTCCCTATGTCTCTGACCACCTGCTCTCCGAGGCTGCTTTGATGTGTCTACTTTATTCCATCTCTAAGTATCTTTCATGGTACTTCATTGTAGACATTTCTACTAATTCTTTTCCACCAGCTACATGTCCCTGTTCTACTTCTGACCCTCTCATGTCTTTTATGACTTATCCTAATAAGAGAGGTCATGATTTGTGAAAATCAGAACTGAAGTTCTTATTGAAATTCAAGCAGAGGAGGTAGACAAATATATTTACATATAGTTGAATTTTATGTAAGATATTTCAAGGTCAGGAAGTGACTATATATAGATATCTAATCATCTTCCCTTTTTTATTATTGTGATTAAGAACTAGATTTTATAGGATGAATTATTTATAGCTTGGCTTTAAAATTATGGCAATTGGTAATATTAGTACAGTGATAGCAAACTATCTTGTATTTAAATCTCTACCGTCTCACTTTTATGATATAATCATTGGCACCTTTCTTTAGACCTTAAGTCTCTCTGCTTCTTAAACCAACTTTTAAACAGAAAGTATGTTTTGTATAGTTTTATGGTTAAATATTTTACTAGATCTTACTTTGTAAATTAATATTCTCTGGGTAGACCATGGAACACAATGGGAAGAGCCTAACCTGGGAGGCAAGAAATCTTGATTGGCAGCTGGGAATGACTGTTGATAATTTTTCTATCTTGGCAGCTTGCATAGCACCTTCCTACAGTATGACAGCTAGCCATCAAGGAGTTTGCTGACAGGTTAGGACCAGCCTGATTTCTCCAAGTTCTGTGACCAAAGTGTGTGGTGTCTGCAGCAACAGGGTTTTACCTTCAGTTTCTGGAAGATTGGACTGGAGAGATGGCTCAGCAGTAAAGAGCACTAGCTACTCTTGCAGAGGACCCAGGTTCGCTTCCCAGCACCCACATGGTGGCTAAGAGCCATCAGTAATTCCAGTTTCAGGGGATCTAACACCCTTTTTTTGGCCTTTGTGGGCATTGCATGCACAGATGCTCTTACATATTTGCAGGCAGTACACATGTACATTAAATAAATGAATAAATAAATAAATAAATTTAAAAAAATGTTAAAGTTCTGGGAGGCAGCCAAGGGCAATGGCAATAATCTATATCATTTAGGAGTCTCTTGGACTCCCCTGAGCAACAAGTAGAAGGGAAATGTCTCTTCCCTGGGACTGGGGTTTTTGTTAGTCTTTAGCTACAGAGGAGAGCATCACCCCATGTGGGATAATTCCATTTAAACTATGTATCTCTTTACACTCACATACTCATAACATGTATGCTTATGTAAACTTAGAAAATAATGTTTCCCCATGGCTTTTTAAAACATCTTTAGTATTATTTCTCTCTCCTTCTTTTCCCTCTGTATTACTCTCCCTCCTCCTTTCCTAGATTTCCTTTTCCCGATCCCTGAACTTCCCCCCCCCTCCCTTCATAGCCCCTGTGTCCTGTTATCTTCTACTCTAGAGGTCCTACTCCCCCTATCTCCCCAATGGTCTCTTTCTACTTTTCTGTCTTCTACTGTTAGTCCAAGTTAAATACTCAAACCCAAAAATCCAGAACTAGGATCCTCAAATAAGAGAGAACATGTGTTTGACCTTTTGGGTCTAGGTTTCTCCCCTCAGTCTAATTTTTTCCCATTTCCATCAATTTACCTGCAAATTTCATGGTTTCATTTTTCTTTAAAGCCGAACAGAATTCCAGTATTTATATTTACTATATTTTCATTACCCATTCATCAGTTGATAGACATCAAGGCTGCTTCCATTTCCTAGCTATTGTGAATGTAGCAGCAGTGAGCATGGCCAAGTTAGTATCTCTGTAGTAGAATATCAAGCCCTTTGAGTATATGCCAAGGAGTGATAAAGCTGAGTCATGGGGCAGATCTGCTTCTTGAGGACTCTCTACCTTGATTTCCATAGTAGCTTCACCAGTTTGCAATCCTACCAACCAGTGAATGAGGGTCTCTCATTCCCCACATCCTTACCAGCATTTGTTATCAGATGTTGTCATGATCTTAGCCATTCTGATTTGGGTAAGATGAAATCTCAAAGTAGTTTTAATTTGCATTTTCCTGATTGGTAAGGATGCTGTGTACTTTTTTTTTTTTTTTTTAATCTTTGTCAGAAACAGGTGATTGTAGTTGTGTGGCTTTGTATCTGGGACTTCTATTCTACTGATCTCAGTATTTTTTTTTGTACTAGTACCATGCTATTTTAAACTATGGCATTGTAATGTAGCCTGATATCTAGTGTGGTAATCCCTCCAGCATTGTTCTTTTTGTTCAGGATTGCTTTGGCTATCTGGGGTCTTTTGTGCTTCCATATATTATGATGTCTTTTTCTACTTTTGTGAAGAATGTCATGGGTATTTTGATTGGGATTGCATTGAATCTGTAATTTTTTTTGAAAGGATAATCATTTTCACAATATTAATGAGACTGGGAGGTCTTTTCATTGTCTTCCTCAGTTTCTTCAGAGATTTAAATTAGTCTTCAATGTGGAGCTGTTTGGCCATCTTGGTTACATTTATTCCTAGATTTGTTTTGTAGCTATTGTGAATGAGAGTACTTCCGTGATCTCTTTTTCAGCATGTTTTTTATTGGGATTTAGAAAGGCTACTGATTTTTGTAAGTTAATTTTGTACCCAGCCACTTTGCTGAAGGTGCTGATTATTTCTAGAAGTTTTCTGGTATAATTTTTGGAATCTTGTGTGTGTGTTTATTTATATTATCTGTAAATAGGGATAATTTGACACCTTTTCCTATTAGTATTCCTTTAATATCTAAAAGTTGTATAATCTCATGGAAATTAAATTACATACCACTGAATGAGAAATAGGTCAAAGAGGAAATCAAAACATTTCTGGAAATAAATGGGTCTTGTACATGCTGTCACCATTGCTGTAAGTTCACCTGAGCAAGTTCTCAGAGGCCCAGAATACTTTATTTCCTTACAATCATGCACCAACCCTGGCTCTTTCCTCCCCCACTTCTGCAGTGGTCCCTGAACCAGGGGTAGGTGAGTTTTAATATAGGAATCCTATCCATGGACATGTATTGTGTAGTCTAAGAGTGAAGTTTATAGATCTAAATGCCTACATTAAAACAAAAACAAAACTAGAAATAGTACAAATAAACAACTTAATGATGTACCTCAAGTTTGGGAAAACAAGAACAAACCAAACCCAAATCCAGTAGATAGGAAGAAATGATAAATCCAGTAGATAGGAAGAAATAATTTATTTCTATTGATGAAATAGAAATAAATAGACAAAAAAAAATACAAAGAAACAGTGACTCAAAGAACCAGTTCTTGTCTGTAGATATAAAGATTCATATGTTGCACATAGTAAGAAATTACATTTGTCTCAGGACGTGACAGCCTTGGGGTTTTCTGTAAGATCTATGACCTCTCCAGACATGTGTATTTGGCTATGTTTACAGTACCACACATAAGTTTCCTCCCATTGAGTGGGCTTTTTGCTAAAATTCCTTCTGGGAGACTCTTGCAGCTTCTGGCCCCCTCCTCCCGACAACAAAACGAAGTATAATTTCTCAAAACTAAAGTTTGGGGAACCAAAGAATTTATTGGACTTCCATGTAAATCAGTGGATGAAGGGGTTACTTATAGAAATGTGGGCACGGATGGGCTCCCCTCTGCATTGTGGCAGGGACCCTGTGACTTACTGGTGGCTACCTAAGATGGCAAAGGCTACCCTCTCTCTCGGGCTTCCCCTTCCCTATCCTTAGTCCCTCCCTCATGTACCACTCAGGCCAGCTGGTTGGATGGAAGGCATGACTGATTCTCTCTGCCCCTCCCTTCTTATGGAATGCTTATTTGTGGTGATTGGAGCAAGCAGGTGAATCCCAGCTTGAGAAGAATCCACTGCTTGCTAGTTTAGCTTGCGAGGCAGAGGACAAATCCATACAACAGGGCTTTAAGTCCAATTAGGTAGCTGTTGATTATTGCCAAGATAAAAGTGCCACTACTGCCCCAATGTCATTTTTTGTGCCAGTCATTGATGTGGTTATTAGGCCTTAAAGCTGGGGTTGGACCATCAATTTATGTTCTCTTTTATCAGCTTGCATAGTACTCTCTAAAACTATGAGAACTAGCCTTCAGCGGAGGTGAAGTGAGATCTTAACTATTACTGAATTGCAGAGTAGGAAGTGGGCATGTGATTATAATGAAGTTCATGTAGTGGATACAGTGTTGTTTAGTTTTTGGCATATTAAGGTTGTGTTTTGGAGAAATAACCAACATTAAAAAATAGAACTATCACAGGTTTATGTGATCATAACTATTACCTACATTACTAAAGTGTTTTTAAGTTTAAAAAGTCATTTTTACATGCCCTAAGTGATGATGCAAGCATAAAATAACT
>NW_008357584.1:0-32143 GCF_000622305.1 Nannospalax galili | reverse complement strand
ATATATATATGGATTGAGCCCTTGTTAGGCACTCTGTGTCCAGTGTTCTTATTCAATGTGTTATCACAAGTGCTTAACACATACTTTGTATTATCATTATCATCTGATTCTATGTACTTTACTATCTAGTCTATTTTGATAATCATGATATATCTCTTATAAGGACAATGATAAATGATAAAATTTCAAGATAGCTATTTATAAACTTACAAACAAAATAATATGCTTTAGGGATATTTAGAGTAGTGAAACTACTCTTAAGATCCTTTAATGGTAGAAACTTGTTATTATAAATGTCTTAATTCATGGAACATACAACCCAACAGTGAACTCAAGTGTAAGGTATAGATTTAGGTGATAATGATGTCACAGTGTAGATTAATCTGTTGTATAAAATGGACCACCCTATTGGTGGTCTTGGGAAAGGTTATATCTGTGTGGTGGCAGGTATACATGAGATACATCTGTATCGTCTGCTTACTTTACTGCCAACCTAAAACTACTCTGAAAACTAAAGTCAATTTCAAAAGTATGTGCAGTTCAATCTTCTGAGAAATCTTTGTTGGTATTTTTGCATGGAACCATAGGTGAAATTATTATTCCATAGAATAAACTATGAGTATCACCATTTAAATTATGGAGTTGGGAGTGCTCTAAAGAAAGTGGATGATTGTATCTGTCAGTTTTCTAATTCTATTACCAGATAGCTGAGGCTGGACGATTTTGAGGTAGAATAAAGATTTATTTCTTACAGTTTGGGGCTGTGGCAAGTTCAACGATGAGGGGCTACATATGGTGAGAAGCTTCTTGCTGCATCATCCTGGTGCAGAAGATATCTTATTTCCTTTGTTCCTATGATAAAATACCCAAATAAAGGTAACTTAAAGGAGAATTCACTTTGGCTTACATTTGAGGGTAGACAGGGAAATTAGGGCAGCAGGAGTTTGAGGAGGCAGCTGGTCACATTGTATCCACAGTCAAAAAACAGAGAGTAATAAATGATGAATGCCCAGGTAGTTTTCTCATTTTATACAGTCTAGGACCCAAGCTTAAGGAATGATACTACCCACTTTTAAAGTTGGTCTTCCCGTCTCAGTTAACCTAATCAAGATAATTCCTCCTTGGCATGCCCAGAGGCTAACTGAATCTAAATAAATCTTTAGAGATGTGCTTGGAGGCTTATCTCCTAGGTGATTCCAGGTCCTGTGCAGTTGACAGTCAGCAGTACCCATCATAAAGGGCAAGGGGGTTAAAGAAAGCAAGGGAAAGCTAAACTTTCTTTTGTATATTTTTTTTGAATTTTTGTGTATTTCATACAAAACATCTTAATCAGTCTTAATTGTCTTTATTTCCCCTTCTCCATTGGCACCCTCCCATAGTGCCCCCCCCCACTGAAATTCGTACGTTGTCATTTGTAAGGCTTATCATGTCAGGACTCTAGATAGGCTGAGTGGACCCCAGTGAAAGCTAAACTTTTATATATAAAAAGCCTACAACAGGGGCTGGAGAGATGGCTCAGTGGTTGGGAGCATTGACTGCTCTTGCAGAGGACCCGAGTTCAATTCCCAGCACCCACATGGTGGCTACGAATCATCCTTAACTCCAGTTCCAAAGCCCTCTTCTGACCTCTGTGGCATTGCATGACATGGGTGCACTCACATACATACAGGCAATACACTCGTACACATTAAAAAAAAAAAAGCCTGCAACAAATAACTCATTCTCACATTCATGAAACCCTCATGACTATCTTGTAATAGGCTACACCTCACAACACCATTGCATTAGGGATTAAGTTTCTGACACATGAACTTTGGTCAACACAGTCAAGCCATAGCAATTATCCTTAGTAGTATTAGTCTTGACTCATTTTAGAAAGAGAAAAAGAAGAGACTAGTGAAAATAGGTGAATTCATGTTGAGTCAGAACAAAGTAAAAGCTATCTTTTGAGAGGAAAACAGCAAAATATTTCTATAAGATTAATTATTGGTTTAGGTTTTTTAGGTAAAGCTAAAAGTGGTGGCTGCAGCAAGGCTGACCACATTGTCCTGCTGGTCTAGGTTTGCTAGTTAGAGAAGCAAAGGACAAGTTCTGGAAATACCAAAGGAATGTGGGAACTATATTAAATTCAGTGACTCTAACAGGAAAGAAAACCATTATAATTAACAATGTTGACAATTTATGTAAGGTTTTTTGGGGCAGTTTTCAATGCTTTGTTTAAATTATACCTGAAAATGCTGAAAATGTTTCAATATCATTATTTTTTTTCAGAGTTAGAAGAAAATGAAGTACACAAAGATTAAGTCATCCAGAGGTGCAGACTAGTGTATGACAGTAATGATAATAGTCATTTCCATAGCACCATTAAGAAAGAACTTAGTAGTATATCCCAGGAAGTTAAATAACTTGCCAGAGATTGCACAGTCAATAAGTGACAGAGCTGGGATTTCAAATGAGATCACTTGTCTGTGTACATAACCAGTATGTTTTACAACTATCTGTTACTTTTGATATTTTTTGAAGACACCATCTTGACTTAAGTTTAAAATAAAATCCATTACAGCAGAAGTTCTTTGGTGGTGGTAAAGGTTCTAACAGTGGCCCACAGACATGGCAGCAAATATTTCTAAATGCTAGGCTTGTCTTGTCCCATTCTTATCTTTGAAGTCAGTCCTCAGAAACAGTAAGTTGATGGTGTCAGGGCACTAAGTAATATTTCCTGGTTATAAATATAAAATTATTGATTTAACATTCTTTGGTAAAATTCCCTCTGTACATGTCTTTGAGGAATTGAGATAAATACGCAAAGATGCTATTGATGTTGGGGTACAACCATGATCCAAGTTAAAGTTTCTATAGCCCTGTTTGAACTGGTCAGTATAGCAAAAACTGTTATTTGTTGTGATGAACGTCTTGTTCTGCTTGAAGTCTTAATAGAGAGTGAATGTTGCCACCAGATTATAATAACATAAGAGACTTGAAAAAATATCTTTATGAGTATCAAATTAAATTTATAATTAGGCAATTTTTGTTTGCCTTGAGTGACCTCCTTGCATTCATTTTGTAGCTCCGTCATCAGTGCTACCTTGATTAAATCACTTAAACATGTAAAACGTAAGCTCCATTTGGCAGTGGGGATAACATATGCTCTCAAATTGCATCAGTGTGATATTTTAAAGTAAAATTGATTTTAAAATATGAACATATAAAGTGATTACATCACTTATTAAGTAATATGTATTGTGCGTTTTATAAATCTAACACTAAAGAATAGGTGATATTTTAGAACTTAAAAAAAGAAAACGTCTTTTGTTTTCTGTGATTCAGAATTCAGCTTTATTTTGCCTTAAAGCTATTCTTAGTGTTAATATCTAATGCTTTCTAAAAATCAGCCAAGAGAGATCTTTGGGCATTTAAATTCCTTTTCTGTTCAGAAATGTCATTAACTTGAAATATAAAGATGCTTTCTAAGGAAACTGGTTTGCCTGGCCATATCTTGTAATGTAGTTATTTTGCAATGTGAGCCTTAAACCCAAACATTGAGACTCCTTTCCACAATGTCTTGTTGCCTAGACGGTGATGTCATGTTTTAAGCATGTTTAGTTTGCCAAGGTCCTGCTTTTGATCCTTTAGTTGTCACTTTTTTAATGCAGCTTCTCCGGAATTACAAAGGTACTGAAAGTAATTTGCTTCATTAAGGTCTGTTGCTGACACTGTTGTATTTCATTCCTCATTCTTCTCCTAGTCTCTATTAAGAGCTTATTCAAATTTGGATCATGGTTCTACTGCAACATTCATGCCATTATCATCTAAATAGCAATTACATATTCAAAAACAACAGCTTCTCCTTAACTGTCTGTAACTTAACATTATACATAGATTCAAGTGGGATTTAGAAATAAAACAAATCTTTTCTTTGTTCTTTACAGCCCTCTCTTTCATCCTTGTTTTACTAGTTAATGTTGAATAAGCTACTTATAGACTAAGGAAGACTTCACTTGTGTGTGTGTGTACACATATATATTATAAGTTGTTTCTGTATTAGCTACCCCAGTTGCAGTGACCCTGATGCAATTACCCACATGGTTAGCATTTAGTATTTACTATTTTGGATATAATGGCTTCAAGTTAAGAAATTAATATGCTTTACAAAAGCTGCAATATTTTATAACTTGAAACATTTAAAGGAAATCTTTTAGAATTGATCATTGTATTTGTTCTTTGTAGGATGAACCTCAAAAAATAAAAGCAGATTCTATTATTAAAATAGTAACAATACTTTATTACCATGTTTCAACAGTTTTAAAATTGTATAATAAGCCAGGGGTGATCGCAAATGCCTTTAATCCTACCACTTGGGAGGCAGAGGCAGGTGGATTTCTGTGAGTTTGAAACTAGCCATGTCTACATAGCAAGTTCCAGGTCAGCTGGGGCTACAGGGAGACCCTGTTTCAAAAATATAAAAAAAAAAAAGAAAAGAAAAAGGGATACTAAGCTGATTCGGCTTAAATGAGCAACTATTTGTTATTGAATACCAAGAGTTTCAGCAGATACAATGGACATAAATATTAAGACTTTTTGCCATTAATATGTGGTCTAAAAGAAATGATACCAAATACATATGGTATATATAGGAATATATAAGTATAGCCAGTTATGTTATATGATTTTTAGAATTTCTTAACCAGAAAAACATTTGTTTATATGTGTATGTGTATGTTAAGAGAGACACAGAGACAAAGGAAAGTAGACAAAAGAAGGGAAGCTAAAATAGGAGAATCTTAATCATTAGAAATACTGTTTAGTATCTAGTTGATGTCTTTCACAATAATTTCTTAGGTTTTGTAAATTTCTTCATGGCTAAGGAACTTGTATCATTAAGAATTTTATTTTTTAGTTGTTTGGAATGAGCCTTCTTTTCTTTGCTTTTTAATCTATATTCTCAAATAGTTTTTGTATTTTATGTATGTGTGTGTGTGTGTGTGTGTGTGTGTGTGTGTGTGTGTGAACTGAGTTGCTTCCAAATACAGATTTATTGAGATTTTAGGCATTATTTTTATAACTAAGAATATTAGAAGTCTGTTCAGTTATGGATCCTTATCAACTAAAGTCAGGACCACTGACCTTTGTTTCTCACCATCTTCTATGATTTAGTCCTGGGAATAATCTGGAGAGGTCACATGTTGGTGCCCATTTCAAACAGTACCTACTGAAGAGGGCATACTGCAAACAAAGTGAAAGGCACTATTTGAAGAGAAAATGAACCTCCAGGAAACTTAAAGTTGAAAGAAAAGTTCAGGCACTAGGTCTGCAAGCACAGTAACGCTTGTGGGATGAGTAGGGTCTGCTCAGAAATTATCTTTCCGAGACTTCCTGTTTGATCTCTCCTGTTCCTGTATTACATTTTTTAATGTTGCTTTGTGACGTACAGAGGGTAAGATCTTTAAGATGATGGATCTTGCACAGTATTATTTAAAGTTGATCATGCTAAGCTGCACATAGTAGCATAAGGCAGTAATCCCAGCACTTGAGAGGTAGAGGCAGATGACCCACGGAGGTCAGAACAGGGTGTTGGATCCTCTGGAACTGGAGTTACAGATAGTTGCTAGCCACCATGTGGATGCTGATCATTGAACTCAGGTCCTCTGCAAGAGCAGCCAGTACTCTTAACCGCTTAGCCATCTCTCCAGTCCTGACATATTAACATTTAAACAGCATGGTTGAATAACGTGTTGTATAATGCTCATTTATTAGCTCCACATTTTAGTATAATAAACAAGCTATAATATTTACACTATTATGTTTATTAAAGATTAAAAAAAATAGTATAGCTATAGCTTGGCTATAAAGTAAGTTCAAAGCCAGCCTGGGCTATGTGAAACCTTGTCTCAAAAGAAAAAACTTGCTTTAAATTGATCATGCTTCTACAAATAGAAATTTCAACATAAGCTTGAAGTGGTTTTTCTTTTTTAATAATGAGAAGGTATTCAAATGACAGTATAATGAACACCTGTATACCAACTGTTTTTTTAATTTATTGAGAATTTCATATATGTATATAAGGTGTTTTGATCAAATCCATGCCCACTCCCTCCCCTCCAACTCCTCCCATATCTCCCCATCACTTTTTTTCTGATAACTTCATGTACTTGTCTTCTTCTTTTATTATTTTTTTATGGGGCTTTTGGCTACTGTAACACCCCCCCACCCCGAAGAGGTAATCCTAAAATCTTTTAAGAATTAGATAAAAGCTCCCAAATACTTTTGATATTTTTGGCCTTTGGAATGGAGTAGATTGCTAAGAGGCCCAAGGACATTGTGAGTTTTAGCCCAGAAACTGGCTACTTTTCTTTAGGGTCTTTTTACCCTAACTTCCTAGCCAATTCCTACCTCCTATTCTTATCACGCCATCCTCTGAAGGGGTTACCCAACTTGCGGATAGGGAATCCATACACAAACCTCTCTGGATTCTTCGATGCTAAACAGGGACATGATGTGAGGCAATTGGAGTACCCCTTCAGTGGGTCTATCTAAAAGACTCCCAAATTGCATAACTCTTATCTCTAAGGGGAAAAGAAAGTCTTTGAATCATGAATAGGAGATGTGAAGGAGAAGTAAGGGCAAGAGTAATTAGCATTACAAGTTCTAGATAGGGAACTAGAAAAAAAGTCAGAACAGGACAATTTTCAAATGTTCATATGAGAGTCCACTGGAATTTCTTGACAAGGGCTTCCAAAAGCATCCCTCTGTTGAGTTCCTAATCATTTTTCTTTTGTCTGCCAAGGCTGGACTCAAGAGTGATGGATTCAGGATTTGCTTTCAGGTGTTTTGATAGCTGTTGGAGTGGTTAGAATCAGTGTCAGTTCCATCTCAAAGGCTTTGAGATAACTGAGGGGTTGCTGAGGTGTATGTATGACCTGAGGAAAGCCTTTAACCAGCATGGCTCATGCCTTCTCTTCCTAGCCTTCCCCAGATTGTATACTTTAGTCCTCCCCAAATCTAGGACACCATGTATGATTAAGGCCAAATTACATACAGTTGGCTGGGAAGAGTGGCTGGATACTCCAGTGACCCTGCTTGGCCCTCCTTTAATGAATGAGCACAACTGTCAACAAGCCCAATTGTGATAATGTTTAGTGGTCAGAATCACCTGAAGTAGTGATAGTGGTAGCTATTTCATGCAGTAGAGACTGCATAAGATGATGCTGTATAGCATCATCTTATTAAAAGGGCATGGAATTTAAAAGGATTTGGTGCTAGGAGCCACATTTGAGGAAGAACGTATGTTGTTTGTTTTTCTCAGTCCGTGTTACTTCATTTAGTATAAGTTTCTAGATCCATCCATTTACCTGAAAATTTCATTATTTCATCTCTCTTTATTGCTGAATAGAACACCATTGTGTAAATATACCACATTTTTGTTAACCACTCCTCAGTTGAGGGGCACTTAGGTTGTACAAGTGTCTCTACAATAGGCTGAGTCCTTTGGGTATATGCCAAGGAGTGGTGTAACAAGGTCATATGGTAGGTTCAGTTTCAGTTTTTTAATAGTTTTCCATACTGTTTTCCATAGGGGTTGCAGGAGTTTGCAATCCCACCAGTAGTGACTGAGCATTCCCCTTTCTTCTCATCCTCTCCAACATTTGGTATCATTTGTTCTCTTGATCCTAGCCAGTCTGATTGAGGTAAGGTGATACCTTGAATCCAGACCAGCTAGGGCTACAGGGAGACCCTGTCTCAAAAAGAACAACAAAAAAATTTACATTTTTAAAAAAATTTAATTTTTAAAAAATATTTTATTTTTTTTATGTGTATGAGTGTATTGCCTGCATATATGTGAGTGCACCCATGTCATACAATGCCACAGAGGTCAGAAGAGGGCTCCAAATTCCCCTGGAACTGGAGTTAAGGACAGTTTGTAGCTGCCATGTGGGTGCTGGGAATTGAACCTGAGTCCTCTGCAAGAGCAGTTTGTGCTCTTAAATGCTGAGCCATTTCTCCAGCCCCTTTAGCCCATCTTTTAATTGGGTTATTTGGTTTCTTGATTCTTTGTTTTTTAAGTTCTTTATATATTGTGGATGTTAAACCTCTGTCAGTTGTGTCCCTTGTGAAGATTTTTTTCCCCATTCTGTGGATTTTCTCTTCACTTTTTTAATTGTTTCTTTTGCTGTACAGAAGCTTTTTAGTTTAGTGAGATCCCACTTGTTGATTGCTGAACTTAATTCCTGAGCAACTTCTGTCTGATTTAGAAAATCTTTTCCTACACCTATATCTTATAAGTTACTGCCAATATTTTCTTCTAATAGTTTCAGGGTTTCCAGTTTCACATTGAGTGTTTCAATCCATTTGAAGTTGACTTTTGTGCAAGGTGAAAGATCAGACTCTAGTTTCATTCTTCTACAGATGGAGATCCAGTTTTGCTAGCACATTTGTTGAAGATGCTATCTTTCCTTCATTTTGTCTTCTTGGCACCTTTGTCAAATATCAGATGGCTGAAATTGTTTATATTCATGTTATTTCTTTTGTTGCATTGATCTACGTGTCTATTTTTGTGCCAGTGCCATGCTGTTTTTATGACTATAGCTGTGTAGTATCCTTTGAAATCTGATCTAATAATCCCCCAGCATTGCTCTTTGTGCTCAGGGTTGCTTTGGCTATCTGGGGACTTTTGTGCATGCATATGAATTTAAGGATTTCTTTTTTTTTTCTAATTCTGTGAAGTATGTCATGGGGATTTGGATTGGGATTGCATTGAATCTATATATTGCTTTTAGTAGAATGCTCATTTGAACAATATTAATTCTTCCAATCCATGGGCATGGGAGGTCCTTCCATCTCCTGGTGTCTTCCTCAATCTCTCTATTTAACCAATTAAAATTTTCATTGTAGAGATCTTTGGTGTCTTTGGTCAGATTTATTCCAATTATTTTTATTTTTATTCCAATTATTATTTTTTTTTTGCAGCAGTTGTGAATGGGAGCATTTTCCTGTATTCCTTCACCTTGCTTGTTATTGGTATATAGAAAGGCTACTGATTTTTGTAGATTGATTTTATAAGCTGCCACTGTACTGAAGTGTTGATCAGTTCTAGGAGTTTTCTGATGGAACTTTTGGGATCTCTTAGGTATAGTATCAAATCATCTGCAAAAAGTGATAGTTTGACCTCTTCTTTTCCAATTAGTACTCCTCTAATTTCCTTCTCTTGTCTTATTGCTCTAGCAAGAGTTTCAAGCACTATGTCGAAAATGAGTGGAGATAGTGGACATCCTTGTGTGGTTCCTGATTTTAATGAGAATGCTTCCAGTTTTTTTCCTTTTAGAATGATGTTGGCTGTGCATTTGTGTATATAGCTTTAATTATGTTGAGGTCCGTTCCCTCCAGTCCACTTCCCTCTAGGACTTTGAAAGTAAATGCATGCTGAATTTTGTCAAAAGCCTTTTCTGCATCTGTTGAGATGATGATATGGTTTTTGTATTTGAGACCATGTATAAGATTGACATTTATTGACTTGCATATATTGAACCATCCTTGCATCTCTGGAATAAAGCCTACTTGATCATGGTGAATGATCTTTTTGATGTATATCTGTGCTGAATAGCTTTAGTGTCACCTTGGCACACCTGGGTTGAGGGAGCCTCAACTGGGGAATTGCCTCCATTGAACTGGCCTGTGGCCATGTCTGTGGGGCATCTTCTTTGTTATTGTGTGATGTGGGAGGGCCTAGCCCACTGTGGGTGATGCCACCCCTGGGCAGGTGGGCCAGTGTTGCATAAGAAAGCAGGCTGAGCATGGGCAAGGAGAGCAAGCCAGTTAGCAGCATTCCTCCATGGCCTATGCTCCAGCTCCTGCCTCCAGGTTCTTGCCCTGAGTTCCTGCCTTGGGCTCCCTGATGAACTGTGACCCGGGACATGTAAGCGGAATAAATCCTTTCCTCCCCAAGTTGGTATTGGTCAGAGTGTTTTGTTACAGCAATGGAGAAATAAACTAGGACAGAAATTGGCACTGAGACGGGGGTACTGCTGTGACAGATCTGACGTTGGAGGATTGTGGAAACGTTTGGAACTTTGGGCTGGAAAAGACGTTGAGTGCTCAGAGTTTGTTGCTGTGGAGTTGGAACAATTATACTGAAAGAGTTGTAGATGATGGAGGCCTGGCTTGTGATGCTTCAAAGGGAAGCAGAGACTATCATCATGGCTGTTTGTGTGATATTTTGCATTGAGAATCAGTGGGTTCTGGTTGGCTGGGGCTGAAGAATCAGTTGTGATTAAAAAGAGACCGGAACCTGAAGTAAAACCTTTACTTTATTGGGACAATTGATGCTGGTTAGCTGGGACTTAAAAAATCAGCTGTAAGTAACAAGAGAGCAACATCACTGTGGTTAAATCTTCTGGGAAGTATTTCCTCAGGGTCAGAACACAGAATTCAGACGTCTCTCTGTTTCTTCTTTGTCCAACTGACTTGTCTAATGGAGACAGTGGGTATTGAAGCCTCCTGCTATTACTGAGTTGGGGTTAATCTGTGTCTTAAAGTCCTGTAGTGTTGTTTTTATGAATTTGGGTGCACCAGAGCTTGGTGCATATATGTTAAGGATTGTAATATCTTCTTGCTTAATTGTTCCTTTGATCAGAATGAAGTGACTTTCCTTATCTCTCCTGACTAGTTTTACTTTGAAATCCATTTTTTCAGATATTAGAATTGCAACCCCTGCTTGTTTCTTAGTGCCATTTGCTTGGAATATTCTTTTCCATCCTTTTATCTTAATGTAGTACCTGTCCTTGAAGATGAAATAGGTTTCTTGCAGACAGCAAAGAGATGGATTTTGCTTCTTAATCCATTCACTTAGCCTGTGTCTTTTGACTGGGGAGTTCAGGCCATTGATATTTAAAGTTGTTATTGAAAGGCGTGTATTGGTTGCCATCATTTTGATTGCTGTTTGTGTTCTCTGTCTAATTTTATTTCCTCCGTTATACCTTTATTTTCTTTCTTTGCCCCTGGGGTATAGTTGTTTCTCTCTCCACTCTCTGTATTGCTTCAAGTATTCTGGGAAGGGCTGGTTTTGTGGACATGTATTCTTTCAGGCTGTTCATTTCACGGAAGATTTTTCTTTCCCCCTCAAGTATAATAGACATTTTTGCTGGGAAAAGGATTCTGGGCTGGCATCTATTGTCATGTCTAACTTGGAATACCTTGGTCCAGGCTCTTCTGGCTTTCATAGTTTGCATTGATGAGTCAGCTGTAATTCTGATGGGCTTTGTTTTGTATGCTACTTGTTTTTCTTTTGTTGCCTTCAGTATTCTCTCTTTGTTCTGTACGTTTATTTTTACTATAATATTTTGTGGGGGAGTTTCTTTTCTCATCTTCTCTATTTGGAGTTCTGTGTGCTTCCTGTGTTTGTATGGGGATGTCTTTCCTTAATTTTGGGAAATTTTCTTCTACAATCTTGTTTAAGATCTGGTCAATACCATTACCCTGAAATTCTTCTCCTTTCTGTATTCCTATGATCCGTAGATTCAGTGTTTTCATGGTGTCCCATATCTCTTGCATATTCCATTCCTGTGTTTAAAAAAAATTTCCATAATTTTTGCTTGAGTGGTCCAATTCTACAACTTTATCCTCTAGTGTTGATATTCTGTTTTTCATTTCATTCATTTTAGAGGTGAGGCTTTCCCCTGTTATTTCAAATTGGCTTATTGAGTTTTGCACTTCCTTCTTCATTTCTGCCTGAGTTTTCATCAATGTTTCTATCTCTTTTGTGAATTCATTCAGAAATTTAGCCCTATCTTCTTTCAGTTCTTTGTTTGTGTGTTCTTTAAATTTGTTGAACTCCTTGATCATGTTTATGATTGTTCTTTTAAATTCAGTGTCCTGGATTATCTCTAGAGGGATCTCTTTGTAGAACTTTTCTACAGGACTGTTGGAGTTTGGTGAGGACATAGTGTTTTGGCTTTCCTTTTTATTATTCTTTCATTGTGATTTTTGGCATGTGAATTTCTTTTGTTTATAGTTCTGATATGAGAATTAAGTTGAAATATGCTTCTGTTTATATTATCAGGGTGCTTATGTCTTTTCCTTATTGGTTATGTAAAGCTGGTTGGTACAGTTTTCAGGTCCTCTCAGGTTTTATTTTGGAGGGAACTGATGGCTTCAGATAGCTATTCAGAGCACCCACAGAAGCCCAAGTCAGGTTCCCTTCAGGTAGAGTCAGGCTTCCTTCACCACATGGAGGCAGAATCAGGGCACTCTCAGTCAGTCCCCTGCATTCTCAGCCCCTGTGCCAGAGGGAGTCCAGATCCTGGTGGTTTGCTGAGATGACTACTACTACATCAGTGGCTACTACACTGATGGTAGTTGGAACTCAACTAGTTTAAGAAATATACTGTTCGCCTTGAAATTCCCCCATCTCATTCCCCTTCATTCCCACCTCAGAGGTAAATTCCTCTCTCTAATTATGTTTCTTATTCTCTTTTAAACAGTTTTAGCATGTTTTTTTATTTAAAAATTTATTATTTTTATTTTTTGTGTATGAGTGTATTGCCTGCATGTATGTGAGTGCACCCATGTTATGCAGCATATCTATTTATATCTCTGCTTTTGTGTGCTTTAGAACCACGTTGAAATAGAATCACAATCACAGCGTTTATACAATAATGCTCTACAATTCCCTTCTGTCTCTTAATAACATCTGGGATCTATCCATAATGATGCACGTAGCTTCAATTCTTTCATTTTTATTTGGTACTTTGTTGTTGATTATGACATAATTTATGTCTATTCTGAGGGCAGACATTTGCAGTTTTATTTTACTATTTTAAAAATGATGCTTTCATCTGAATATTGATAGACAAAAAATGTGCCTTGATCTAAGTCTCACATTTTATTGAAAAATTGCTCAGAATGAATTATAGAATACAAAAGTATACAACTTTTAAGTAAAATGAATGAAAAGACCAAGTTGAATGGCAGGCAATATTTACAATCCACATGTCTATGAAAGAACTAGGCCCTATGGAGTTAGAGAGATGGCTTGGCTGCTCCTACAAAGGACTCAGGTTCAAATCCCAGCACCCACATGGCAGTTAACAACTCTCTGTCTCCTGTCCAGTTCCAGCAGATCTGACACCCTCTTCTGACCTCCACAGGCCTTGCATGAAACAGGTGCACTTAATATACATGCAAACAATACACTTATATGCATAAAGTAAAAATAATAAATAATATATATATATATTGGTCTTTTTGAGACAGGGTCTCCCTGTAGCCCCAGCTGCCCTGGAACTCACTATGTAGACCAGGCTAGCCTTGAACTCAGCGATCAGCCTGCTTCTTCATCCAGAGTGCTGGGATTAAAGGTGTGCACCACCACGCCCAGCTAATAAAATATTTTTTAAAATAAGCAGGCCATAAAATATGTACAGAACTCTCAAAACAGTAGTTAAAAATTTAGAAATGTCTGTTTATTACTGCTTCAATCTTACTGCTTGCTATCGATATATCCAAGATGTTTATATAATCTTAATTTTGGTACCTCATAAATATCTAGAAATTTATTTGTGTCTTCTGGATTTTCCAACTTATTGGAATGAAAGTTTTTAAAGTATGCCCTTATAATCCTTGGAATTTCATTTTTGTCTGTTGTAATATCTCCATTTTTACCCTTCTGAATGCTGGGATTATAGGTATGTGTCATCATGCTTAGTTATGGAAGGAAATTTTTATTTTATGTGTATGTGTGTATTGCCTGCATGTAGGTAAGTACACCCATGTCATACAATGCCTGCGGAGGACAGGCTGTCGGATCCCCTGAAACTGGAGTTAAGGACAGTTGTTAGCTGCCATGTGGGTGCTGGGATTCGAACCCAGGTCTTCTGCAAGAACAGTCAGTGTTCTTAACCACTGAGCCATCTCTCCAGCCCCATGGAAGGAAATTTTAAGCCTGCAATCCAAGCACTGAAGTGGGAGACTGTAAGACTGTTGCCAGTCTGGACCTTTTAGGAAGATATTGTCTCCAAAAAGGGAAAAACAAAACAACAAAAGCACATCTTACAGTTATTGTTTTTAAATAAAAACTTTGATTTTTACTGGCTTACATCTTAAATTTTAACTTAAGAAGTCCTTCTTCTATCTGAGATCAGAAAAATATCCACTAATGACATCTTCTTCAAGTTTGGTGATTAACATTGACTATAGTGTATTTTTAATATACAATTTAATTTTATTCTCATATGGAGAACTGAGAACTGGTTTTCTTTCTTTTTTTTTTTTTCATAACAGTGTCTCACTGTAGCCTGGAACTTGCTATATAGACCAGGCTTGTTTCAGTCTCATAGAGATCAGTCTGCCTGTGCTTTTCGAGTACTTGCATTTAAAAATTTTTTTTAAATTTTTATTATTTTTATTTTATGTGTATGTGTATATTGCCTGCATGTAGGTAAGTGCACCTGTGTCATGCAATGCCCACGAAGGACAAAAGAGGCTGTCGGATCCCCTGGGACTGGAGTTATGGACAGTTGTTAGCTGCCATGTGGGTGCTGGGATTCAAACCAGGTCTTCTGTAAGAACAACCAGTGTTCTTAACCACT
Source organism: Nannospalax galili (assembly GCF_000622305.1). NCBI lineage: Eukaryota > Metazoa > Chordata > Mammalia > Rodentia > Spalacidae > Nannospalax > Nannospalax galili. The sequence continues at coordinate 17,564 of NW_008357584.1, read as the reverse complement.
AAGCCATCTCTCCAGCCCCAAGTACTTGCATTTTTAAAGGCATGCATCGCAATGTTTAGTGAGAACCAGCTTTCTTGACACCAATTGGTATTAATTTATCCTTATTTTTTTAAGTTTTATTTATTTTTATTTTATGTGTATGAATGTTTTGTCCGCATGTATGTATATATGCCACGTTTGCAGTGCTTACAGAGGCCATAAGAGGGTGTCAGATTCCCTGGAACTGGAGTTACAGATGATTGTGAATCATCATGTGGGTGCTTGGAGCTGAACCTGGGTTCTCTGCAAGAGCAGCCAGTGCTCTTAACTGCTGAGCCATCTCTATAGCACCATTGGACTAATTTATCTTTGTCTCACTTATTTTTCTTTCTTTTTTAAAAATATAGTTTTATTTGTTATTTTTATTTTATGTGTATGAGTGTATTGCCTACATGTATATAAGTGCGCCTGAGTTGTGCAAAGCCCTCAGTGACCAGAAGAGGGCGTTGAGTCCCCTGAAACTGGGGTTCTGGTCTGTTGTTAGCCGCCATGTGGATGCTGGAAATCAAACCCAGGTCCTCTGGAAGAACATAAGTGTTCTTAACTGCTGAGTCATCTCTCCAGCCCATGTCTCACTCACTTTTCAAGCTCATGTTTTTGTATGTGTGTATGAAATTCTATGAAGTTGAGATAGAGCAATATAGAATTACCATGTCCTTGGTTTAAAAATAATTTGGAAATGAGATGGAAGACTCAAGATTATATGTGTACATATGTGTGCTCTTTGATAAGGAATAACTTAGATCGAAGTAGACTATTAATTTGGTGATTATTGCTTCCATGAAACTATGTAACCAGTCAGGCATTCAGAAACTACATGCTAGGTTCAGTGCTGGATCTTAGTGTACAATGGTATTCAGCATAAACAAGATCTCTGTTTTCGTGCAATTAAAGTTGAAAAAAAAAAAAACAACCAAATTTAGTCATTGAATCTATCCTTGCATTAACCTCTAAATCAGTGGTTCTAGAGTACCTGTTTGAATTTACTTTAAGGCAATCCAGATTTTAGAATTGACACATTAGCATTTTATTTATCCATCTCCACCTTATTTTTTCCTTTATTTTATTGAATTGTGAATTTTACGCTATAGTTTATTTTTTGGGGGGGTCTTTTGAGACAGGGTCTCCCTGTAGCCCCAGCTGTCCTGGAACTCACTATGTGGACCAGGCTGGCCTTGAACTCAAAGAGATCCTCCTGCCTCTGCCTCCCAAGTGCTGGGATTAAAGGCGTGCACCACCATGCCTGGCCCATTTATTTTTATTTTTCAGTTTCTAAGTATTTTATAGTTTTATGTGTATTGCCTGCATATGTAAATGCACCTGTGTCATGCAATGTCCATGAAGGTCAGAGGAGGGTGTTGGATCCCCTGGAATTGGAGTTAATGACAGTTGTTAGCTGCCATGTGGGTGCTGGGAATTGAGCTCAGGTCCTCTGCAAGAGCTACTGAGCCATCTCTCCAGCCCTGACATATTAACATTTAAACAGCATGCTTGAATAACATGTTTTATAATATTCATTTATTAGCTCCACATTTTATTATAATAAACAAGCTATAATATATACACTATTACATTTCTTAAAGATTTAAAAATAGTATAGAGCAAAACAGAATTTGTATTTAAGAATTTCTAAAGTAATAACAACATTATATATATATATATATATGTGTGTGTGTGTGTGTGTGTGTGTGTGTGTGTGTGTGTGTGTGTGTGTGTGTGTGTGTGTGTATATATATATATGTATATGTATATATATACACACATATATATATACACATATATATGTATAGCTATATAAATATATTAAAGCCTCACAAATGATTTTGATCATCAGTCAAATTAGGAACCACTCAGTAAAATTAATTTCCTTAGGATTTGCTAACATGTTTGATCATGAAAACTATTACTTAAGCATTTGCAGAATTTAGAGAGATTGTGAAAAACATAGTTTGTTGCTGTTGTATATTTCTAATTATATGAGACAAGTTGAAGATTGTTGTCAATTAGAAAGAAACTAATGTATGGTAAACTAACGTCTAGAATTGCTTTTTGCACATGAATTTAGTCATAATGCAGAAACAGAAAATGATGGTTCAGGGTATAATTAGGAGTAAGAGATGAACACAATTAAGAGACAAGAATCATATCATATCATAGTAACAGATACCTTAGAAATAGTGTTTTATTGTATTGAATAGCAACCTGAATCAGAATTGAGTAATATAACATGGGAAGGAATATTGCTGAGAAAAAATTGATTTCTTTTAAAAGTATCAAATTATTAATTTCACAAACAAATACAATTTATTTATTTTGAGTTAAAATGTTTAAGGTGTCCATATTATATTTTATTTTCTTTAACTGAGATTTTATTATGTGAAAAAATGGTCCAGTTACATTGACTTTCATTACATGGCTTCCATTTAATTCATCCATTTTTCACTTCATATGCCATCAACAATATGGGGCATTTATAAAACAACATGTGTTTTTAAAAATGTCTCCATAGCTTACATAACAAAGAAGCTAGTTTATAATCATTTAATTTAGTAACTGTGGCCCGTATGAATGAGATTGAAATACCGACCTCAAGACTTTATGTCTTACCACTACTCTGTATGCTGAAGTAAATGCTCAGTTAATATATTGTTCCATTAGAAGTGAGGCTTCTGCCAATTACACTGGATGCTTATTTTTTAATATTAAGAGTGAAAAAGCACTGTAGATTCTGTTTTCATAACTGTGCACTTTTTAGAGTTTAAGGCACTTCTGTTTTCAGAATTGATGTAAGATAAAGCAGGCATTGCTCATTTGAGGAGAAATATTTCAGAACTTGTGTGATTTTTTTTTCCCCCAAGTGGGTCAGCTATAACTTGACGCATTAGCTTGGCTCTCAAAGGTATTTTAAAGTATACTGATGTGAATTTCTTATGATATACTTTATTTCAATCCTAGAATGATTTTAATTTTTTATAATGCCCTCCACAATGCTGTCTTTATAATAAGGGCATACACTGTTTTTGTTCACAGTCACCCTCCAGCTTTACCATGGAATGAATGAATTACTTGGACTCAAGAAAGTAGAAACGTGAAATCTAAATTTTAAAATGTATACATTAAAAATCAGTTTTAAGTTATTTTGAAGAAAAACTATGTACACTGAATAATTTGAAAGATACTGTAAAAATTAAGATTGTCTTAAATGCATGCTGTGTATGTTGTTATTGTTGATATTTACAATTATCTCAGGATTTTACTTTCTTATTTTAAAGTTCTTTTGATTACACCATCTCTTTGTGTAGACATCATGTTTAATACACTATTCCTATTAAATATGGATGGTTAACAGATGGTATAAAGACCTGCCTATGATAGTCAGAAACATACTTTCCCCCCCCACCACTTTTTTTTCTGACTCTCAGAAGCAGCACCAGCCTAAGCTGTACTTATTTTCTAGATTAATTAAAGATAACTCTCAAAGTTATGAGTCAGTAGATGTAATGTAAAGCTGGGGAAGCGTGTGTGTGTGTGTGTGTGTGTGTGTGTGTGTGTGTGTGTGTATGTGTGTGTGTGTGTCTGCCTGTCTGTCTGTCTGTCTGTGTATCTGTGTGCCTGTGTCTGTGTTGTGTTTTAAAACTTAACAAGTTACATCGATCAGTCAAGTTAGGAACCATTGATTAGAATTAATTTCCTTAAAATTTGCTAGTATACTTAATTCCAAATAGAGAGAAAATGAAAAAAATTTCAAATATGAAGGTAATATTTTTGTGGATGATAATGACTTCTCTTTTATTAAAAAATTAAAAGTAGTTTTCCCTGCATTCTGGAAGTTGACAAGATATAGTAATGTTGCAGCTAAAAACACCTTTCAAGTGGACTCAGCATATACAAAAGATAGTGATAATGTGATTGGCAAATTGGGGAGGATCACAAATGTGTGATTTTGAAGTCTATTTGAAACCAGTCCTGAGTCATGAATTTGATCTAGTATGTTGTATGCTGCAAATGAAAAGATTAAACTGGAGCAATATAATTAGTATAAACCATTGCATCTGCGCTTGTAGACCAGCAATTGAATTGGGAACCAGCTGCAAAATGGTGACTAATCTCTCTGGCAAGCCCACATGAGGGTGTAGTACAATATGCCAACTTGAGCTTCGTGAGCACGTGTTTTTTCAACTGGCCTCTGAGCAGGTGATGGTGGTGATGCAATCTGATTATACTTTTGAATGTATTCTAACCACAGTCAACAGTTGAGTCTCACAAGGGATTTCACAAAAGACTTAACTACATATTTCTTTTCTCATAATTTCAACTAGACAAGGCCATGAGAAGTAGATTTTTCCCACTGTAATGTCTGTAGTACTTATGGTAGTTAATAATTTTGAGTGGCTTTCATTATTGTTCACACATGAAATGAAAATGAGAAAAATAGTATGAAAAGAAGCTGTTATTCAAAAATGTACATCTACTTACAATAATCAATTAAAATAATTAAGCTGTCCAGACTTTGTTCTGTTACAAACAAGAATTGGTAGTCCAGTGAATGTGTTATGAGGGACTAAAGTGGTATACTTTCCATAGTCAGAGAGGCACCTCTCTAGCTATTACCTGTTCTGATGAGGTGATATTTAACAATGTCTTCAACATTAAAGGTGTTTAATAAATGCTCAGACTTGGATCTGAGCCCTTTCTGTTTTTTATCATTGAAAAAATGATAGTTTCTTCTTACAGTGTATCACAAAGACACTGTGGATGAATGAATCCATCTGTCTGAGAGTATATATCATATTTTGCTATCAGAGCCAAAACATAGTCACAAATATTATTTCTAGTGGGTAGTTAAAAAGTAGAATATTCTGAAGTCCCTTAATTACAAACATTCCAAAATGCATGATATACATTTGTAATAGAAAAGACTGTATAAGAACTCTATAAGATCATTAATATATAGAATTTGCAAATCATGCTTGAGAATAAAAGGGGAAAAGAGGTACCAAAAAACCTAGCCAGGTAGTACTCTCACTTGCTCTACAGGAGAATGCCTGGAAGCAGAAGTTGAATAAGCTGACCCTCATCACCTCACTTCTGAATCTGTAGGGTTGAAGTGGATCCTAGGCACCTGTGCTGTTCTAGTTTGTTTCTCCATTGCTGTGGCAAAATACTCTGACCTCTACCAACTTGGAGAGGAAAGGGTTTATTTTCTTACATCTCCTGGGTCACAGTTATGACTAAGGGAGCCCAGGGTAGGAACTCAGGGCAGGAACCTGGAGGCAGGAGCTAAAGACAAGCCATGAAGGAAAGCTGCTTACTGGCTTGCTCCTCTGATCTATGCTCAGCCTGCTTTCTTATACAACATAGGTCCACCTGCCCAGGGATGGCACCACCCACAATGGGCTGGGCCCTCCCATATCACTCAGTAATCAAGAAGATGTTCCACAGACATGGCCACAGGCCAGTCCAATGGAGGCAATTCCCCAACTGAGGGCTCCCTCAATCCAGATGTGTCAAGTTGACACTATAGCTATCCAGCACACATGCTTTCAGTCATTTCTCTTCCTAACCCTTTTCTCCATGATTTTATACATGTCAAAATGTGAGACAAGTGGCTACTGTAGTATCATAGTACTGAAGTATAATTCTATAGTCTAGACCACTGGATGTTCTGATGTTTCTAAACATCAGAAAAATTTTCAGTGTAATCAAGAGAAATAGTAATTTTCATAGTAATTATACAAAGATCTTGAAAAAAATTATTGACTTCAATACTGATTCTTTTAGAAGCAGTTAACTTTTTTTCCTTTTTATTAAATAGCATTTTGTTTGAGACCATGGATTTGAAATTGGTCTCTGCAGTGGACACAACAGACCAAACTAATGTACTGGGCAATATTACTAAGTGAGCTTTGGCTAGTTACAGAAAGCCCTCTAGCCAGTTAACTGGTTGGGCTATAAACAATTAACTAGATACACTGTAACTAGGGAGCTAGTTGATTGACTAGGATGTTTACTGTGCCCCTTGTAGTTCCTTTGTAAATGCTATCTGATCATGTCATTGATGGGAGTTCTCAAAAATCTGTCCTGGTTATTGAAACTGCCATAATTTGCAAAAACTTGTTAAGTTTTTGCTTTTGCCAAATAAATTCTGTTAAAATTTTAAGACTCATTTTTAACTGATACATAGAAACATAAAACTTGTATATGTTTAATAGAGTTCTGTGTAATTTTTTTTTTTTTTGGTCTTTTTGAGACAGGGTCTCCCTGTAGCCCCAGCTGTCCTGGAACTCACTATGTAGACCAGGCTGGCCTTGAACTCATAGAGATCCGCCTGCCTCTGCCTCCCAAGTGCTGGGATTAAAGGCGTGCGCCACCACACCTGGCTTGTGTAATGTTTTATTACACAGAATACAATGATAATGTACTCATTATTTAGTGTGTAATGTTTCATTAGGGATAAACATTTATCCCCTCAAAATTTTATTAGTTTTTTATTGTGGAAACTCTCAAATCCTTTACTGTAGGTTTGTAAAATACAGAATTCATTATTTTTGTCTATAGTTGCTCCATTACACAGAACACCAGGACTCTTTCTTTTGACCATGACTCAGTGCCCCTTGACTGGCCTTTCCCCATACTTTCCTTACATTATTGTACTCATAATTCTACTCTCAACACCTGTCAGATAAATGTTTTTTGATTCCACATGTGAATGATAGGCAGTGCTTGTTCTGTGCTTGGCTTATCTTACCTGATATCATGATTACCAATTCTACTGATGCTGCCACAAATTATGTCATTTCATTTTTATGGCCAAATCATGATCTACTATGAATATGTGTCACATTTAGGTATCAGTTGATGGATATCTAGCTTGTTTCTATTTCTTGGGTGTTGTGAACACTGCTGTAGTAAATATGAGGGGGTAGATGTCTCTGGTACCCTAGGTAGTATGATTGCTGGATTATGTGATAGCTCTATTTTCAGTTTTTTGAGGAACCTTCATATTGTCTTCCAGAATGGCTGTGCTATGCTACTTTACCTCCAGCAATGTGCAAGGATTCCCATTTCTTTGCCAGGACCTGTCTTTTTGATAACACATATTTTTATTACAGTGAGGTGATACCCTTACTCCCCGATGCTTAGTGATGGCATTTTTTATATGCCTATTGATCATTAGGTATTTTTTTCTTTCTAAAAGTGTATATTTAGGTCCTCCCCTTTTCTCCTATTCTGTATGTTGTCTCTTTGTTTTTCCTTTCACTGTACAGAAACTTTTTAGTTTGATGTATCACTCTAGACTCTGTGATCACAGAGCATTTTCCTTTCTGTCCATATTTCCCTTTACTTATAACACTCATTTGCTGAAGGCTCATTCTATTGAGCATGGCTATATATACATATGTGTGTGTGTGTGTGTGTGTGTGTGTGTGTGTGTGTGTGTGTGTGTATCCCCTTTCTATATCCTGGATAATTCTAAAATCTATGACGTTTCAACTAACATCCTAACCTCATCTCTGTGCTCTGAAAACTTGTTTTGCCAATGACTTCTTCTTCATCAGTTCTTTATTGGCCTTGCTCTAGATTATATAATCAATGAGAATAGTGTCACCTCTGAAACAATTAACCTTAAACCCAGAAGTCTTGTTTTCTGATGCTAAATTTGCCTTCCTTTGGACCATTATTACCACTTGTTCACCTAACTCATTGATAGCTATCTGATCAGTCTCTTAGGGCCTCTGCTAATCACTGCAGTATTATGAAATTAAGTCTCACAACAATTTTGATCCCTGTCAGGTTTCTACTTTTCCTCTTATCTTCCCTACTCCCAGGCTTATAAGCATTTTTGGAAAAAATTAGAATGATGCCTGTGGAGCTGCTTAGGCATTAGTGTTGTTGTATTTTTTGATTCAGTACTAGATATTGAACTCAGGGCTTTTTTTTTTTCATGCAAGGCAAGTGCTATGCCTCTGAGCTGTATCTCCAGCTCCTTTTGTGCACTAAAATATGTTGTTGCTTTCCAATTACATGAATTGTCAGTTCTCCCTTGTGGTTCATTTGATCTGCTTTGTCTTAATAAAAAATATTGCAACCGTAGCTACGCATGGAATCAGCTGGCTGTGCTCTGAAACAGATCAATACTGTTACGGTTCTAATATGAAATGTTCTTCCTAGGCTTATGTTTTGAATGGTTGGTCTCCAGCTGATTGCACTGTTTTGGAAGCTGGTAGAAACTGGGAGGTAGGCACCTCCCTTGTAGAGGTGAGTCACTGGAGACATGCCTTTAAAGCGTACACCTGATCTCTAGCCCCTTCTTCCCCTGGTTCCTGTCTACAGTGATGGGAGCTGTTCAGCTACCTTCTCCCCAACATATGGACTGAACCCTCTGAAACTGTGGTTTATTTTAACGCTTTCTCCTCTTAAGTTGTTCTTTCAAGTATTTCAGTAATAGTAGAAATAGATACATAAGTAAATAATATGAATACCAAATACCCAAAATACTCACTGGGGTTCCACCCCTAGGGAGTCTGACATAATTGGCCTGAACCAGGAACTTTTAGATGCTCCCCAGATAATTCCAACATGTAGCCAAGGCTGTGAACACAGAGGCTAATGTACACAGAGGCTCATGGATGTGCTTGATACTTTTAGTGCTTCCTGCTAGCCCTTGCCTCACATAAATGGCCTTTTCCTTTTTCTGTCTTTAGATTGGCTTTTAATTGAATTCATTTTTAATCATTCTTTTTTAGAGTATGGTCCTTTTACTTATTTAAAAAAAAAGCTTGCTGTGAAATAGCATATTATAGTATGCTGGCAGCAGCCTCATAAATCTAGTGTTCACATATCTTGCTTTCATCAAAGAGGCCCCATTAAATAAGTACATTCTTTAAAAAATTTTTTATTTGTGTTTTATTCTGACAGCAGCCTTATATATGTAGTGTTCACATATCTTACTTGCACCAAAGAGGCCCCATCAAATAAGTACAGTCTTTAAGTTTTTTTTTTTATGTGTATGAGTGTTATGCTTGCATGTATGTAAGTGCAATGCCCGTGAAACTGGTGTTACAGACAGTTGTTGGCTGCCATGTTGGTGTTGGGAACCAAACCCGGGTCCTCTGCAAGAATAGCTAGTGCTCTTAACCACAGAGCCATCTTTCCAGCCCCTGTAGGGAATATTTTTATTTTTATTCATCTTCTAGTGTTCACTATTGTAAATTGTTATGTGCCTATGTTAGATTTATCAGTACTATGAAATTAACATTAATTTAATACTGTTAAAAAAACACCAACTTTATTTGGATTTTACAGATTTTTCCACTAATTTCCATTTTCTGTTCCAGGATCCAATATAGAATACTCCATTACATATAGCCACACTGTGTTTTAGCATGCTAAGTTAACTCTTGTATTGATCATTTTTTCCCTCTTTGATGGCAACCCATTAAGAAATGATTTACTTTCAAATATTCAGCTGTATAAACAATAAAAACAAAAATGTAATCCAAGCAAATTGTAGAATCAAGGACCTCTAAAATATATTTTTGTCTTTTGGGAATGCTGTAAAGCATTTTCCAATGAGTTGTTATTAGTCTAGTAACATGGGAAAATAACAGCCATGTCGGATGTTTTTAAATGTTTTTATGTTAAATTTAAACTTTAATCTTTGTCTTATTCATGGCAGAAAAAAATAAAAATAACTGAAATCATAGGACTTTAACACTGCAGTTTAAATTTATAGACTTCTACATAACCACTGTTTTTAGTGATCCAACATTCAGTCTGATTTTCCACCTCATTGAAAACATTCTCCAGCTGCTGCTGAGTGATTTCATAAGTTGCATTCATGATCCTAGCTTGAAGTTTCTTTAAAGAATGTGGTCTAGATGAATACATGCAGTTTTAACACAGTCCCATAAAATACAGTTCAGTGGGATAGGTCAAGTTTAAAGTTGCACAAGGATTTCATAAACACCCCAAGTAGACGGGCTCTAAAACTTTGTGTCATATGGAAAAACCTTATAAAAGGATGGCCGCGTTCCAGAGGTAGATTAAGTTGGTCATCTAAGAAACAATTCCCACAACTGATGGTTCTTAATAGTACCACCTGCTAGTTCTTTCATATTAAATTGTGTGAAATAACACATTCTGTAAACTGATGAACTACTGATTTATTTAATAAACCCATCAATGAAAGAAACCTCTGTCATAAGAAATGCAGTTTTTTTTATTAGGCTCAAAAGGTCTTAAGCCAGAAATGTCAGACATTTTTGTAGACAAAGAGTGTTGTAATCTGGCATTGTTTTTTTTTAAAAAAAAAAAAACAGCAGTGAGTAGTTCACTGTACCCATTTGGTATGTTTGTCATTTATTTGGCAGGAGACTCCAGAATCTCTGGGTAGTCAGCTGGATGCCAAGTTAAGCCCCAGAAAGACTTGAGTGGCCTTGGTTCTTTAGATGCTGTGAGACTGTGAGCATGTACTGAAGGCTGCATTTGGGCTGTTTCACAGATGCATGTTCAGTGCTAATTTTATTGACTGCATTAGTGAGATATCTTTCACTCAATCCTGACTGTTACTACCCTAGAAAATAAAATCAAACAACATATATTTCATATTCTCAAATTAGAATTGTAGTCTTTCTAGAATAGGTGTTTCTCATGTTTTGAAATCATTATGACATGAAGGGAATGATACTCAAAAAACAACACTGTGTGGCAGTCATGACTGTGTGGACTGGTGTGTCATAATGTATTGCAAAGAATTAATCCCTAGGCAGTTTTTGATACTAGCCAGTCATATCAATGAAATTAAGTACCCAGTTCAAATACCTTACTGAGTTTGAACTTCACTGAACCCTAAATGTTTATAGTTTTATATTCATGTATTTTATATATTTAGCATGATTTATTTTTATTAGTAGCTTAGAGGCATATTTAATATAGTAGTGTACCCAAGACAGATTTCTCACATATTTATGTAGTTAATTTTTTCTGTTTTTTGGTCTTTTTGAGACAGGGTCTCCCTATAGCCCCAGCTATCCTGGAACTCACTATGTAGACCAGGCTGGCCTTGAACTCATAGAGATCCACCAGCCTCTGCCTCCAAAGTGCTGGGATTAACAGTGTGCACCATCATGCCCAGCTATATAGTTAATTTTAAATGTATATCATACATAATATGATTATCTTCTTCAGAGAAAAAAATATGAATGTAATATGTTTTGAGCTTTTAATTTTTTTTGTATTTGAAGGAATATAATCCCCCTTTTTTATGTTCAATAATTAGCCAAATATGCTTTAATTCCGAAGTTTAGGGTTATTCTCTATTTCTTTTTTAAAGGTTTGATAATAGCCAGATGTGGTGGAGCACATCTTTAATCCCAGAGGCAGAGGTAGGTGGATCTGTGTGAGTTCAAGGCCAGCCTGGTCTCCATAGTGAATCCAGGCCAGCTGTGGCTACAGGAAGACCCTATCTGAAAAAGAACCCCCCCCCGAAAAAAAAGTTTGATAATATCACTTAGTGATATTAACAAAGTTAGTATAAAGCTACTGTCAGGCCGTGTGCTAACATTTCTTTTTCTTTTTTTCTTTTTCCTCCCTCTCCAGAGGGAGGAAACACTCATAAAGCAACCTGGGTCACCAGAGGTAATGGGTACTCTAAGATCCCAGGACTTCTTCTGCTTCTCTGGTTTGAGTCTCTTCTGAAATTCCCAATGGATTCCCTTCCTTGGGTTAAGATGCTGCCCTGCTATCAGCTCTTCTAGAGCTACATTTTCAGAAATGTCATCTTTTGAAGAGAAAGAAATTAAGATTTCACATACACACACATACCCCTAGGGGAAGACCTGTTGTCTACTAAGTCACACAAATGAATCTGTGTCTCAGCTCTGCTACTTACCCACTGGGACTTTGGTGAGTTAATTAACCTCTCTGGGCTTCAGTTTTCTTGGCTATGAAATGAAGATGATGACACAGTCTCAGTAGGGTTGTTGTGATGTTAACCTATGTAATACACAACCCAGGGCTGGGCACAGAATGGAGCCGGGTGCAGTGGCTCCCTCTCCAGAAGAAAACTAAGGTTTCTGTCCCGTGCAAAAGTTCCTAAGTTTGGATTTTGTTTTGTTCAGTATTGAAACTCCAGAAGGAATAATATTTAGTCATGTTGTAGGAATCAAAGCCTGGAGAAACTCCCAGAATGTGGAGAACTAGTAGAGAAGGCTTAACATTTTTTATTTTATTTCATATTTTATTTTATTTTTATTTGGGAACACGGAACAGTGTTTTTACTTTGAACTGTATACTGAGATGTTAAAAGTTTGGGGCTGTACATAGAGACCCCACCAGATGGACTTGAACCAGTCTACAAAGAGGAGGGTCAACTCAGAGAAAACATTTCCTCCATGTTTCCAAGTGAAGCCAGACATGGTCAAGCAGGACCTTTGACTTATCTTCACATAGATGGAACTGGTAAAAGAAAGGAGCCAGGGGCTCCTCCCAAGCCCATGTGACCCCTGAGGAACAGATCCTCAAATGACCTTAAGTGTAAATATAAATTGATTTATTTGGGCTGATGTATGGTCTTAAACTTCCAAAAGGAAAGTATAACCAAAGAGTAAAGTGATCAGTGTATTTCTTTAAGAATTCAAGGGATTACACTTCTCAGACATTAGGCCTAAGTCCACACAAAAAGTTATTTAGATAATTATTTCTTACTGATGATTTCATTCTAAATCATTAAGTGCTGCTCAGATGTAAGACTTCAAATCTTGGTCTCTAATACTGTAGTGCCCACGTGTAGCTAAGTTAAGGAGACAACCCTCTATTGTTCTAAAATGATGGCCAAATTTGTTTTCTCCCCCTATCTAGAAGCCTTTGAGAAGGAACTGACACTGATTCTAACCACTCCAACTGCTGTCAAAATGTCTGAAAGCAAATCCTGAATCCAGCCTTGGAAGACAAAAGAAAAATGAGGAGGAAACTAATAGAGGGATGCTTTTGGAAGCCCTTGTCAAGAAATTCCAATGGACTCTCATATGAACATTTGAAAATTACCCCGTTCTGACGTTTTTCTAGTTCCCTGTCTAGAACTTGTAATGCTAATTCCTCTTGCCTTTATTTCTCCTTCACATCTCCTATTCACCAGTCAAGGACTTTCTTTTCACTCTAGAGATAAGAGTTATGCAATTTGGGAGTCTTTTGGATAGACCCACTGAAGGGGTACCCCAATGCCTCACCCTGCGTCCCTGTTGAGTATGGAAGAAGCCAGAGCTGTCTGTGTCCCGATTCCCTATCTGCAAGCTGGGTAACCGCTCCAGAGGATGGTATGATAAGAATTGGAGGTAGGAATTGGCTAGGCGGTTAGTGTAAAATGACCCCAAAGAAAAGAAGCCAGTTTCTTGGCTAAAAGTCAAAATGTCCTTGGGTCTTTTAGCAACATATTCCGTTTCAAAGGCCAAAAATGTCAAAAGTATTCGGGAGCTCTTATATAATCACTAAAAGATTTTAGGGTTACCTCTTCAGAGGGGGGGAATGTTAGAGTAGCAAAAAGCCCCATTAAAAAAAAGAATGAGTACATGAAATTATCAGAAAAAACTGACAGGGAGATATGGAAGGAGTTGTAGGGGAGGGAGTGGGCATGGATTTGATCAAAACACCTTATATGCTTATATGCCTGTATGAAATTCTCAATAACTTATTTTTTTTAATATATCCTTTATGAACACTAAAAAAAAAAAGTTTGGGACTGGAGAGGTGATTCAGTGGATAAAGTACTTGCCACACAACCATTAAGGACTGAAATTCAGATTTCTAGAACCCTCATAAAAGCTAGGTACATGGCAACTCCTTGTATTCTCAGCACTTCAGAGGCCAAGACAGGGGATTCCCCTGGACAGGCTGGTTAGTTGGCTAGCCAGAATAGGCCAGCTCTGGATACAGACCTTGCCTCAATATAAAGGCAGAGAGTAATATAGTAAGACATTTGCTAACAACTTCACCCCAGGCCTCCACGTGTCATGAACAGACACATATACGTGCATACCTGCACCCATGTGTGCTCACACATGGAAACATGTAATACGTACATATGTACATACACACATACAACAGCTCCCCAAATTTTATCCTTATATTTTATTTTTACTTTGCTTATCTACATATTTTTGCTATATTGGTCTCCTTTAAGCTGGGTCTGTTGTCTTTTTATGTACAGTAACTGAAGAAAGAAACATGGGCAAGTAGCTAAATTTTGTGATAAAGTACAGAAACATCATAGTATAAGATAAGATTATTTGCTTCTTTTCAGCTTATTGAATATTTTCTTTTTCTTGGAATAAAAACTGTTTCCTTGGCTTTCCATGTTATTTTTTTTCCATGCTCAAAGCGAACATCTTAAAAATTACATTTAAAGAATTCACCTTATAGTTTTATTATGGAATGGTGCTTCCTGCTTGAAAAGAGGGCTAGGTTGTGATAGCTTTAGGTTATTGAACCAAATAGTTTCCTACAAGCTGTGTGTGTTGAATTGCAGTTGTGAGCACAGAAGGAGCAGTCTACTCTAGTGTGGTAAAGCTTGGCCTTGGGACTTGCTAGACTTTCCTGTTACAGTTCAGATCTGTTCCTAGGACATGTAAAGCTATATGTTTTGCAAGTCATTCACTATCTTTATGCCTAAATTTCTCTATCTGTGAAATAGAATGATGGTAATGACCAATTTATCAGATTTTAAAGATTAAATGAGCACCTATGTCAAAGCACAGCCCCACACTTCTGTACCCTTGTCAATGAATATTAGCCACTATCATTATATATTAGAAACTTTTTGTGTTCTTAATACCTTATTTTAAAGTAATGAGATGACCCCTTTTACATGATACCAGTTTAAGAAATGGATTCTGTAGCCAAGCTAATAGAAAAATGTTTTGATGTAAATAAGGGTGTAATTACTTTGAATTGATTTTATAAAAAATCTTTGGAATATTAAGTTATAGTTAGTTACTGAAAAAAAATCAGTAGTTTTTTTTTTTTAGGGGGAGGGTGGGAATAGGGTCTCACTGTGTAGCTCAAATTGACCTGGAACTCCCGAAGTAGACCAGTCTGGGCTCCAACTCACAAAGATTCACCTGCATCTGCCTCCTAAGTGCTAGGATTTAAAGGCATACACAATCACTCCCAGCTAAAAATTCAGTTTCTTAAATATGTTTAAAATGATCAAGGATTGGTGTAGGCACCCGAAAAATTTAGTATACATTGTAATTTATTTTCACTATGAGATCTGACTTGCTTAAAGTGAATCAAACAAAATGGAGGCTTGTTCTCTTGTGTCTTCTGTGCCAAGAATTAAATCAGGGCTGCATTCATCAAGTTGTAAAATTATATCCTCTTTATTTGAGTCAGATATCTTGCTGTGGTATTTGATACTAGCTACTGGTTTAAGAAGGGCTTAGTGATGTTTAATGAGCTATTGTTCAAAATCAACTGACACTGCACTACTGCATCAGAATTAAAGTATTGCAAAACAACGTGGTTTTTTAAACACTTCCTTTAAACACTGAACATCAAAAAACATGTCTGCCTTGGTAACTAAGGACACCAGAATTTTCTTTTTTCTTTAGTGTTACTATTAATTTGCTCTTCTGATGGACTATACCTAAGGTTATGGGTAGAAACTGATGTCACATTAGTCATTTCTTTGTTTCTCCCGCTTTATTATTTTGGGTAGGACAGAACCCTCTGGGATGGCATTGATGTCCCCAAATGGCACTGTCTTTGCTCTCATTAGAGAAGTGCTGATGCTTGCTTTGTAGCTGCCATGTACAGATGACTTGATACAGTGTATGTTAAATTTAGATGATAGTTGAAGAGTATTGACACAGAGACAGGGAAGAGATGCCAAAATGAAACTAAGTGTAGGTAGTGAAACCCACTTGTTTGAACTCCTTAAAGGAGAGGCAAAACTTTCAAGAAAAAGAATGAGAAATTATTTCCACTTCTCAGTACTGCTATTCAGGCACAATATATAAACATAAGCTTTTAAATTAAAATAATTATGGTATTTTAGATGTTGCTTATTAGAAACCTTAAGCAATTTAGATTACTGTATTTTAAAACAGGAGATTAATAGGTTGATTTTCAATTCTGCAGACCACAGATGAGGACACAGAAGTTCATAGTCTGAGCAGCTACATCAGCAAGTGTCTGAGGATTTTATATCTCAGTGCCATTCCCTTGTTTGTTCCTGAGAAAGTTATCATATTTTCAACAAATTGTTGTTGTATCAGGTGAGGCTTGACCCATTCCTACCTAATACCAGTCCTTTCAGATGTACACCTCAACAGTTCTTTGTAGCAAGTGCAACAAGTGTTTCTTTGAAGTATTTGTTTTGTGCTTTGTACTATTGACATGTTGACTTTGATGCATCATGCAGTGGTTCTTCTCTAGTCAGGTCCATTTGGGATTCTAAATGCCTCTTATATCTGAATGTCCATTTCTTTCTCTAGGTTTCAGAAACTCAGCTATAGTTTCATTGAATAAACTATAGCCATTAGACTGCATTTTGGTTCCTTTTTCTATTCCACAAACTCTTAGGTTTGATCTCTTGAATGTATCACAAACTTCTTCGGCATTGTGGCCATGCGTGTTAATATTTTTTCTTCATATATGTCCATAAGTATTATTTCTTGACCTGGTTCCCTGTCCCTAAAATTTGTTCTCCTGCTTGGTCTTATCTATTGATAATGTTTTCCATGTGTTTTTTATTTCATTTGTTGATTCAGTAAAATTAAAATTAATAATTATCATAAATGCTGTCACCAAACCAATTCTGGATTGCACCATCTCCATGTTTAAAATAAGGCCTGGCACATAATAGGTGTAAATTTATTAGTAAATGTTTTTTGACAAGACAGAGGTTTACATGGCAATGACATTTTTCTGTGTAAAATATACTTCTCTTGCTGAATTCTCAGCTGTTTTTAACTACATTTTAATTATTATCAAAGCCCTTCTGTACTTCTACTTAGTTACTGTTCTAAAGGTATTTTTATTAGGTTTAATTTAAATGTAAAAATTTGTAGTAAGAAAGTATATTAAAATCTATTCGTGTTCAGTATCTTTTCTTTTCAAACTTTTTTTAATATCTGGAAAGATTTTTCTTAAAGAAACTATTATAATAGTATTTTTTAAGACATGGGAGTGTGGTGCAAAAAATAATTCAGCAGTACTTTTAAACAGCTCATTATGTAGCAGATGCCAGGCATTGTTTTAGTCATGCATTGGTGTGACCAAACAGACAATCAAGGACGAACAGACACTGTCCTTGTGCTTGCTCATCTTACAATCTAATGGATTAGCCAGGATTTCCTGTATGCATATGTACATGCATGTATAATATCATGCACACGCATTTTATATACATACTTATTTAATTACGTATCATAATGTGTAATAAAAGGGAAAAGGGATCTAATGGGAGAAAAAAATTTCTAATTATTTATTTAATAACCACATAATTAGAAGAAGCATTTCATTAC
>NW_008357583.1:0-660 GCF_000622305.1 Nannospalax galili | reverse complement strand
TGGCCTGGGAGCCAGGCCCAGGAAAGATGCTGATCTAGGGCAGCTGGTGGCAGTGCCACCAGAGATACAAAGGAAGATGGGGGCGGGATGCAGCCCCAAGGGCTCCTGGGGACTGCACCAAGGAATTGGGTTGGTCTGGATGCAAAGGATCAGAAAGGGGAAAGGTCAGCCCCGGCATCCAGGAAAGAGGCTGGTGAGTCCTGCAGGCCCAGGGAAACAGAGGGAAGTGAGGGTGGGGCCAGGTCCAGAGTGCTCCTAGGGACCCAAGAAGGAACTGGGTTGGTCTGTATGCAAGGGATCAGGAGCAGTGGTGGTTCCCCAGGTGTCTGGGATGCCAAGACAAGGAATGGGACCAGCCCAGGCTAGGAGTAGAGATGGGCAGGGGAGTTGGGAGGGTGAATGAGGCTGGGGGAATCAAGGCACGGAGGGCATGATCAGCTTACCCCGGAGAGAGGCCTGCAGGTTGGAGGGCTGTGTCTTTTGACTGGGGAGTTCAGTCCATTAACATCTAAAGTTACTAATGAAAGATGTATATTGATTCCTGTCATTTTTATTTCTGTTCACATTCTTGGTGTACCTGTGCATTTCCATAGTTATACCTTCATTAAGTTTCTTTTCATAACTCCTTGGGTATAGTCATTCCTTTCTTCAGCTCTTTGT
>NW_008357582.1:0-237 GCF_000622305.1 Nannospalax galili | reverse complement strand
CCTACCACAGCTGCTGTTTCCGAGTTTCAACCACTGCATATCACTTCTTCTACTCGTTTTCCATGAGGGTTTCCTATTCAGTACGCCTAAAGGGTACCATGTTCTGCTCCTGGGGTTCAAGACTTTGGTTACCACCTGTCCCCTTAACGCCATTAAACCTGAAGATTGAGTTGTGCTGTGGCTCTTTCACAGTGTAATTTCCTAGCATATCACAGGGCTGAATTTCATCGCCAGACA
>NW_008357581.1:901-1053 GCF_000622305.1 Nannospalax galili | reverse complement strand
TATTTGGTGCTTTCCATGGCTTTAGAAATTTGTCCATTTCTTTAAGATTTTGAACTTTAATGGAGTATAGGCTTTTATAGTATTCCTTCATAATGATCTGAATCTGTTTGGTGTCTGTCTGATATTGCTTAGTTGAATTGGCTCTCTCTTTA
>NW_008357581.1:0-643 GCF_000622305.1 Nannospalax galili | reverse complement strand
TGTCCCTCTTAGGACTACTTTTAAAGTGTTCCCATGGGTTTTGTTGTATTGTATTATCACTTTCATTTAGTTCCAGGAATACTTTTCTTTTCCTTCTTTCCTTTGTTCCTTCTTTCTTTCTTGTTCCAGGAATACTTTTCTTTTCCTTCCTTCCTTCCTTCTTTCTTTCTTTCTTTCCTTCCTTCCTTTTTGTTAAGCTTCCTTCCTTCCTTTTTGTTAAAGAGTTTAAATGTCTTTGATTTCCCCATTTTTTAAAAAAAGTTAAATTTAAGTTTACACCTCAAAGGTTGATGTAATATATAGATCGTGCAGAATGAGTATGAAAATACAAATTAGTTATGCCTAAAAAGATTGACTAGAATACAGAATCATCTTCATAAATATATATATATAGCATTCCGATGAAAAGAAAGAAGACTGTTAGGGTTTCTAAAACACTTTTCAAAGCGATTCAAGGCACAAAATATACAGGCATGAATTCTAATTTTCATGCCTCTTATAATAAATTTCATGGCTTTTATAACAGGGCAAAGTTTTGGCTTCATGACTATTACAATATTAAATATACTGAATGAAACTGTTTCTTGAATGAAAAACCACAGACCTATAAACATTAAGTTGATAATTACTCATGAAGATTACT
>NW_008357580.1:0-584 GCF_000622305.1 Nannospalax galili | reverse complement strand
AACAACCATCTGTAACTCCAGTTCCAGGGAATCCAACAGAGGCCCTCTTCTGGCCTCTGTGAGCACTGCACGCACATGGTGCACTTCCATACATGCAAACAGTACACTCATACACATTAAATAAAAATAAATAAAAATTTTAAAAATTAAAAAAATGTGTGTGAAGATATGTGCGTTCACGTGTGTGTGCAGGCACATACATGCATATGCATGTGTATGTACAGACCTCAAATGTTCTTCAATCACCCTCAACTTGTTTTTTGAGACAGGGCCTCTCACTGGCCTAGAACTCACTAATTCAGCTAGGCCAGAGAACCCCAGGGACCTGCCTGCCTCTGTCTCCCTGGTACTGGGCTTACATGTGCACACTAGTACATCTGGCTTTTGTGTGTATGTGTGCGTGTGCATGTGTACATGGGCACGCTGTGTGGGTGTGAATGTAGAGGCCGGAGGTTGATATCAGATGTCTTCTTTCGTCATGCTCAACTTTATTTTACTGAGGCAGGTCTTTCACTGAACCTGGAGCTCACTGATTAGGTAAATCTATTTAGCCAGCTTGCCTGGAGGAATCTGTCCCTAGCTCC
>NW_008357579.1:225-365 GCF_000622305.1 Nannospalax galili | reverse complement strand
AAATCTGGGTACCATCCTGGAGTCTATCCTTTCTCTAGATCAACAGCCAATTTGTCATGAGCCAGCTTCTTCTATCCTCTGGGTCACATGTTCTAACTCATTTCCTTTCTCTCTAGAGGCAAGTATCCTATACAGTCAGC
>NW_008357579.1:0-121 GCF_000622305.1 Nannospalax galili | reverse complement strand
GAGAGAGAGAGAGAGAGAGAGAGAGAGAGAGAGAGAGGAGAGAGAGGGGAGGGAGAGAGAGAGAGAGAGGTCCTTTCTTTAGCCTCTCCAGGCTCACCCCTTACCACTCCTCCACATACCT
>NW_008357578.1:0-614 GCF_000622305.1 Nannospalax galili | reverse complement strand
ACTAAAATAAATACTAGTCTTATTGTCTGTAGGAGAGTGGCTAACATAAATGGGTGCCATCCATCCAGGAGTGTACCATTTCTAATTGGTTCTTTTAATGTATTAGGAATATAAGAAATATAACTATTAAACTTTTGCACATTATTTGTTAAATAAGAGGTATAATCATAATTTGGATTAGCAATGGAATAATGTAAAATATAATCAGGAGACTAGTGGGTAATGTATGGCCTTCTGAGCTGTCTTGGTCTGCAGATAAGAAAATCTGAGTTTCCCCATCTTTCTGGTCATGTCTTTCAGCGTCTTTCTGGTTCTTTTTCAAGACTTCATTGTAGGGCCTGATGAACCTGCAGGAATCCAGATGGGAGCTTCAGCGTCCTGTGGAAACACAAATGCATATCCTCTTCCCGAGGTTATTAGGATGTTGGGTCCTTTCCAGGATCCAGTTACAGCTTTTATTATTCAGAAGGAAAACATAAGAATTAAGGTTTTTTTCTCTTGTTAATTCTGGAAATATCCAGCCACCATAATCTTCATTCATATATCCTTCTTAGTAAAATATCTCCATTACCATATCCTTCCAATATCTTTTAACTTTATTTATTTATTTATTT
>NW_008357577.1:0-278 GCF_000622305.1 Nannospalax galili | reverse complement strand
TTAATATTGTAACATTGTGTTGGCAAATTGAAGCATTGTGGTGTCATATTGAAGAATTGTGTTGTCATATTGGATCACTGTGATGTCAAAATGGAATGTTGTGAAGTCATATTGTAACATTGTGATGGCACATTGGAGAAAAATAATGGCACCTTCGTCCATAGTGGTGGCATTGGAGCATTGTGATGTAAGATTGGAGCATTTTCATGTCAGAATGGAACACTGACAAGTCATGTTGTAATATTTTATGGCTCAGTGGAGCAATAATATAATATCAC
>NW_008357576.1:0-368 GCF_000622305.1 Nannospalax galili | reverse complement strand
TTTCTTCATTTCAATATCCTTTATTATTTTGTTGCCATTTATCTTTAAGGATTTTATGCATCACTTTTAGTCTTGGTAAAAGAATGGGCAATTTTTTTTCAGATGTCATGCACCACCAGCTTTTTACTGATCTAGCAAATCTTTCTATCCAGAGGAAGTTTCCCGAAGCCAAGTAGTTTTTTCTTATACCAAACTTTAGTCTCAATATGCGGGAGGCCACTCCGCAATGCAACTCGGTTCCGACCTGCAGAACTTCCACCTGGGTACCTGGATTGGGGGTGGGGCCGGGGATGGAACAAGCGACAAGAGAAATGGAAACAAGACAGGAATCTGATCAAGTCTCGTTTATTGAAACACAAGCATGAGTT
>NW_008357575.1:0-1112 GCF_000622305.1 Nannospalax galili | reverse complement strand
AAGAAATACACAACCTGACCCCAATTCCGGACTTTGCCAAGTGAGGTGGACTCATACTCATCAACCGGGATAACAATAATGAGTTTTCACACTTGTGCAAGTGCAACGGTCTGTGCAGCGCGTTCTACGGGGCTCAGAGAACCCAACAACTCCAGGACAATGCAGAAAACGTTCCTCATACTCCATTTTTCAGATGGGGCTACTGAGACTCGGGGAGCGCCAAGGTCACAGCCTGTACATGGGGGAGCCGGGACGTGAGCCCAAGCATCCGACTTCCGAGCCTGCACTCCACAGGCCCCTCCGGAACGGCACTCTCACGTCAACATCTAGCACACAGCTCTCTAAACTCGTGGGAAAAGGCTTCCCGGACCGGACCTACCGCCCCGACGTCGCAGAGGAAACAAAACAATACTTCTCCCGCCGCAAGTCCGAAGGACGCCCGCCAGGCCTGGGCTCCAAGGACGCTGTCTGCACAGCCTCCCTCGCACCCCGAGCCCCGCTGCGACGCAGGAAGCGCCCGGTGACCGCGAGGGCCCCGCCGAGGCCCGCGGCGCCGCGTGACCTTGGATCCCGCGCCACGCTCCGGGCCTCAGTTTCCCCGCCCCGGCCTTGCGCCCGTGGAGCCACAGGACCCTCACACGCCCCCCTCAGCTGCCCACCTTCCCGTCCCGCTTACGTTGGAAGGCGGCCACTCCGGGGACGTCCACCATCGCCGAGCACAGCTGACGTGCAAACGCCGCCCGCCTTGACCCGCCGCCGTAGCCCTCATCAGGCGCGGCCCGGAGACCTGCACCCGCGGATCTCGCCAGAGTTGCAGCCGCTGCCTTTAGGCCGCACCGCCCTGCCCGCCTGGCACGCCCCTGCCGCGCGCTCCCCGCAAGCCGAACAAGCACACGGAAGCCCGGCCTGACCGCGCTCAGGGGAAGCCCCGCCCCCGACCTGACCCGCCCCTTTCGCGCGGAGCGGCGCCCTATCCTGGAGCTTCCTGCACCTCAGACCCGCCTCCCGCGCTGTCAGCGCAGCGGTCACGAGCACAGCCCTGCACTCTCCCCTCTGCACTTCCACATGTGGATGGGGCGGTGACGCAGAGGGGGGCGGAGTCCAGGGCGGGG
>NW_008357574.1:0-243 GCF_000622305.1 Nannospalax galili | reverse complement strand
AAAGCAATAACTTGAACAAATATTTATACACCAGTGTTCACGGCCCTATTCACAATAGCCAAAAGGTGGGAATAACCTGTATCTATCAATGGTGGGATGACTAAGCAACACATACAACACACACACACACACACACACACACACACATACACACACACAGAGGAACATTATTCATCCTTTAAGAGGACAACGTAACTGACCCTTGAGAAAAGGCCGGCACCCACCAACCCAAATATTGCATGA
>NW_008357573.1:0-499 GCF_000622305.1 Nannospalax galili | reverse complement strand
TGAAAAGCCAGCTGTTTATCTTGTTTATTTGATATTCGACATAAATGCTAAGAACAGAAAATGGAGGAAAGATAGCACTTTCAACAAATGGTGCTGGCAAGACTGGATCTCAACTTGCATAAAAATGAAACGACCCTTATCTTTCATCCTGTACAAAAGTCAACTCCAAACGGATCAAAGGCCTCAATATAAACCTGAAACTCAGAAACTGCTAGAAGAAAACAGAGGCAACATTCTCCAGGATACACGTAGAGGATAAAACTTTCTAAATCAGGCACCAATTGCTCAGGTAATATGGTCAATGATCAGTAAGTCGGACCTTATTAAATTACAAAGTTTCTGTTCAGCAAAATAAACTACTAAGGAAGAGAAGAGGAAACCCACTGAATCAGAGAAAATCTTCACCAGCTACATATCCTGAAAGAGGATTAATATCCAGAATATACACAGAACTCAAAAAAGAAAGAAAAAGATAAATGACCCAATAAAAAGATGACGG
>NW_008357572.1:0-408 GCF_000622305.1 Nannospalax galili | reverse complement strand
TTCTGGAATCAATTTACAAAATTATAATATTCATGTACATATTATACACATATTTGGGTCCTTGAGTTCTTTCTGACTCATGAGGCCTGCTGCTTTCTTACAGTGTATTTCTTTCTCATTTACACTGTTCCTTTGCTTTTGAATACTTTGCTCCCTACTTTGCGATCTGTGTGGGCTTTTATTTCATTGTAGAATAAGAAGCCAAGAACTTGGAAACACTCAGCTAAGACCCTGATGGTCAGAGAGACCTAAAACTGCAGGAGAGGTGAGTGCCTGGTTTAGGCGGTCCAGAGATTGTCATCGCAATGGTCTAATCCAATGGATCTTTCTCTGCTCCCCGTAACATAAGCAGTGTTGGGAAGAAAATTCAAATGTGAACTGGAATGGCAGAAATGAAGAGAGGAAATG
>NW_008357571.1:0-1182 GCF_000622305.1 Nannospalax galili | reverse complement strand
ATAGTGGATGACAACCACATCCCATTCTCATCAACAGACAGGTTATCCAGAAAAAAAATATAGAAAACTTGCAAGTTAAATGACATCATAATTCAAAATGGACCTAACAGACTTTTACAGAACATTCTACGTAAACAGCAAAGAATACATTTTCTTCTCAACATTGCACAGAATTTTCTCCCAAATCAACCACATATCAGGACACAAAGCAAGTTTCAACAAATTTTAAAAGTTTGAAATAACATCATGTGTCCTATCTGACCACAAAGGAATAAATTGGGACACAACAAAAAGAGAAATGGGAAAAAGTATGCAAACTGTTGTATCTAAAAAACATGACTGAATGAAAATTGTGAGAAATCAAAAAGTAAATTTAAAAATTCCCAGAATTGAATACAAATGAAAGCACAGTATATCAAAACCTATGGGACACAGGAAAGGCTTTCCTAAGATGGAAGTTTATAGCATTAGGTGTCTACATCAAATAGCTTGAGAAGTTGCATACTAACAACTTAATCATGCACTTGAAAGCCTTAGAAAAACAAGAACAACCCCCCCAAAAAAAACTTGATGAGAAGAGATAATAAAATTGTGGCTAAAATAAAAAAAATAGAAATGAAAAAAAATAATACAAAGAATCAATGAGATGAAGAGTGAGTTCTTTGAATAAATTTACCAGATTTACAAATTTTAGTCAATTTCACTGAAAGGAGACTTAATAAAATCATAGATGCAAAGGGGAAACAAGAGACATTGAAGATTTTCAGAAAACCAGAACTTACTTTGGTGGCCTGTATTCCACTAATTCGAAAATCTAATAGAAATGAATGAATTTCTAGATTTGGATGACCTACCAAAATTAATACAAGATGAGATAATTTAAATAAACCCACAAAGCAAGTAAGATATAAGCAATATTTCAAATCTCCCAAGTTAAAAAGAAAATCCCAGGACATCATAGATACAGTGAATAATTCTGCCAGATTTTCAAAAAAGAACAAATTTCAAAACCCATCAAATTCTGAAAGATAGAAGAGGAAGGAACACTTTCAATTCATTTTTATGAAGCCACTATAAACATGACACCAAAGCCAAACATCAAACAAAAGGAAAATTACTCTGAAGAATATCGACGCAAAAATTATCAAGAAAACCCTTGCAAACTGAATGCAAGATCACAGC
>NW_008357570.1:0-2946 GCF_000622305.1 Nannospalax galili | reverse complement strand
CACCTGAAAAGTGGAGGCAGGAGGATCATGAGTTCCAGGCCAGCCTGGACCACAGAGTGACACCCTTCAAACTCACAACTCCAAAATTACTTGTAAAAATAGTTAGGCTGGAGTTAAAGGCTTTGTGGCATATTACTTTCCAGCATTTGAAATTCCTGGATTAGACACTGTCTACTGAAGAAAATAAACTAGTTTGAAAGAAATGGAGACACTGTGGAGCTCTCCTGCATTTGATACATAGAGGCAAGAGGACCAGGAGTCCAAGGTCATTTTCAGCCACACAGCATTCACACAAGCCCGGATTACATAAGGCTCTGACTGAATATAACCTGAAAAAAAAATTGAACAAATGACAGAAAGACAGATGCATGGATAGAAAGATGGATGGACGGGTGGATGGGTGGACTGACAGACAGAAAGGCAGACAGAACTGGGTGAACTGACTCATACATGTCATCCCAGAACATGGGATGGCACGGCAGGACTGCCATGACCTCAAGACCAGGATGAGGTACACAGTGAGTTCTAGTCTGACTGTTCAAAGTACAGTGTGAGATCCTTTCTCAAAAAGGAGAGGGAAGGGATGTAAAAAGAAAATCCCAACTACAGACAGAAACAACCAGTCACCGAAGTATATCACCAAATGACATAATGAATTAAAAATCATATAGTTTAACTTGAAGCATGATCATTTAACTACACTGAATTTATAGCTGGACTTCAACCAACAAATCAATGCATACATTCTTCCCAAGATCATCTGGAATATGCACCAAGAGAAGCCATCTCGGAGTCACAAATATAAAAGCTAGTTCACATAACTGAAATTAAAAGAGAAAAAAACAGAAACCTCTGTACAATCTCCAAGTAACTAGAAATCATAACCTTATAAGAACGCATGGGTTTAGAAAGAGAACTTAAGAGAAATCTAAATACTTCAGAAACAGTAAAATCATAGTACATTTAATTAAAAAATCAAGGTGTGAGGCAGGCTAGCACAGAGAACAGTGTAGTCAGCCGGGACTCTGAACAATGGAGTTAATTTCTCTTCCCTTTAATGACCATCAAACTTTTGTAGTTTTTATTCAATTGTATTTCCAATATATCCAAAGTAAACAAACCTGGTCCATCTGGCCCAAACTGGTTTGGGATGGATGGGCAAGAAGGAAGCACTATGTCCATAAATGAAGACTTAGGGGAAATTTGTTCTGTACTGTCCTCTGCCTATGCATAATTGCCTGTGCACATAATTAAAATCTAATGTATTGTGGGAAGGGACATGTACAGTTTAAAAAATGATTATTTGATCTAATTTAGCAATCAAAACAGAGAACTGTCCATGCTATGCTGCATCCTTTAGCAGGCAAACTTCACCTCTCTTCTTCCTTCCCTTTCTCCCTCCCCCCCTTCTCTCTTTCTGAGACAGGGCCTCACGATATAGCCCTGGCTGGAGTAAAACTCACTAAGATCTACAGGCCTCTAAGATCTAAGGTATTAAAGGCATGGGGAACCATGTCTTTCCTTCTCCTCCTGCTGAACTCCAATATAGGGCACATCAAAACATACTCAGGGCCCTTGCGTTCTTTCTGACTCATGTGGCCTGCTGCTTTCTTACAGTGGATTTCTTTCCGCTCTATACTACTCCTTTGCATTTGGATACAGTTTCTTCCATATTCTGCAATATGTGTAAACTTTTATTTCATTCTGGGTAAAAGAAGTTGGAAAAACCCAGCCCAGACCCTGAACACCACAACACGAGTAGTGTTTGGAAGAACGTTAAACCATCAAAGTGAATACTAGAAATAGAGAAACGAACACCTCGCCACTGGGCCTTCCGTGTTAGAAAATGGAAGATGAGATCAGCCAAAATCACACACTCAGAAATGATAGAGAATGAAATTAAAAATAGAAAATCAATAAAGAACACAAAGAACCACAAGGCTGATTCTTCAAAGTATCAATTAAAGAACAGCCAGGGATAGCGGCTCATATTTCTAATCTCAGCAGTCCAGAGGCTGGGGCAAGGGAATCAACATCTATTTGATGCCAGACTGGAATATCAATACATATATAAATATATGTATGTATGTGTACATATAGTGTTGGGGAACCCTGCTGTTAGGGTTGTAGTCCTCCATGTCGGGATAGCTCTAAGGGGCTCGGCGCCATATGGAAGGACTCCCCTTCTCAGCAGGGGGCCTCCTGCTCTCTTCCTGACTTACCTGGAAAGCACCACCAAGCACAGATGCCTGACCTTATTTGGAACATGACCTTTGGCATAGTTACCTGGAGTAAAACTACGCCCAGGTTTTTTCTGTATGATAATCAGGCATTGCCTGGTAGTCAGATGGTAGGAGCCCACTACCACTTGTAAATAAAGCATACTATGAGCACCTATCAGCTGAGGCGTTGGCTACTGCCTCCACAATATATTTTCCCCAGTTCTCCCACTGAATAAATGGGCCTGTTTCACTGAGTCTGGAGCTGTTTGCATCACTGAACATGCCTCCCTGGAAGGACTTTCTTCCGTCAGTGCTCACTGGCCATCCTGACCCCGTTCATCGATTCTGCTCCCTTTGTTCTCGTGGAGTGGTGGCCAACGACCCATGAGGAGAGGGAGCGACCCCACAGCTGGCGCCCAATACATATATGAATATATGTATGCATGTGTACATATAGTAATATACATATGTATAGATGTATACTAGTCAAGAAAAGAGGACACAGAAATTACTTTTTAGAGGGTCCATATGAAGATGGGTATTAAAAGTATCATATATTAGTTATTTTTGTCAATGCTGTGTCAAAGAACCTGAAAAGAAACTAAAACAGATAAAAGATGAAAGATATATATCGATATTTTAAAAAGAAAAACAGCCCATCCTGGTGGGGAAACATGACTAGCTGTTCACACAGCTCAGCAACCAGAAAGCAGGCTGTGAGAGG
>NW_008357569.1:0-364 GCF_000622305.1 Nannospalax galili | reverse complement strand
CTGGCCAAATCCATTGGATGATGAAGAAGAAGGGGAAGAGGATGATGATGATGAAGGAGAAGAAGATGGAGATGATGATGAGAGGCGGATGAAGGAATAGGTGACTGAAAGAAAGAAACACTGAGGGACTCCAACCTTCCTTTTTTTTTTAAAAAAAATTCTTTTTATTTTTTAATTTCCTCCAGTCCCTGGGAGCAAGTTGCAGTCCGCCCCCCTCCTCCCCTACCCATCTTGTGCTCAGTCACCCTATTTTGGAAGTCTCTTTTCTCAACACAATGGTTCTCAACATACTTGGGGGAAATGACCTTGAGCAGAGTGCAACAGGAAAAGAGCCTCCACTCTTCTGTTCTAAATTCATTTTGGT
>NW_008357568.1:0-361 GCF_000622305.1 Nannospalax galili | reverse complement strand
ACCAGCCTAAGATATAGGGAATCTGGTCCAGGTGTCCTGGGGAGCCAAAGATGACCTCATGCACACTGTAAATGAGAGTTAAGTCAAAAGGGCCCTCCGAGGTCCAGCCAACTTTAGAGGACAGCCACTCAATGAAACAGAAGGTCCTCAGGTGGCTGAGCTTGACATGTAGTCCAGACATCGTGGAAGCCACCTTCTGGAAATCTGAGAAATGGTCAAGGACTAGATCAAGAGGCATAGAGGAAATCTGTTGGTCCATATTGGGAAAGATCTCAAGGAAGAATAGGAGGAGAGAAGGTATTAAGGGAAGCAGGAACAAGAGAATCACATGGTAACAAAAACGAAACTGCAAGAAGGAAGC
>NW_008357567.1:0-1917 GCF_000622305.1 Nannospalax galili | reverse complement strand
AAAAAAAAAGATTTAAAAATTTCATTATAGAGACTTAGGGCTAGAGTTATGGTATGCTCCCTCCAGTCCAATTCTCTCTAAGACCTTCTAACATGAATACATGTGGATTTTGTCAAAGGCCTTTTCTGTGTCTATTGAAATGACTGTGTGATTTTTTTTAATCTTTAAGCCCATTTATATGATTTATTACATTTATTGACATATATATTGAACCATCCCTGAATCTCTGAAATAAAGCTGACTTGATCATGGTGAATGATCTTTTTGATGTGTTTCTGTATTTGGTTTGCAAGTATTTTGTTCAGAATTTTTTGTCTATGTTCTTTAAGGATATGGACCTATAATTTTCTTTTATATTGGGTCTTTACCTTATGTGGATATTAGAGTGATACTGGATTCATAGGATGAGTTTGGGAATTCTCCCTTTATTTCTATCTTTTTGAATAATTCAAGAAGTAGTGGTTGTAGATTTTCTTTGAATGGCAGAATTCTGCCATGAATCTACCTAGACCTGGGATTTGTTTTAGTTGAGAGGTTTTATATTGCTGTTTCAATTTCCTTTTTGTTATGGGTCAATTTAAGCTATTGATCTCTTCTTGATTTAGCTTTGATGGTTTCCATGAATTTAGAAATTCATTCATTTTTTTTACATTTTCAAATTTAATAGAGTATAGGCTTTTAAAGTATTCCCTTATAATGTTCTGGATCTTTTGGGTGTCTGTTGTGATGTTTCCCCTTTCATCTCTGATTTTGTTAATTTGGATTTGCTCTTTATTTCTTTTGGTTAACTGGGTTAAGGCTCTGCCTATCTTGTTTAACTTTTCAAAGAACTAGCTCTTAGATTCATTGATTCTTTGTATTGTGTTTCTATTTTATTAATTTCTGCTCTAATTTTTGTTATTTCTTCTCATCTACTAGGTTCTCTTTTGGTTTGTTCTTGCCTTTCTGGAATCCTGAGTTGTACTGTTAAGTCACTTATTTTTTTAAATGTAGGCACTTAGAGCTATAAAATTCCCCCTTAGGACTGTTTTTAAAGTGTCCCAGAAGTTTTGTTGCATTGTATTATCATTTTCATTTAGTTCCAGAAATACTTTTATTTCTTTCTTAATTTTTTCTTTGACCCATTCATCATTTAGGAGTATGTTGTTTAATCTCCATGAGTTGATATAGTTGCTAGAGCTTCTTTTGCTGTTCATTATAAGCTTTCTTGCATTCTGGTCTGATAGAATGCATGGAATTATTTCAATTTTTTGTATTTGTTGAGGTTTGTTTTGTGCCCCAGTATGTGGTCGATTTTAAAGAAACTTCATGGGCTACTGAGAGGAAAGTGTATTCTTTGATGCTTGGGTGGAATATTCTGTAGATGTCTGTTAGGTCCATTTGATGTATGATATCATTTAATTCAGATGTCTCTCTGTTCTTTGTCCAGTTGACCTGTCTTTTGGATACAGTGGAGATACCGAAGTTACCTACTATTACTGAGTTGAGGTTAATCTGTGTTTTGTAGTCCTTTAGTACTGTTTTTATGAAACAGTACTAAAGAGTTCAGTGCATATATGTTTATGTTTGTAATACCTTCTTGGTCAGTTGTTCCTTTGATTAGAATGAAGCAACCTTCTTTATTATTATTAGTTTTAATTTGAAACCTATTTTTTCAGATATTAGAAGTTCAATATTCGCTTGCTTTTTAATGTCATTTGCTTAGAATATTTTTTCTAACCTTTCACTTTAAGATAGTGCCTATTCTTGAAGGAGAGATGAGTTTCTTGAAGATAACAAAAAGACTTTGCTTCTTAACCCATTCCACTAGTCTATGTCTTTTAATTGGGGAGCTGAGGCCATTGATATTTAGAGTTATTGTTGAAGGATGTGTATTGGTTACTGTCATTTTAATTTGTGTTCTTGGTCCTATTTTGT
>NW_008357566.1:0-272 GCF_000622305.1 Nannospalax galili | reverse complement strand
CAAGAGATCAAATGATACCAAATGTTGGGGAATGCTCATCCACTGCTGTTGAAATTGTAAACTTGTTCAACTCCTATGGGAAGCAGTGTGGAGAACTCCTATAAAACTAAAAATGAGCCAGGTGTGGGGGTTCACGCCTTTAATCCCAGCACTTGGGAGGCAGAGGCAGGCGGATATTTGTGAGTTTGAGGCCAGCCTGGCCTATGTAGTGAGCCCCTGTAGTGGGGCTACAGGGAGACCCTGTCTCAAAAAGACAAAAAACAAACAAACAA
>NW_008357565.1:0-590 GCF_000622305.1 Nannospalax galili | reverse complement strand
TAATAATACAAATATTCATCCCAGTCTCTTCTGGCTTTTTGCGGCTGCAAATGTGCTGCTGCTTAGGAAACCAAAAGAAAGCACACCTACTCCGGTGGGGGTAAGAGCTTGTCTTAATTATCCTTTTGGAATTTTGGCAGGGAAGCCTAGTAATGTTAGCATCTCAAATTATGGAAAATCCTATCATGTAAAATGTTCAAATTGTGTGTTTACTAACTGTCTCAATTCTACATTGGATAAAGATTATTCTGTAATAGTGCTATTAAAGCAACCTAGTTTTGTTATGCTTCCAGTAGATTTAGGATCAGATCCTTGGTATGATAATTCAGCTTTACAAACATTGAGGAATTTAAATGAATTAATCAGGCCAAAAAGATTCATTGCAACGCTGATATTGGGCATAGGCACATTGATTACCATCTTGATTTCACTTACTGTTTCCTCTATTGCTCTAGTGGAAGAAGTCAAAATGACACATTTTGTAAATAATCTTAACAAAAATATTTCATTGGTTTTCATTGGCTTTAGCAGATCAATATAGCTAGATATGAGGATAAACGCTTTAGAAGAAGTGATTTTAGCTTTAGGAC
>NW_008357564.1:0-497 GCF_000622305.1 Nannospalax galili | reverse complement strand
GGGCAGGCGAAAGGCAGTCCCCGCCCACGGTTGGCCTGGCAACAGGCTGCGTTCGCGACTCCGCCCCCTGCCGGCGACGCGCGTGGGCAGTGGAGAGAGCCAGGCAGCCGGAGCTTGTGTGCCGCCCGCGGACCGGTCACGTACCCGCGCGGGCCCGCGTCGTGCGAACGAGGGTGCAGCGGCCCCAAGCTTGCTGCCCCGTCCCGCCCCGCCCCGCCGGGTGAAGCTGAACAGACGCACGAAGCCGCGCTCGGGAGGTGAGTGAGTGAACGCACCCGCGGCCGGGGCGCGCGCGGCTGAACCCGGGATTGGGGGCGCGGCTGGGGCTCACCCCACCCCCACCCGGGGCCCGGGCCGGGCTTTTGTGCTGGGGTTGCGGGGTCCGTCGGGTTGGGGAGGCCGAGGCGGGGATGCCGGGCCGGGTAGTGGTGCGGCGAGGGTTGGGTTGTCTGCGAGGTGGGCAGGGGGCAGCCGAGGCCCAGACAGGTGCGGGGGGG
>NW_008357563.1:0-1116 GCF_000622305.1 Nannospalax galili | reverse complement strand
GAGACATTGATAGTTTATCAAACAGCAAAATCTTTTTACTTACTAAATATCGGTTAAATATGAGATTAAGAATTTCTATTTGAAAACTACATTCTTGGGGCTGGTACTAGGAAATATAATAAAAGGACACAGTGACCTAGAATTATTTCTCCACACCAAAAAACAAACAAACAAACAAAAGAACCAGTACAAAACAAAACAAACAAACAAAAAAAACCCAAAAAACAAAAAGCAAAAGCTTCTTCAGGAATAGTTTTCTTTTTTAACTTGATATAGCTACATGAAGCAAAAGGCATTAACCACATCGTGATTATGAACTAAGTTTTATAAAGTAAATGAATAAATATAAGACAAAACTTAAGGGTTGTTAATGAGTTAAAACCATTCCAATATGAACTGAGGAACACTGATTTACGGTAAACTATTTTAAAATCTTTTGTGTATAACCAGGAAACTGGAGTGGTCCTAAATAGGATGACTAACAGCGAAGTATGGTGGCACACACCTCTAATAGCAGCACTTGAGAGGCCAGAGCCAAGTGGATCCCTGTGAGTTTGAGAACAGTCTAGTCTACATAGTGATTTCTAAGCCAGCTAAAATTACATAGTAAGGCCCTGTCTCAAGAAAACATGATGAGGAATATCAGAGGCTAAGATGGTCAGAAGAAAAGTAGTATGAAAACGTCAATATATTTCTTAGACCTAAGTAATCATCAGTAGGAACATACAACGAAAATAAAGATAGAGCACTTCTGTAATGACGTCACATATCTTGCTGGACAAACACATAAATTTGGTGGCATAACAGCATATGCACTGGTGTTATAGGTTAGGGTATGAGCTAAAGCTATTTTGAGA
This sequence comes from Nannospalax galili, assembly GCF_000622305.1. Lineage (NCBI taxonomy): Eukaryota > Metazoa > Chordata > Mammalia > Rodentia > Spalacidae > Nannospalax > Nannospalax galili. Next base: position 259 of record NW_008357563.1, on the reverse strand, counting down.
ACCCTTCTCTGAGAGAATTAGCCAAACTGGCTGATGTTCATTCATGAAGAGTAAACTTAACGAGGTTCACTAAGGTCCTATTGTGACCATCGTGATTCAAATAGCATAAACAGTGTCTCTGGGCTACGTGTTGACAATATTTAATTAGACCTGAAAAGCATTTCTATCTTCATTACAGTCAAAAAAGAAACAACCTCAAAAACTAGTGTGCTAATGAGGGAACCATCTAGTTCTACATGTTCTCAGAGATAGTAGGGCA
>NW_008357562.1:0-476 GCF_000622305.1 Nannospalax galili | reverse complement strand
TCCCCACCCTGTTTGTTTGGTTGCAGAACCCATATGTACATTCAGACAGCTTACTGTTTCAATAAAAATCCGAGGCCAGACGTAAACGGAAGAGGAAATAGTAGGATCGAGCAGCTGGTAAGCATTTCAAAGTCGATTCCGTTCAAGTTCGTAAGAAAGTACGAGAAAATAACGTACACACACACACCCTTTTTTTTGGACCGGCAACCTCACTCAGTAACATAAGGTCATTCCATTGTAAATCTTAAAATATTTACTACAATAAAGTAAGAACCATATGGGAAAAGCCTTCATTCCTTCCCTGGGCTGTTTATCAGCTCTAACACCCGAAAGTGCTTCTGGAAATTCCTTCTCGGAACTTCAGTGTGGAGTAATTCGTGACCAGCCTCTACCTGCCTCATCAGTCATAATCTAGCTCCTTCAGTTTACTAGTTCTTAAAAACTTTCACCCTTTCCAAATTAGTCCAATCAAACGC
>NW_008357561.1:0-229 GCF_000622305.1 Nannospalax galili | reverse complement strand
GTAGCCTGCATATAAGTGTACCATTTTTGTTCAGTGTCTTTTGAAGTCAGAGAGGGCATCAGATTCCCTGGAAGTGGAGTTATAGACAGTTTTTAACCACCATGTGGGTGCTGGGAACTGAACTCAGGTCCTCTGCAAGAGAAGCCAGTGCTCTCAACCACTGAACTACCTCTCCGGCCCTCACTCTTTCTTACACTGTCATCAAACTTTTGTTTAAATACACATGTGA
>NW_008357560.1:0-748 GCF_000622305.1 Nannospalax galili | reverse complement strand
ATTCTCCATTGAACCATGCAAAGGCTTTTAAATCTATTTCCAATTTAAAAATATGTATGTGTTTATGGTATATAACAGGATGTTTTGGCATGTGTGTTCATCATAAAATGGCTAAATAATCTAAATAATCTTGCTCCTGGGCTAGGAAGTGCACATATCACAAGTAGTGTGGGAAATATTTCTGACACCCCATTTGCAGATGAACACAGTTATTCCAAGATCCAAAATCAAGCACTATTCAGTTGATTCACAACTTTACAAGGTGAGGTAACAACAATCATCAAACACACAGTCTTTTTACAAATGTGAGACCAGATATGTATACCAAGAAATACCGTCAACAACCTAACTCCAGATGCTTAGGTCACATCACAAAAAACAATATGAAAAACGAAAGCAATATGCTTCCTGCAGCAATCAGTACACCTATCACAATATCTCCTGAGATGACCAACTTAGGTGATACAGAAGACACTGCATTCAAAATAGCAATTATAGATATACTCAATGAACTCAAAGAGGAAAGGCATAAATTCCAGAATGAAGTTGGTGAAAACACAGAACAATGAAATAAAGAAAATAACTCAAGATATTAAAATATAATGTACTAAAGAAATAGAATTTCTGAAAAAAAAGCCAAACAGCAATAAAAGTTGAAATGGGAAATTCAATCTGCAAAATCAAACTCGGTGGAAAATTTAAGCAATAGAATGGATCAAATAGAAGTGAAAATATCATGCCTTGAAGA
>NW_008357559.1:0-303 GCF_000622305.1 Nannospalax galili | reverse complement strand
GAAACTCTCAATAGGGTAACTCCTAGAATAAAAGATTTCTAAGTGTGTGGTATGCTTTATTTGTGCAAAATGGCTCAGAATAAAGAGACTAAGGATATTAGTTTCATAGAAGATCATGTGTTCATTGTAATCAAAATGAAGTTGAAAGAGAGAGAGAGGCAGATTCCAAAAAAGAAGCATGCATATGGTTATTGTACATAGAGCAAATTGGAGTAAGTTTATTTTTGAGAAATAGAGGGAAAAATACTCTACTGTCAACAACGTCCCAAGGCTAGATGTCTCTGAGACTGTAACTTTCTTTGG
>NW_008357558.1:0-227 GCF_000622305.1 Nannospalax galili | reverse complement strand
TTATTTCCTTTCCCCCAATGTACAGTTACTCTAGTAAAAGGCTGCAGGTACTTCTAGGGAAGGATGGGTGAGAGGTGAACTGCATAACTCTTTGGTACTGTGGCAAAGTCCTTCCTCAAGGGCACCCAGCCTTCCCTTCACTCAAGGGGTTCTGGGTCTGTAAAGTGTCTCAAGTCTGGAAATTGTTTGACTGAGTGAGATTCTCTATTGCTATGATCCAATACTGA
>NW_008357557.1:0-225 GCF_000622305.1 Nannospalax galili | reverse complement strand
GAATGGTGCATTGTGATGGCACAAGGGAACTATGGGAAGTCATATTGTAATGGCTATATTATAATGGCTATATGTAATGTAACATGGGGCTAAAGTGTTGGCACATAGGAGCATTGGAATGTCACATTGTAGTATTGTGATATCATATTGAAGCATTGTGATATCACATTGGGGGATTGTGAGGGGATATTGAGCACGGCGTTTGCATATTGAGGATGGTGATGA
>NW_008357556.1:123851-124493 GCF_000622305.1 Nannospalax galili | reverse complement strand
CTGCTCCATGTTGAGACAAGTCCTGTAGTGACCTCTGCCGGAGCTCACTGCACTACTGAATGTTGAGTTCCCTATTCTCTATTCCAGCAGCACTGCGTTCACTTAAAATGGTCACATAAGGCCTGAGAGACAGATCGCTCAGCATTTAAGAGCATTGACTGGTCTTTCAGAGGACCTGGGTTTGGTTCAGAGCACCCACACTGCAGGTAAGAACTGTCTGTAACTTCAGTTCCAAGGGATCCAACACCCTCTTCTGGCCTCCGAGGGCACTGCAAGGCATGTGTGCACTTACACACATTCAGGCAGAACACTTGTACATGTAAAAAAAAAAGTGGTCACATAATGATATCCAGGACAGTGAGAAACAGACATCACTACTTTAAGGTGACTATTCCCAGGTGTCACAAATCCAAAGGGGTGGGATGAAAGTCTGTGCCATTGCACAGATGGCTGATTTGGAGAGTGGGAAGGGCAGGAAATTGCTGTCTGTAATAACCCACCACCGTCAGTTAAATCATGTGACCAAATCACTGCTAGTGTTCTGTTTTCAGATCTTATAGTTTTTCTGTTGTATATTAATAGTTTTCACAATGTTAGTAGAAAATCAATTTTAATTGCATAGATGGTTATACTTTAGACATT
>NW_008357556.1:112647-123365 GCF_000622305.1 Nannospalax galili | reverse complement strand
AAAAAAAAACTTTCCATTTATATCTGATCACAGATAGCAAAATACACTTGTTATTTCCAGAGTACGGAGTAATGACTGAGTCACATGTGGCTTTCTACATGTTACTACAAGTGGAATCAGACAATAAATGATGACGTGGAAGTCAACCTATTACTGGCCTAGTCACACTGTACAGATTAAAGTGAAAATGACCAAAAATGTCACTGGGAAATAGACAGTTTTTCTGACATTTTTACAGATAGCAAATATGATGAGAAAAAAATAAAATGGGGGCTGGCAAGATGGCTCAGTGGGTACAGGTGCTTGCTGCTACGGCCTGACAGCCATGAGTTTGAATCCCTGGGACCCACATAGTGGAAGAAGAGAATTGATGCCTGTAAGTTGTCCTCTGATGCCATAGCTGTGCTGTGGCACAGGAATGCACATGCGTACACACAAAATAAAAAATACAATAGGAGTAAAAGCAAAACTCACAGATGTTATACTGAGATTAGAGTCACTCACACCTAGCTATAGGCACGTGACCACCCTGGAGCGGCTTTCAGTTCCTAGAGGCAGGTGAGTAGCTTTCCTCTGGTCAGTACCTGCTCTTCAAGCCTCCACCTCTTCTTCCTGCACTTGACACCTTTGAGCTCCAAGGACACCTATACTCCTGAGCACATAACCACACATATACACATAATTAAAAATAAAAATTAATTAAAAAACCAAGTTCTATGTATTCTGTACCAGAAGAAACGTTTGGGTTTATAGAAATAATTATTTTTTAGTTGTTTTTCCTTTTTATATATTTTTACACAGGGTCTCCTTGTAGTCCCAGCTGCTACAATTTTGTTGTTGTTGTTGAAGACAGGGTTTCCCTATAGCCCCAGCTGGCCTGGAACTCACTATGTAAACCAGGTTGGCCTGGAACTCATAGAGTCCCACCCACCCCAGTGAGTGCTGGGATTAAAGGTGTATGCCACCATGTCTGACAGCTTCAGCTTTCTATAGTCTTTCAAACGTTGTTCCCAAACTGCTTTCCACAGGTTTAATCCTTGACAAACTCTCTACCTCCAGTTCAGTCTGTTGGACTTCTAAAACGTTGACATTTTCATACGTTATACCATTTCCCAGAGTCCTGCATTATAAAATTTCCCTGTTGAATTTTATGTCAATCTCAACATTTTAACAACTTTTGCAGTTTTGTTTTGTTTTTTACACTAGTCAAGTGTCTCAATGTCTAGTCCATAGAAGGCTATAGTCCCCCACATTAATTAATTTTCAGTGCTTTCCTCCCTCAAACTTACTGTTCTACATGTCATTGTGGAAGACATCTTTTAAAAAGGAATTTACTTTATTGTTAATGATGTGTGTATATGTGCATGTGAGTGCAGGTGCCTAAGGAGACCAGAGGCCTTAGGTACCCTGGAGCTGGGGATGCAGGCAGTTGTGAGCCGTCCTATGTAGAGTCTGGTCATTGAATTCAGGTCCTGTGGAAGAGCACTACACACTCTGAACCACTGAGCCTCTAGACCATGGTAGCGCCTTATACAAACTCAGAGTTTAAAATCTCATTACATGTAGAAATGTCTATTCTTTAATTTACCTTTCCTTCTTTTCTTCACAGATGTCACTTTCAATCTGACCTGCTGCCCATGCTAACATCAGCTTGCAACATTTTGATTGATTCAGCTTTCAGATGCATACTCTGAAATTCTCATTACCTTTGTACATAGCTTGTTTTAAGTGTGAAAACATTGGTGATGATGATTTAAAGTTTTTCACATTTTATCTAGTAAGAGGTAGAGGCTTTCACAAGGGCATCCTTTCTAGCTGGCTACTTCCCAGCACCTGCCACATGGACACACCATAGCAAGTGGTCATCTTTGGGCCTGCAGAAGCTTTTGAGCTCTCCAGCTAATGAAAATTTTAATTCTGACTTGAATAAGAAGCTATTTTTAAAAAATCTGGCTGTGGCTTATCTGATAAATTACATCTTATTTTGCTTTTTAAATTATTTATTCTACTCAGTCTCAGTATTTGAACTTGCTTTGGTCTTAATTATACCAGACACAATCATCTGGGTTTGAGCCTTAGGAACACAGGACATGGATAGTGTAGGGTCCACAGCAACGTATGTGTAGATCAAGAAATAATTTACTCAAATAGTCATGTATATATTATCTCACAGTCCTTTCTGCAATGAGAACATTTAAGATCTACTCTCCAGATGTTAAGTACTCACAACACTATTATTATAGTATGAAAGCTGTACAATAAGTCTCTTGAGCTTAGTCTTCTACCCCATTTCCTGATATGTCCCCACACACGAGTCTGCTCTCTGCCTCTGTGAGCTTGACTTTGACTGACTCTGCCTATAAATGACATCATCCAGTACATGTCTTTTTGAGTCAGATTATTTCAGTAAAAATAACATCTTCTAAGTTCACCATATTGTTTTAATATCAGAATGATCCTCTATTTTAAAGCTGAATTGTATTTATTCATGGGATTCCCATTTTCTTTTTTTCCCTTCTTTCTTTTTTAATTTTTAATATTTTTGTTGAGTCTTGGTGCATTTCATACAATAGTTCTTAATCAACTTTAGACCCCCTCCACTCCACCATCCATGACCCCCCATAAGCCCCTCCTCAACCAAACCCCATGCATTCTGTCATATACGTTAAGGACTATCCAGTCAAGCATTTGTACTCAGATGTCCTTTCGTGTAAATTCGTCCACTAGAGTCTAGTCAGTCTATCTAGATATCTTAAAGAAGATCTACTGCCCCGCACCCAGCAGCCATCAGTTTCCAACAGTTTCCAGGCTACACACAGCTGCCCATTTCCCTCAGTCCACACTGGGCCCTTTTCTGATTGAGTCAGCATGGGTCTTGAGCTTGATGTCACCATTGCCACAAGTTCACATGAACAAGCTTCCAGTGGTCTGAAAATCTCTGTTTTTCTACATTCATGGGCAAACCCTGGCTCTTACTATTTTTCTGCCCCCTCTTCTGCAATGGCCCCTGAGCTGTAGGTGGGTGAATTCTATCCAGGGACACACCACACTCTGCAGTCTTATATTCTCTAAAACTTGGCCAGTTGTGACCTTCTGTGTGCATTGCTTTCTGTTGTATAAGGAAGATTTGATGGTGAGAGTGGAGGGATGAATTAGTATGTTCTCTGACCCCCTGTTCTGCTATGTTCCATGAGCCTTGGGTGTAGAGGTTCCACTGTAGATATGTCACCGAGGGCAGGACATCTTTCAGACATATATTCTCTGTGTGACCACTTGTGGAACTCTGTAATAGCCACCATCTGTTGCATAAAGAAGCTTCTTTGATGAGTGGTACATGGTATAGTTATCTGAAAATATAAGGATCCACATTTAGCATATGTAAGAAATTTCATTTGTCTAGAGATATGCCAGAGATAGGGTTTTCTCTAGGATCTGTGACCTCCCCAGCCATGTGTATTCAGCTTTATTTACAGTGCCACCAATGTGTTCCCTTCCACGGAGAGGGCTTTAAGTCCAATAATGTTGATTGCCCCAGATAAGAGTGCCACTACTGCACCAATAGAGGTAGTGTGTTATGCCAGTCATTGTGGCTGTTAGGCTTTAGAGCTGGGTTGGACCATTGACTGATTTTCTCCCTTAGCACCTTGCACAGTATCCTCTAGATTTATGAGAGCTGGTCTTCAGGGAAAAGACTTCCAGCTTGGTCCCAGCTCCATTGATCCAATTCCTGTGTCTGAAGTATATTTTGTCTTCAGCAACAGGGTCTTACCATCAAGTACTGGGAGATAACCAAGGGCTCTGGCAATAGCCTGTGTTATTTTGGGAGTCTCTTGGACTACTCTGAACAAAAACTTAATGGGAGGTCTCTCATGTCTGGCCCTGTGTTCCTTACCCTACAGCCCCCAGGTATGAATATAGACTTATGTTCAGACACCACATGTGCATTTCTCAGGGGGTGTATGAGCCAACACATTTCCCTCTGGCTTTCCTAGCCCCCCCAAACTCCATTAATCCCTCCTCTCTGCCCCCTGTCCAAATTCCCTCCTGCCTTCCCAGTCCAAGAGCCTCCATTTTCCCCACCCTCTGCCTAAGAACACTCACCTCGCACCATGCCCCCTCTCCTGAATTCCCTCCCCCTCACTCCATAGTCCCCTGCATGTCCTTCCTCCTCCCCTCCCAACTGAATATCCCCAATTTCCCCCTCTCCCCCTGGGTAACATTTATTCTCTGCTATGAACATCTTTTGAGCTTTTTCTTTCCTTTTGCCTCTGTGTTTCTTTTCCATTTTCCTGGCCCCTGCTGTTACATCTGGATATATACTCACAAATAAGGATAAGATGGTCATTTTCACAATATTAATTCTTCCAATCCATGAGCATGATAGGTCCTTCCATCTTTTGGTGTTTCTCTCAGTCTCCTTCTTTAAAGATTTAAAATTTTCATTGTAGAGATCTTTAATGTTTTTGGTTAGGTTTATTCCCAGATATTTTAATTTTTGAGGCTATTGTGAGTGGGATGGATCTCCTGAATGTGTTTTTCTGATTGACTGTTATTGGCTACACATTTTTTTAAACTGATTTTGCAATAATTATTTCTAGCAGTTTTCTTGTATAATTTTTGGAATCTCTTATGCATATCATCTGCAAATAGTAATAATTTGATCTCTTTTTTTCCAATTGGTACTTCTTTAATTTTCTTCTTTTGTCTTACTGCTTTCGCAAAGGTTTCAAGCACTGTATTGAAAAGGAGTGGAGATAGTGGACAGCATCATCTGGTTCCTGATCTTAATGAGAATGCTTTCAGTTTTTCTCCATTTTGAATGATGTTGGCTGTGGGTTTGTGGTATATAGGTTTAATTATGTTGAGGTATGTTTCCTTCAGTCCCATTTTCTCTAGAACATTTAACATGAATGAATGTTGGATTTTGTCAAAGGGCATTTCCTCATCTATTGAGATGACCATGTGACTTTTTTCTTTAAGTCCATTTATATGATTTATTACATTTAATGACATGTATTTGAACCATCCCTGAATCTTTGGACTAAAGTCGACTTCATCATGGTGAAGGATCTTTTTGATGTGTGTCTGTATGCAGTTTGGGAATATTTTGTTCAGAATCTTTGCGTCTATGTTCATTAAGGATATGTGCCTATAGTTTTCTTTTTTGTTGTTTCTTTACCTGGTTTTGATATTAGACTGATACTGGCTTTATAGAAGGAGTTTGGGAATTCTCCCTCTGTTTCTATCTTTTGGAGTAATTTAAGAAGTATTGGCTGTAGATCTTCCCTAAATAAGGCCATTGATTCATTTTCTCCCTTGGCAGTTTGCATAGTATCCTCTGATACCATGACAGCTGGTCTTCAGGGAGGAGTCTTCCAGGTCAGTTCCACTCAAATACTCCAAGTCCTGTGTCTGAAGTGCAGCATGACTTTATCAATAGGTTCTTACGTTCAAGTTCTGAGAGGCAATCAAAGGCTGTGGCTAAACAGCCTGTGCTATTTTGGGAGTTTCTTGGATCACCATGACCAACAACTGCAAGGGAGGTTTCTCCTGCCTGACACTGTGTTTTTTGTTACATAGCCTTCAGCTATACACACACACTTTTGTATTTATTGTATATGCATTTTTCAATAGGACTTTGAACTAATACATTTCCCTTGGGTTTTTATTATCATTTAAACATTATTTATCTCTCCTCTCACTCTCCCTGTACAATCCTCACTACTCCCTCCCCAGTTAAAACAGTCCCTCTTTCCCCCATTTCTCCTTTAATAAAATCTGTCTCTTACTATCCCCTATTGCTTGAGCCCCTACTTCCCTTTTACCCCCATGCTTCCTTTCCATTTTCTAGGCTCCGGTGGTTACATCGGGATATATACTCACACCTAGGCACTTGGGGCCAAGATCCACAAATGAGAGAGAACATATGTCACTTGCTTTTCTGAGTCTGTGTTACTTCACTTAGTATAACATTTTCTAGTTCTATTCATTTATCTTCAGCTTTCATGTTTTCATTCTTTACCATTGAGTAGAACTCCATTTTGTAAATGCATCACATTTTGATTACCCATTCATTAGTTGAGGGACATTTAGGCCGTTCCCACTTCTTATTTACTGTGAAAAGAATAGCAACATGGTTGTGCAAGTGCCTCTGCAGTAGGATGACTCCATTGTGTATATGCCAAAGAGTGGTATGACAAGATCATATGGAAGACTGATTTTTATTTTTTTAAGAATTCTCCGTACTGATTTCCACAATGGTCGCACCAGTTTGCAATCACACCAACAGTAGATGAATGTTCCTCTTTTGTAGGCAACCAGGATGGCATGCTTTAGGGCAATATGGATCTGAAACTTTAAGATCAAGCTACAATCCCTGCTGAAGGATGGGGTGCTGAAAATGGCAGCCCTAAAATCCCTGTCTCACAGAACACTGCAGGACTAGCAGGAGAAAAGTTGCAGGGTAAAAAGTCTACGTTCCTTGCTGTGAGGGAAATCATCTTGGTCAACAACCCTTAGCCCACCTCCTTGTCCTGAACAAATAACTCAGGTATCATGAGCTGAAAGAATAGGCTAGGTTAAAGGTTTACTCCCGGACTAAAAGCTAAAAGTTTAAGATGCTTCTAGCCCTAAGAAAGAAAACATTGTGGCCAATAAACTATGAGATAGGCATCAGTAAAACCGTTCAAGCACCCTGCTTTACAAACAGCCCCTAGCTGGTGCCAGCTAAATGCTATATGTTCTGCTTCTTGTCTAATTGGGCCGTAAAATCTTTGTATGTAACTGGGAAACTCCACGTGACTGCCAGTTCCTTGTAATGTATAAAAACCTCTGAATTTTTAAATAAATGGCTTGTTACCAGACCCACAAGCCCCATAGTCCTCACTCTGCATGACTTATTCATGGTCTCAGAGTGGGGTTCCCCATAGGGTGGCCATCGCACTGTCTGCTCACATCCCTGCCAGTATTCGGTTCTCTTAATCTTAGTCATTCTTTCTGGGGTTAGATGAAATCTTAGAGTAGTTTTGATTTGCATTTCCTTAATTCCTAAGGATGTTGAAATCTTTTTAAGGTGTTTCTCAGCCATTGTTATTTCTTCTTTTAGAAGTCTCTGTTCAGATCCATAGCCTATCTTTTTTATTATTTTATTATCTCTTATTATTTTATTGCATGTGCATGAATGTATTGCCAGAATGTATGTAAGTGAACCCATGTCTTGTGATGCTTGTGGAAGTCAGAAGAGCGCACAGGATCCTTAGAAATGGAGGTATGGACAATTGTTAGCAGCTATGTGAGTACTGACAATTGAGCCTGGGTCCTCTACAAGAGTAAACAGTACTCTTTACCACTGAGATCTCTCTCCAGTTCCCCATAGCCTGTCTTTTCATTGGGTCATTGGTTTTCTTGCTTTTTTGTTTTATTTAGTTTTTGTGTATTTTGGTCACTAATCCTCTCCCAGATGAATAGTTGTTGATGATTTTCTCCACTCTGTGGGTTTCCTCTTCACTCCCTTGATTATTTCCTTTACTGTACAGAAGCATTTTAGTTTAATGTCCCATTTGTCAGTTGTTGACCTTAATATCTAAGCAACTGAAGTCTGATTTAGAAAGTCATTCCTGCATCTGTATCTTGTAGTGTACTGCCTAGGTATTCTTCTAACAAATTCAGAGTTTCAGGTTTTACATTGAGATCTATGATCCATTTGGAGTTGACTTTTGTACAGGGTGATATATATGGGTCTACATTTACTTTTTGACATGTAGAGATGCAATTTCCAGCATAATTTGCTGAAGATGTTGTCCTTCCTCCAGTGTGTATTCTTGACACCCAGATCGCTGTAATTGCTTCCACTCATTTTTGGGTCTTCTGTTTTGATCCACTGATCAAAAGTTTTTTTGTGTGTGCCAATAGCATGATTTTTATGACTATTGTTTTATAATATTGATTTAAGTTCCGTATGGTGATACCCCCAGCATTGCTCTTTGTGCTCAGGATTTCTTTGGCAATCTGGGACCTTTTCTATTTATTACCATATGAATTTTATGATGGATATTTCTATTTCTGTGAAGAATGTGGGGATTTTGATTGGGATTGCATTGAATCTGCAAGTTGCTTTTGATAAGATGGTCATTTTTATTATATTGATTCTACCAGTTCATGAGCTCAGGAGGTCTCTTTATCTCCTTGGGTCTTCCTTAGTCTTTTTATCAAATATTTAAAGTTTTTTATTGAATAGGTCTTTAATGCCTTTGGTTATTGTGATGACATTTAAATTATCAAGCTTTGTCCTAGAACTGTTTTTATTTATTTAAAATTTTGGTGATATAAATTTTAACACCTTACATGAAAATCACACACCAATCAACCAAAATCCCTATTGCAGAAGAAATAAGCAGGTTTTACTATAATTCAGAATAAAAATTAGTACTATTTCAATCTAACTTTTTCACTCTTTAAAGGTCATTTCATTGCTATAATTGCATGCACAGAAGTGGTTCCAGGCTGATCCAGGTACAGCTCTTGTTCTTTCACAGATGCAAATGACTCATACTTGAGTAGATTTTCTTATGATGTTTTACTCATTTCAGAATTTAGCAATAAATTCCACAATTCATCATATAAAAACATGGACATTTATTAGATAAGAAAAATAACAATGCATTTTCCTCAGGAGAGCATCCGTATACAAAGAAATTGAATAACATACAAGATTATTCATTAAAAGCATGTTCTGCTCCATACAAAATAGAGTATATACCAGACTGCCTGCAACAACTGGGGAAAATTAGAAGAGAATAATGAAATATATCTCAAATGACAAAGTAAGAATCCATCTAGGAATTCTTGTTATGTCTTTTCTATGGCAATCATTAGCTTGAAACCATGTAATTGTTCTGTAACTTAAGTTACTATATCACATAATAAAGCTATTTCAGGACATGCCAACACCCAATGGAACTATTTCAGTGTATTTTCAAAGCAGAGCCCACATATTGATTCATATTATCCAAGAATAACCCTTGTCAAGAAACATGCCATTTTTCAAGAACTTGAAAAAAGAAGAGGCTTATGACATCTATGCACTATGGGGGAAGCATGTGTAACTGGTTTCTCATTGTTGACATTTAATCTGATATCACTAAGTTTTCACTTTGAACTGAAAATGTTCTCAGCCAGGCTCTGTAAAACCCCTTTGACATCCTAATTCCTCAGAGTGCAGATGAAGGGGTTCAGTGTTGGAGTCACCACTTCATAGAAGGGAGTCATGAACGTGGGCTGGTCCCTTGTGTGAGAGGAGGAGGGCAGAAGGTATATGCTAATGACTGTACCAGAGAATAAGAGAACTACAATGATATGAGGAACATGTCCCGAAGCCTTCTTCCTTCCATCTGAAGATTTGATCCTAAGTATAGCATGTCCAAAACTTGAATCAAAGGCAAGAATTAAGCACAGAGGAAAAGCTATTTACTTACTTTTTCCTAAAGGCTGTTTTGATTAGAACTGGAATATCACATACCAAGTGATTCAGCTTATTGTGGCTGCACAAGGGCAACTGTAGTGTCATGGTGGCTTCTGAGACAACATAGGAAACCCAGTCAGCCACACAGTGGACACTAACGGGGTAGATGCTCTGGTTCATGATGTGGGTGTAGTGCATAGGTCTGCAGATGGACACATAGCAATCGAAAGTCGTTAAGAGCCAGGACAAGACACTTTGTGCCCCCCCATAAAGAGGCTCAATGCTTGTGGTGTAGCACATGTCCATAAAGGAGAGATTGGTGAGGAAGAAATACATGGAGCTGTGAAGACGGGGGTCTAATGTGGACACCAGAATGATGGCGAAGTTCCCTACCAAAGCCAGGGTGTATGTTACCAGCACAGTGAAGAGAGGGAGTTCCAGCCAGGGACAGTCAGCAAAGCCCGACAGAATGACTTCTTCAGAGGAGCACTCATCAATGACTGCCATTTTCTGCAACATGATGCACCTGCAGTGAGGAAGTGTCAAGACAATAAGTGTTATCGGAGGGACAAAGTCTCAAGATGCTTGATTGTGACTCCTAGCTGACAGGTTGAGACTTCTAAAGCTGAAATAACAGAAGGGAATGCCATGGCTGAGGGCTCAGTCAGTAAAAGGCTTCCTGCCCAAGCAAGAGGATTCAAATTCTCTCTCTAGCAGTAAGGTACAAAAGCTGGCCAGAGGGTAGTTCAAGAGATTCCCAAATTACACAGGCTATTGCCACAGTCCTTGATTATAGGAGGTATTATATATGGATTATAGGAGTCCAAGTTATAAGAGGTATCCTATAACTTGATGGTAAGAACCTATTACTGAAGACATAATTTGGACACAGGATTCAGAGCAACAGAGTTGGAACCCACCTGGAAGCTACCTACTCTGAAGGCTAGCTCTCGTAGCTTTGGAGAGCACCACACAAGCTGCTAAGGGAGAACATCAATTGGTTATCTGTCTCAGTTTGTTTCTCCATTGCTGTGACAAAACACTCTGACCACTACCAACATGGGGAGCAAAGAGTTTATCTTACATCTCCTGGGTCACAGTTCATCAGGGAGCCCAAGGTAAGAACTCAAGGCAGGAACCTGGAGGCAGGAGCTGGTGTACAGGCCATGGAAGAATGCTGCTTACTGGCTTGCTCCCCTGGCCCCTGCTCAGCCTGCTTTCTTATACAACATAGGCCCACCTGCCCAGGGGTAGCACC
>NW_008357556.1:108640-110037 GCF_000622305.1 Nannospalax galili | reverse complement strand
TTTTTTTTTTTAAAAGCTGGCTGGGCAGCACATTCTTGTAATGCCTGTGCTAGGAAGCTGGAAGCCAAGACTAGTGTGTCTTAAAGCCTACAGAGCAGATAGTCTAGCTGAGTTGGTGAACTCTGGGTACAGTGGGAAACCTTGTCTCAAGAAATAAGTTAGAGAGCAAATGCAAAGAAGCCAGACACTGGTCTCTGCCCTCCACATGCATGTGTACACACATGCACACAGACAGCATACCCACAACACACAAATATGTATAAATACATAACATAATTAATGTGGCAACTTGTGGTTTGCATCCCATTTGTGGTACTAAAACTTAAAGTTAGTTATCTTATACAAATAGCTTCTGGTGTCTAAGTGTTTGACAGGACATATAGCCTGAGGCTGAGGTATTCATTTTAATAGTAGTTCTGGGGCTGGAAGATGGCTCAGCAGTTAAGAACACTGGCTGTTCTTGCAGAAGTCCGTGGTTAGACTCCCAACACCCACATGGCAGCTAACAACTGTCTGTAACTCCAGTTCCAGGGGATCCGATGGCCTCTTCTGTCCTCTGTGGGCATTGCACAAAATGGGTGCACTTACCTATATGCAGTAAAGAAAGATGAAATCATGAAATTTGCAGGCAAATTGAAGGAACTAGAAGCTGTTCTACTAAGTAATGCAGACTCAGAAAAAAAAATCGACATATGTTCTCCCTCATATGTGGATCCTGGAACCAATTCCTAGTAAGTGAGCACGTATCCATACATAAGTATAGGAACCAGGAGAATAGAAAGGAACCAGGGAGCTAAAGGTAAGGAAAGAACCTGCAAGAGAAGAACAGTAGGGAACAATAAGGACCGGACCATAGGGACAAAAATTGGGTTAGTTTAAGGGAGGAGGGAGGGATGGGTATACAAGGAACCTAGGGGATAAAGGGAAAGAAGGAGCTCAAGAGAGGTAGGACCATAGGAGAAGGGGATTATTAAGAGAGAAGGGGGAAAATGGAGGCACCTTAATTGGGGAAACCATGATGGAAGTGTTAGACAATGCAAGAGATAAATAATGCCCAGCTAATCTTAAAAAACAGAGGAAACCATATTACTCCAACAACCTATGGACAAATTATACATAACAGATCAAAAAATATATATCTAGGCGAGGCTTATCTGAGAACAATTGGTCTTCACCCAAGATTTATTCTACATGGCATACAGTAATTAAAAGTACCAGATTGGTGAAAATAATCTTCTTGGATATTTAACAGACATTTTTTGAAGGCCTATACTAATTTGGTCAGAGGGACATAAAAGACAGTTTTTGCTCCTTGCCTTCCTAGGTTGACTAGTTCCAGGGGACTATGAGGATCTCTCAAAATGTCCTGTAATTGTGGTGAGATCACTTGTCCCCCT
>NW_008357556.1:103089-106031 GCF_000622305.1 Nannospalax galili | reverse complement strand
AGTAATAACCTTAAATATCAAGGAACTGAACTCCCCAAAGACACAGGCTAAGCGAATGGGTTAAGAAACAAAAACCATCTCTTTGCTGTCTACAAGAAACCCTTCTCACCTTCGAGGACAGGCACTACCTTAAGGTAAAAGGATGGAAAAGAATATTCCAAGCAAATGGCACTAAGAAATAAGCAGGGGTTGCAATTCTAATATCTGACAAAAATAGACTTCAAAATAAAACTAATCAGAAGAGATAACCAGGGTCACTTCATTCGGATTAAAGGAACAGTTAATCAAGAAGATATCACAATCCTTAACATATATGCAACAAATTCTGGTGCACTCAAATTCATAAAAACAACACTACAGGACGTTAAGACACATATTAACCCAAACTCAGTAACAGTAGGTGACTTCAATACCCCACTGTCTACATTAGACAGGTCAACTGGACAAAGAATGAACAGAGAGAAGTATGAATTAAATTATACCATACATCAAATGGACTTTACAGACATCTTTCAAATATTCCACCCAAACACCAAAAAAATACACTTTCTACTCAGCACCTCATGGAGCTTTTTCAAAAATTGACCACATACTGGGCCACCAAACAAACCTCAATAAATATAGAAATATTGAAATAATTCCAAGCATTCTATCGGACCACAAAACAACAAAGCTCAAAATCAACACTGGATGAAGCTCTAGTCACTACATGAACTCATGGCGATTGAACAACACACTCCTAAACAATGAGTGGGTCCAAGGAGAAATTAAGAAATAAAAGAATTCTTGGAATTCAATGAAAAGGACAATAAATCATAACACAACCTCTGGGACACATTTAAAGCAAAATTAAGGGGGAAGTTTATAACTCTAAGTGCCTACATTAAAAAATTGGAAAGAGCCCAAATAAATGACCTAACACTGCAACTCAAGGCACTGTAAAGACAAGAACAAATGAAACCCAAACACAGCAGAAGAGAAGTAATGACAAAAATCAGAACAAAGATTAATGAAGTAGAAACAAAGAAAACAATACAAAGAATCAATGAATCTAAGAGCTGGTTCTTTGAAATGCTAAACAAGATAGACCCTTAGCTCAGTTAACCAAAAGAAAGGAAGAGCAAATCCAAATCAACAAAATCAGAGATGAAAGGGGAAACATCACAACAGACACCCAAAAGATACAAACCGTTATAAGGGAATATTTTAAAAACCTATATGCTACTAAATCTGAAAGTTTAAAAGAAATGGATGGATATCTAAAATCATGGGAACCTACAAAGTTAAACCAAGAAGAGACCAACAGTTTAAACAGACCCATAACCTATAAGGACATTGAAACAGTAATACAAAGCCTCCCGACTAAAAAATGCCCAGCCCCAGATGGATTACAGCAGAATTCTACTGGACATTTAAAAAAGGCCTCCAACCAATACTACTTAAATTATTCAAAATGATGGAAACAGGGAGAACTCCAAAGTTCCTTCTATGAAGCCAGCATCACTCTAATACCCAAACTGGGTAAAGACACAACCCAAAAAGAAAAGTATAGACCCATATCCTTAATGAACATAGATGTAAAAAGTCTCAAAAATTATTTGCAAACCACATACAGACACACATCGTAAAGATCACTCACCATGATCAAGTAGGCTTTATCCCAGAGATGCACGGATGGTTCAATATACCCAGGTAATTAAAATTCATTAATCATAAAAATGGACTCAAAGACAAAAAACACATTGTCATCTCAATAGATGCAGAGAAGGCTTTTGACAAAATTCAGCATGCATTTATGTTCAAAGTCTTAGAAGGAATTGGACTGGAGGGAAGATCCCTCAACTTAATTAAAACTATATACAACAAATCCACAGCCAATATCATTCTAAATGGAGAAAAACTGGAAGTATTCCCATTAAAATCAGGAACCAGATGAAGATGTCCATTATCTCCTTTCCTTTTCAACACAGTGCTTGAAACTCTTGCTAGAGCAATGACAGAAGGAAATTAAAGAAGTAATAATTGGAAAAGAAGAGATCAAATTATCCCTTTTTGAAGATATGATATTATATCTAAGAGACACCAGAAGTTTCACCAGAAAACTCCTAGAATTGATACACACTTTCAGTAGAGTGGCAGGTTATAAAATCAATCTACAAAAATCGGTAGCCTATCTGTACACCAGTAACAACCAATTGGAGAAAGAACACAGGGAAATGCTCCCATTCACAGGTTCAGCAAAAAAATTAAAATATCTTGGAATAAAACTGACAAAAGACACCAAAGATCTCTACAATGAAAATTTTAAATCGTTAGAGACTGAGGAAGACACCAGACATGGAAGGACCTCCCATGCTCATGAATTGGAAGAATTGATATTGTTAAAACAATCATCCTACCAAAATCAATATATAGATTCAATGCAATCCCAATCAAAATCCCCTTGACATACTTCACAGAATTATAAAAATGCATCCTTAAATTCATATGGAGGTACAAACGACCCTAGATAGCCAAAGCAACCCTGAGCACAAAGAGCAACGCTGGGGGGATTACTATACCAGATCTCAAAGTATACTACAGAGTTATAGTCATAAAAACAGCATGGTACTGGCATAAAAACAGACACATAGATCAAATAGAACATCACTGAAGATGCAAACCTGAGTACATGCAATTTCAGCCACCTTATATTTGAGAAAGGTGCCAAGAACACACAAAGTAGGAAAGGCACAATCTTTAACAAATGGTGCTGGCAAAACTGGATCTCCACCTGTAGAATAATGAAACTAGATCCTTGTCTTTAGCCTTGAACAAAAGTCAACTCCAAATGGATCAAAGGCCTCAATGTGAAACTGGAAACCCTGAAACTATTAGAAGAAAATATTGGCAGTAACTTACAAGATATAGGTGTTGAAAGAATTTTCTAAATTGAACAGAAG
>NW_008357556.1:87878-98893 GCF_000622305.1 Nannospalax galili | reverse complement strand
AGATTCCTGGAAACCATGTGACTTACATAGTTTTCTCTCTGATAAGAAACAAGGAAGCACTGCATTTAGCATGATAGGTATGTAAGGCAAAAGGCAAAATCAGTCACGAGATTTTCCACAACATCTCCCCCTATTTTTTCATTTTTAAGAGAGAGGAACAGTTCAGAATGTATAGCATACTGGTATCAGTCCAGGGGCTTATGTGGTGGATTTTTCTGTTGTGCACCAAGGCAAGGTAGAATGTCTTGGGAGGCAAGGGATTGATCCCTTATTGTGGGCCCCATCCTTCAAGATGGTGAGTTCTCTCAAGAGCTGGCTGGGCCAACTCCATGCCAACCAGTGGGAGCTGAGGTTCTTTGCCTTGGCATCATTGTCCCCACCTCAAGGGTCACCCAGCATTACAGACTGTGCCTGTCTTAGTTTGTCCCCTCTTTTGGGGTCTTACTCATCATTGACTACCAGCCCTCAAAGGGTGAGTCCCTTGGTATGGTCCGGCAGAGGGAGAGGCAGAGTATCAAGCTTTGGCCCATGCAAAGGCCTCTTAAGGGGCTAAGAATTCAATAAAAGATGATGGAGTGGAGTCATCCCATCTGGGGTAATGATGGGGATTAGGGAGTGGCAAGTTCTAGGCATAGGTCTCACAGTGTTCCAACAGGGGTATATATCACAAGGCATTTCCTGTGGCTCCGGCAGTTGGGCCGTTGTCTCAGGTCCATTGCATGGTTGTTCCGTAAGACTTTACACCTACACTCAAGCATATTTTTCATATTTCTATTATTATAGGTTGGTAAGGGCAAGGAACCATGGGTCCTTTTTTGCAGAGACATGCCTGGCAAGATCTGGAGGCAGGGCAACAGCTAGCTGAACCAGAGAAATACAAGTTTTAACAAAATTATCAAGACCCTTAACAACGCAGGGTCCAAAACTCAGGAGCTAGCAGTAATGATGGCACACATAATAAGGAACATAGACAGGGGGTTCCCTCTGGTTTGAGGGTTTTGATTGGCTATAGTCTCTGCTTGTGAAGTGAGATACTTAAGGTTGCCCCAGGTTATCAGGTGTGCCGTTGGAGCCTGTTGCTTTCGTGGTCTGTGACGCCTGGTTGGTCTCTCGGTGGTTGAGAGGTGCGCTGCTTCCCCCACCGTCAGGGCTGCCATCTCCGGGGTCGGTGGTTGTGGAGGGAGGTTTTCCGTCACAGGCAATTCTGATGTTCTGGAGATGTCTCCTCTTACTCCCCCTGTGCAATCCTCAGTACTCCCTCTCCGGTCAAGTACACCGCACCCTCTTTCTTTCATTTCCCCTTTTCATGCATCTGTATCCTGCTAGCCCCCACTCTCAAGCTCCTTCTTCCTCTTTCTCCCTATGGTTCTTTTCCATTTTTCTGACTTCTGCCATTACATCAGGATATGTAGTCACATCTAGGTTTCTCTTGCTAAAAATCCACAAATGTTAGAGAATATATGTCACTTGTTTTTGTGTTTGCTTGTTTGTTGTTGTTTTGTTTGTTTGTTTTCTGAGTCTGTGATACTTCACTTAGTATAACCGTTTCCAGTTCCATTCATTTACCTACAAATTTCATGGTTTCATTTTTCTTTACCACTAAGTAGAACTCCATTGTGTAAATATACCACAATTTCATTATCCATACATCAGTTGAGGGATATTTAGATTCTTTCCATTTCTTAGCTATTGGGAAAAGAAGAGAAATAAACTTGATTATTGAAGTATCTCTGTAGTAGGATGAGTCCATTGGAATATCCAGGGAATGGTACAACTGGATCATATGATAGACTTGTTTTTAGATTCTTAAGAATTTTCCATACTGGAGATTTCCACAATGTTTGCACCATTTTGCAATTCCACCAAGAGTGTACATAGGTTCACTTTCCCCCAGCATTTGGTGTCATTAGCCATTCTGACTGGAGTAAGATAAAATCTTTTTTCAATTGACCTTTTAAATTTTCATACAATATTTCCTTCTCACATCCAGACATCCACCCGATGCTCCCCAACTCTATGCACTCTGCCATACATGCTGAGTCCTATTCATTTAGGTGTTTGTACCCAAATGTTCTTTAATGTAAATGTGTCCATTGGAGTCTAGTGAACCCATCCGGCGGTCATATGTAAGTCATACTCTCCCTCACTCAGCAGCAACCAGCCTCAAATAGCTCTCAATCTAATGCTAACCCACCACTTATTTCTCACCACCATTGGGCCCCTGTTAAATTGAGCTGACATGGGTCCTGTGTTTGATGCTGCTGCTACTGCAAGCACACATGTGCAAGCCTCCATTGGCCTGGAAGCCCCCACCTCACATGTTCATGAACAAGCCCCGGTTCTTACATTATTTTTACCTCTTCTTCTACAATGGTCTCTGAGCTGTAGGTGGGTGAAGCATCACATAGGAGTCCCACCCTGCAATCTACAGTCTCTTATTCCCCAAAACTTGGCCATTTGAGGCCTTCTGTGTGTAACATACTCTGAAGTACATGGAAGCCTCACTGGTGAGAGTTGAGGTGTGCATTAGACCTCTCCCTCTCCCTTATTCCGCTATGTTCCATGAGCCTTGGTTGTAGAGATTCGACTGCAGATGTGTCACCTAGTACTGGGGCCTCTCCCAGGTGTATGTTTTCTGTGCCTGACCAGACGTGCAACTCTGCAGCAGCCTCCATATGTTGCAAAAAATAAGCTTCTTTGATGAGTGCTGTATGTCCTGTTTCTTGCTTTAAGGGAAGGTCTCTTCTATCTGGCACTACATTCCCTACCAAGCAGCTCCCAGCTATATATATGCATTAATGTTCAGACCCTCTATGCGCATTTTGTATAGGGTTTCTGGGGCATCACTTTTCCCTCTAGGTTTCCTAGCCCCCGAGATTCATTCATCTCTATTATTTTTTTGCCCATCCAGCCTCCCACCTCCCTTCCTTCCTAGTCACAGTGACCCCATTATTTCCACCTTCCCTGCAATACCTCCCAACTCCCTCCATCTTGCTGATCCTGACTTCCCTTGCTCTCCCACAGTATGATCCCTTTCATGTGCCTCCCTCCTCTCCTACCTGCTGAGTACTCAAAAATTTTCCATGTCCCTCAGGTAGCATCTGTTCCCTACTATCCTCTTTTCAGGTTGTTTCTTTCTCTTTACCTCCATGTATCCTTTGCCTTTACCTGGCTCCTGGTGTTACATAAGTATTTGTATACTCACATTTAAGGGCTTGGTGCCACAATCCACAAATGAGAGGAAAACATAGGTTGCTTGTTTTTCTGCATTTGTGTTACTTCACTTAGTATAACACTCTCCAGCTGCATCCATTGACCTGCAAACTTCATAATTTCATATTTTCTTACTGTTGAGTAGAACTCCATTGAGTAGATGTGCCACATTTTCATTAACCATTCATCACTTGAGGGACATTTATGTTGGTTCCATCCACTCATCCTTTGAGGGGCACATAGGTTGCTTCCATTTCTTAGCTATTGTAAAAAGAGCAGCAACAACTATGTTTGTACAAGTGTCTCTACACCAGGATGAGTCCTTTGGGTATATGCCAAAAAGTGCTATCACTGGATTGCATGGTAGATTCATTTTTAGTTTTTTGAGGGTTCTCCACACTGCTTTCCACAGTGGTTTCACAAGTTTCCATTCCCACAAGCAGTGAATAAGCGTTCCTCTTTCTCCACATCCTCTCCAGCATTTGGAATCTTTCCTTCTCTTGATTTTGGCCAATCTGACTGGGGAAAGATAAAATCTTAAAATGGTTTTGATTTGCATTTCTCTAATTACTAAGGATGTTGAGCACTTTTTATTTCTTTGCTTTAGAACTCTCTGTTTAGGTTTATCACCCATCTTTTTATTAGGTCATTTATCTTCTTTATTTCTCTTTTGAGTTCTTTGTATATTCTGGATATTAATCCTCTGTCAATCATGTATCTGGTGAAGATTTTTCTCTCGCTCAGTGGGTTTCCTCTTCCCTTCCTTAGTTGTTTCCTTGGATGTACAGAAAATTTGTAATTTAATGAGGTCCCACTTATTGATTGATGGCCTTAGTGACTGAGCAGCTGGTGTTTGGTTTAGAAAATCCTTTCCTATGCCTTTATCTTGGTGGGTGCTGCCTTCTATCAGTGTTCAAGTTTCAGGTTTTATATTGAGGTCCTTGATCCATTTGGAGTTGACTTTGGCTCAGGGTGAAAAATAAGGGTCAAGTTTCAGTTTTCTGCAGGTGGAGATCCAGTTTTGCCAGCACCATTTGTTGAAGATGCTATCTTTCTTCCATTGTGTGCTCTTAGCACCTTTGTCCAACATCAGGTGGCTGAAATTATATGAACTCATGTTTGGGTCTTCTATTCTGTTCCATTGATCTATGTGTCTATTTCTGTACCAGTGCCATGCTGTTTTTATGACTATATCTCTGTAATATAATCTGAAATCCGGACTGATTCCCCCCAGTACTGTTCTTTTTGCCCAATAATGTTTTGGCTATCTGAGGTCTTTTGTGATTCCATATGAATTTTAGGTTTATTTTGTCAAATTCTGTGAAGAATGTCATGGGTATTTTGGTTGAGATTGTATTGAATCTATAAATTGCTTTTGGTAAGATGGTCATTTTCACAACATTGATTCTACCAATACATGAGCATGGTAGGTCTTTCCATCTCCTAGTGTCTTCTCCTATCTCTTCAGAATTTTGAAACTTTTATTGTAGAAAACTTTAATGTCTTTGGTTAGGTTTATTCCTAAATATTTTATTTTTTATTTTTGAGGCTATTGAGAATGGGAGGGTTTCCTCTAGTGCTTTTTCTGATTGCTTGTTATTGGTATATAGAACATCTACTGATTTTTGTAAGTTGATTTTGTATCCTGCCACTTTACTAAAGGCATCAATCAAGTCTCACAGTTTTCTAGTGGAACTTTTGGGATCTCGTATGTATAATATAATATCATCCACAAATATGGATAATTTGACCTCTTCTTTTCCAATTGGTACTAGTTAATTTCCTTCTCTTATTGCTCTAGCAAGAGTTTCAAGTACTGTACTGAAAAGGATTGGAGATAGTGGACAGCCCTGTCTGGTTCCTGATTTTAATGGGGATGCTTCCATGTTTTCTCTGTTTAGGATGATGTTGGCTGTGGGTTGTTGTATACAGCTTTAATTATATTGAATTTAATAATTGTTCCCTCCAGACCATTCTAGGACTTTTAACATGAACAGATGTTGAATTTTGTCAAAGCCTTTCTGCATCTATTGAGATGACTATGTGGTTTTTGTCTTTAAGTCCATTTATATGTTTATTATATTTATTAACTTATGTATGTTGAACCATCCCTGCATCTCTGGAGTAAAGCCTACTTGATTGTGGTGAATAATATTTTTGATGTCTGTTCGTGTGTTTTTTATTTTGTTGAATATTTTTGCATCTCTGTTCATTAAAGATATGGGTCAATAGTTTCCCTTTTTGTTGTGTCTTTACCTGGTTTTGGTATTGGAGTGATACTGTCTTCATAGAAGGAGTTTAGGAATACTCCCTCTATTTCTATCTTTTTGAATAATTGAAGCAGTATTAGTTGTAGATTTTCTTTGAATGTCTGGGAGAGTCCTGCTGTGACTCCATCTGAGCATGGGCTTTTTTTAGTTGGGAGCTTTGTATTTCTGTTTCAATTTCCTTATTTTTGATGGGTCTGTTTAGGCTGTTGATCTCCTCTTGGCTTAACTTTGGTTGTGTCCATAATTTTACGAATTTGTCCATTTCTTTTAGGTTTACAAATTTAATCGAGTATAGATATTTTTTGAATTCACTATTTTTTAATTGAGCTTTTAAAATTTCATACATTTCCCATACAAATCCAGACCCACCTCCTCCATCCATATCGCCCCCTATTCACCCACTGAACCCTATGCACTCTGCCATACATGCTGTGTCATATTCATTCAGGCATTTGTACCTAAATGTCATTCAGTATAAATGCATCCACTGGAGTCTAGTCAGCCCATCCAGTGGTGGTATGATCCATCACCCATTTCTCACCTCCCCTTTGAGTTCTTGTTGAATTGAGCTGACATGGGTCCAGTGCTCAATGCCACTGCTACCACAGGCTCATATGAGCAAGCCTCCACTGGCCTGGATCTTCAACCTCCTTTATGATCATGAACCAGCCCTGGCTCTTACAATCTTTCTACCTCCTTCTCCACAAGGGTCCCTGAGGGGTGCATTAGCCCTTTCTAACCCTCATTCTGCTATGTTCCATGAGTCTTAGTTGTAGAGATTCAACTGCAGAAGTGTCACCTAGTACTGGACATCTCCCAGGTGTATGTTTTCTGTACCTGACCAGATATACAACTCTGCATTAGCCTCCATCTGATACAAAAAGGAGCTTCTTTAATGAGTGCTGTATGGCATGCTCGTTGATCTAAGGGAGGTCTTTTCTATTTGGCAATGCATCCTGCCAAGCAGCTCTTAGGTATACATATGTGTTAATGTTCATACACTCTGTGGGCATTTATCATATGGTTACTAGGTCATCACTATTCCCTCTAGGTTTCCCAGCCCCCAAAGATTCAGTCATGATCACCCTTTTTCCTCCCATCTGGCCTCCCTCCTCCCTCTCTCCCTAGTCACTTCCTTCATTATCTCCACCCTTCCCCAATACCTCCTTATCTCCCCCCATCTTCCCTTTCCTGACTTCCCTCACTGCCACACACTATGGTCCCTTGCATGTCCCTCCCTCCTCTCCCTCCTGCCTATTACTCCCACATTTTCCTCCTCCAACAGATAACATCTGTTCCCTCTATCCCCCTTTCAGATTGTTTCTTTTCCTTTACTTCTGTGTGTCCTTTGCCTTCACATGGATCCTGGCATTACAACAGAATTTATATATTCACATACATTTATGAATATTTGTGAACATATATTTGTGGTCCTACAATCCACAAATGAGGGAATACATATGTTGCTTGCTTTTCTGTATTTGTGTTACTTCACTTAGTATAACACTCTCTAGCTCCATCCATTTACGTGCAAATTTCATAATTTTCTTACTGCTGAGTAGAATTCCATTGAGTAGATGTACTACAATCCACAAAAGAGGTAAAACATACATGGCTTGCTTTTCTGCATGTGTGTTACTTAGTATAACACTCTCTAGCTCCATCCATTTACATGCAAATTTCATAATTTTCTTACTGCTGAGTAGAATTCCATTGAGTAGACACACCACATTTCATTAATTGTTTGTCAGTTGAGGGACATTTAGGTTGTTTCCATTTCTTAGCTATTGTGAAGAAAGCATCAACAAACATAGATGTACAGTGAGATGAGTCCTTCGGGTATACGCCAAGGAGTGGTATCACTGGGTCATATGGTAGATTCATTTTTAGTTTTTTGAGGGTTCTCTACACTACTTTTCATAGTGGTTGCACGAGTTTGCATTCCCACCATCAGTGAATGAGCATTCCTCTTTCTCCACATCCTCTCCAATATTTGGAATTTGATGTTCTCTTGGTCTTAGCCAATCTGACTGAAGTAAGATGAAATCTTAAAGTAGTTTTGATTTTCATTTCTCTAATTGATAAGGATGCTGAGCAGTTTGTAAGGTGCTTCTCAGCCATTTTTATTTCTTGACTTGAGAATGCTCTGTTTAGGTCTATCACCCATTTTTTAAAATTTATTGAGAATTTAATACATGATATAAGGTGTTTAGTCAAATCCAGAGCCACTCCCTCCCCTCCCACTCCTCCCATCACTTTTTCCTGACAACTTCATGTCCTCTTTCTTTCTTTCTTTCTTTCTTTCTTTCTTTCTTTCTTTCTTTCTTTCTTTCTTTCTTTTATTGGGCATTTTGCTACTCTAACATTCCATCCTCTGAAGAAGTAACTCTTAAAGTCTTTTAAGGATTAGATGAGAGCTCTCAAATATTTTTCACATATTTGGCCTTTGGAACAGAGTACGTTGCTAAGAGGCCCAAGCATATTTTGACTTTTAGCCAAGAAACTGGCTACTTTTCTTGGATCTTTTTACCCTAACCACATAGTCAACTCTTACCTCCTATTCTTATCACACCATCATCTGAAAGGTTTATCCAAATTGCTGGTAGGGACTCTAGACACAGACTGCTCTTGCTTCTTTCATGCTGAACAGGGATCCAGGGTGAGGCATTTTGGCTACTAGATAGTTCTGTGAGTCTATCTAAAAGACTCCCAAATTGCATAACTCTTAACAGTAGGGAGAAAAAAAAAGTTCTTGACTGGTGCCTAGGAGATGTGAAGGACAAGTAAAGGCAAGAGTAGTTAGCATTACAAGTTCTAGACAGGGAATGAGAAAAAAGTCAGAACAGGGCAAATTTCAAATATTTATATCAAAGTCCATTGGAATTTCTTGATGTGAGCTTCCAAAAGCATCCTTCTATTGAGTTCCTCCTCATTTTTCTTTTGTCTATCAAGGTTGGACTCAAGAGTGATGGACTCAGGATTTATTTTTAGGCACTTTGATAGCTGTTGGAGTGGCTAGAATCAGTTTCAGTTCCTCACAATGGCTTCTAGATAGGGGGAGAAAACAAATTTAACCATCATTTTAGAACAATAGTGGGTTGTCTCCTTTAGCTACAGGTGGGCACTACAGTATTGCAGACCAAGATTTGAAGTCTTACATCTGAGCAGCACTTCTGATTAGAAACACAATCATCAATGAGAAATAATTGTATAAATAGTATTTTATGTGCACTTAAGCCTATAGATGTCTAGAAAGTGTAATCCCATGAACTCTTAAAGAAATATACTGATCACTTTAATATTTGGTTATACTTTCCTTTTGGGTTCACCCCCCAAAAAACCAATTTATTTTTACTCTTAAGGTTGTTTGAGGATCAGTTCCTCAGGGGTCATGTGGGCTTGGGAGGAGGCTCTGGCTCCTTTCTTTTACTAGTTCCATCTTTTGATTAACTGGGATAAGGGTTTGTCTATTTTGCTTAACCTTTCAAAGAACCAGCTCTTAGATTCATTAATTTTTTGTATTATTTTCTTTGTTTCTATTTCATTAATTTCTGCTCTGAGTTTTGTTATTTCTTCTCATCTCCTAGGTTTGGGATTGGTTTATTCTAGCCTTTCTAGAGTCTTGAGTTGTGTTGTCAAAGTCATTTACATGTGCCCTTTCTGATTTTTTATTGTAGACACTAAGAGCTATAAACTTAGGACTGCTGTTAGGGTGTCCTAGAGGTTTTGTTGTGTTGTGTTCTCATTTTAATTTTGTTCCAGGAATACTTTTATTTCTTTCTTAATTTCTTCTTTGACCAATTCATGACTCAGGAGTGTGTTGTTTAATCTCCATGAGTTTGTCTAGTCACTAGAGCTTATTTTGCTGTTGATTATAAGCTTTACTGCACTGTGGTCTGATAGAAGGCAAGGAATTATTTCACTATTTTTTGTCTTTTTGAGACAGGGTCTCCCTGTAGCCCCAGCTGTCCTGGAACTTACAATGTAGACCAGGCTGGCCTTGAACTCACAGAAATCCACCTGCCTCTGACTCCCGAGTGCTGGGATTAAAGGTGTGCACCACCACGCTTGGCCTATTTCATTTTTTTGTATTTATTGAGATTTGTTTTGTGCCCAAGAATGTGGTCAATTTTAGAATAACTTGCATGAACTGCTGAGTAGAAAGTGTATTCTTTGGTGGTTGGGTGGAATATTCTGTATGTATCTGTTAGTCCATTTCATATAGTATGCCATTTAATTCAGATGTCTGTTTATTCTTTGTCCAGTTGACCTGTGTATTGAAGAAAGTGGGGTATTAAATTTCCCACTGTTACTGAGTTGGTGCCCATCTCTGTTTTATAGGCCTGGACCACTGAATTTATGAAATTGGGTGCTCCAGAGTTTGGTGCATAAATGTCACTGCAGGCCTCTCTCACAGGCTGGCTCCTATTCCTTAACCTCAAATCTCAGGGCTACCTTCCCAAACCAGATTAACCACTCACCCTATCATATATCCATAAGTTCTCACCCACATGGCCCCTTCACTGCCAAATTCCCAGCCTTGAGATCAGGCAGACAGACCTGATCACTCAGGACTCTGGTAAGTCGGATCAAGCTCACTGCCTCTCTCCCCCACTTCTCTCATCCATCCACACCATGTCCCCTGTTGTCCTCTCTCACAGACTGGCTCCAATTCCTTAACCTTAAAACAAAGGATTAACTTCCCAAACCATATTAACCAATCACCCTACCTTAGACCTCTAAGTCCTCACCCAGGCAGTCCCCTCACCTCCAAATGTCCAGTTGTTGGATGAAACAGACAAGCTCAGCCAGGACTTTAGTAAGTCAGATCAAGCTCACTGTCTCCCTAACCCATTTCTTTCTTTCACCTCCACTTCATCCTTTCAGGCCTTGCTCACAGGCAGGCTCCAATTCCTTCACCTCAAGTCCCAAGAATAGCTTCTCAAACCAGACTAACCTACCACCCTACCGTAGATCCCTAAATCCTCACCCAGGCAGCCCCTTCATGGCCGTCACGACTTCCAGATAAGGCAGACATACCTGCTCAGTCAAAACTCTAACCAGTCTCTTACCCAGCAAGAACCTGAAATACCCACCAATTTACCTTTCATACCCAAACAAAAAGTAAGTAAGCTACATAAACAATATTAACAGAACCAAAATTCAATTAAACAAAAGCAGAGTAGAAGTTCCCGTTGAACACATAAGTGATAGAGAACATCCATATGCTCAAACAGCAATGCAAAATCACAAACAATAAGAAAAACCAGGAAAATATGTCTCCAACAAAACCCACTAGTCCTACAAAAGTTTAGAACATTAAGAACCAAACTACAGAATCCCAGGACACAGAATTTAAAAGAACAATGATAAACATAATCAAAGAATTACAAGAAAACATGGAGAAACAACTCAAAGAAATCAAAGAGGAAAGATTTTGATGGAAGCTCAAGAATATACAAATATGCGGCTTAATGAAAAATCAAAAACAATTCATAATTTGAAAAGTGAATACATTAAAAAGATAGAAAT
>NW_008357556.1:84401-87686 GCF_000622305.1 Nannospalax galili | reverse complement strand
ATGACTGCCCATTCCTTGTAATGTATAAAAACCATCAGATTTTTGTAGTAAGTGGCTTGTGAGAAGGACACCAAGTCCAAAAGTTGTTACTTTGTCCAAGATCCAGCCTCTCTGCCCCCAAGCCAGTAGGTCCCCTGCTGAGCAAAGCAAATTGGAGTACCCATTACTGGAACCTGATACAGGGAATCTCTCAGACCTCTGCTCCACCCCGGACAGAGCAATCCTCCCCACTTTGGCTGATCGGATCCCCTGGTCATGCTGGTTCTTAGGTAAGGGGCAGTTATAATTATGGGTAAATCGCTTTCTCCAGACCAGTCTCACTTTCAATCTATACTGAAATGCATGGTAAAATCTAGAGGGATTAAATTACAGAAACTCAGATTAAGGCCTTTTTAGATACTACTATAGAATGTAATCCTTGGTTTCCTGCTACAGGAACTATTGACTTGGAAACATAGAAAAGAGTAGGAGATAACTTGCAGCCTTATCAAAGGCAGGGCAGGACTGTCCCTGTCTTCTATTTCCCTCTCTGATCTGCTTTTTGCCAGTGTCTCCAAATAGAATAAGAACCCTCTCCCTCTGCAGACCAGTTGCCTGTGCTCACTTCTGCCTCTGTGCTCTCTCCTGCCTGGCGGCAAGGGGCAGCTGCCTGCACTCCTTTCTAACCCTGTGCTCTCTCCTACTGAGGTGGCCTAGCTGCCTGTGCTCCCTCCAACCACTGGACCTCCCGGGCCCAGCAGCCTGCGCCTTCTCACACTGCTATGCAGCTGCCAGCACCTCCTCTCCTGTGCTTCATCCTGCTGTGGCACAGCCACCAGGATTTTCTCCTGCTGCACAACCACCTGCCTGTAATTCTCTTAGAAAGGGAGAGTTGCCCCCACTTGGGAATCTCTCCCCCCCTTCTCCTTTCTTGGCACCCCTTATAGCATATATTTTCTATACTTCACCATCTGCTTCTGACCCGAAATCTCTCCTTCCCACGTTTCAAATCTACTCTAAGAAGACACTTCACCTAGAGAACCTTCTGCGCCCTTGCCACATCCATCCCCTCAGTTCTTTCCAGTTCACATTCCAGCTGGTCCCGCAGCAGCTGACAACCCCGAACTCGGAATGCATAGTCCTTTTGGCTTTGAAACACTGAAGGCAATGTGAATGACGGTGACGAAAAATGGTATGCACGGTCCTTTTACCATGGCAATCTTTGAGCAGCTTAGCCATAAATTAGTCACTGCTTGGGATTTTAAACACCTCGCCCAGGTTGCCCTGTCCCTGAGACAGTGGTTCCTTTTTAAGTCAAAATACTATGATAAATGCACTGAGAAAGCAGCAATAAATGCTGAAGCTAATGTTGATGTGACAGGAGACATGCTTATGGGTGAGGTCAATATGCTAATGCCAAGGCACAAAAGGTGCCTTGCTCACAGGCAGGCTCTATTCTTTCACCTCAAGTCCCAAGACTAGCTTCTCAAACCAGATTAACCTACCACCCTCAATATTTTAATCAGGTATGACTCTGTGCCTTAAGAGAATGGAGATCCACACTGAATGGTGAAACAGCCAGAGCTAGCTTAGCTGATCTCAGACAAAAACCACAGGAGCAATGGGCTGATTTCTTAGCTAAGGTCTGGTGAGGAGTAGAGGCTAAAGTCCCTCATGTAGAAGTCTCCCAGATTTTAATTAAATAGCCTGCTTATGAGGGTGCCTCAAGTCAAGAATGTAAAACAGAAATTGCTCCAGTAAAAAGTCAAGATTTGTCTTCCTAGGTGACGGCTACTTAGGACATTGGCACGGATTCAGCACAGACTAGCATGAAGGCAACTGCATTAGCAGAAGCTTTCGCTGCCCAAATGAAAGATTCATGTTTTAAATGTGGAAAAATGGGCCACTTTGGTAGGCAATGCCCTTTCATAGATAGCAAGCCTATACCTGATCCCCCACGGTCAGGCTCGAGACCTAAACCAAATAAAAAAACGTCCTAAATTTCAAAAGGGTTTCCATTCGGCTAGAGATTACCATTCTAATTTCAACAAAAATAACAAAACTTTAAATGGGTGATGGGGCATTCCTCAGCCCTGCAACCAAGAGGGTCAGTAGCCTCAGTGAGAGTCACACCCCTCCTGGGCAATGTGGACTCACCCTGTAATATATAACCTTAAGCTTGCAATGACCCTAATAGTATAGGGAATTGCTATAAGGGGTCTGCTAGATACAGGGGCTGATCAATTAATTATTAAACATGAGGACTGGCCATCCATCACACTGACCCACAAAAAGCACACTGCCCCCCACAGAGGGGAGAATAGGAGGAACTATTTCCTCACTCCAGGCTTTCCATCCCTTACCGTGGGAAGACCCAGACAGGTTCTGTGGAACTTTTCAGCCATTTATCACCACAGGCATTGACACCAGCCTCTGGGAAAGAGATGTGCTAGGACAATTACAGGTATCTCTCTTCTCAGCCCTGACCAATAATTCTTATTGTAACTCTAAACAGTCTTATATTGTTAAAAATCCTTTTATACAGCACCGTAATTCTAAAGGCCATTGCTCTGCCACTTGAGCCCATAAAACTTCAGTGGATAACTGATGACCCTGTCTGGGTCGATCAATGGCATATTTCTAGTAATAAATTGCCTCATTTACAGGGTCTTATACAAGAACAATTAGGTAAAGGGCATTTAGAGCCCTCTAAAAGCCCCTGGAATACTACTATATTTGTAATACAAAAAAGAGCTCATGGAAAATGGAAACTTTTACAACATTTTTTAAAAAGTTAATGTCACTATGAAAAAGATGGGATAGCTTCAGCCTGGCCTTCCCCCCTCCTGCAGCTGTGCCTGCAGGACCTGCTATTATAATAATTGATATAAAAGATTGTTTCTTTTCTATTCCTTTACATCCTGAGGATAAAGAGCAATTTGCTTTCACTATCCCTGTCAACAATCACTCTGTTCCCATGCAGAGGTATCAATGGAAAGTCCTACCACAGGCAATGAAAAATAATCCTACTATATGTCAACTTTATGTGCATAAAGTAATTAGTCCAATACTTAAGGAATTCCCTGCTGTTCTTGTTCATAATATGGATGATATTCTCCTTAGTCACCCTTATATTCAGCTTTTAGAAGTTATGCTTACTAAATTAATGACTGTTTTAACAAAATATGGACTTTATGTTTCCTCAGAAAAGATTTAAAAACATGCGGCTTATACTTACCAGGATATGTTTTCTTAGATAATCAATTGTACGCTACCACCCCCCAAATAGAGCTGCCTGTACTTTCA
>NW_008357556.1:81441-84340 GCF_000622305.1 Nannospalax galili | reverse complement strand
TACCATGCAACCAAGTCCTCTCTTCCATTTATTAGAAGGGGACTCAGATCCTAACTCTCAGACATTTAAATACAGATGCTAAACAAGCCTTAACACTGGTAAATAAAGCCCTTCATCAAATAAGAGTAAATAGAGTTAATCCTCCAAAGGATATTCAAATTCTTATAATTCTCAAATATAGAACAACATTTAACTATTAAATTTCAAGCCTAATTGCCATTAGAATTTATTCACCTCCCCCATCATCTTAATAGAAAATTACAACTTATTATTCTATGATACTTCTTTTAATTCATAGAGCCCATTTATGAACTTTTCATATTTTTGGGAAAACTCTGATAAAATAATTTTACCCTTTACATGGGAAGAAATTGGTTTTGTCACTTCAATTTACCCTTCATGGCAACTCGCCTTTCCAAACTATGTTGAAGACACTGGTATTCATTATCGCTCCTGGAAACTTTTTAAATTATTTCAAATTAATAAGTTTATCTTTCCCATTATTACTTCATGTTCTCCTCTCCCAGGGGCAGATGTTCTGTTTACAGATGGAGCTAAGAGGAATAGCTGCTGCTATTTTATACCAACTTCAAACAAAGCAAAGCATTTTTCATACTTGGGACATGCCTGTTCCTGCTTCTACCCAATATGCAGAACTTACACTCCCATACTGGATTGCCTGGTCCGTTAGCTTCCTTAAATTAACAAACAGACAACCTAACCAAATATGTAAGTGTTATGACTCCCTTCTGCAGTCATCAACTCCTTCATCAGCCAGCAAAAATGTCAAAAGCTTTATATCCTCAGCTTACTAAGGATCAAGCTAAATTTACAGTCAAACAGTGTCCTCACTGTGCTCCACTTCTTCCTTTGAGTCCAATTTCTGGAGTTAATCCCTGTGACCTACAGCCTAATATAACCCACATAACTGACTTTTGAAAACTTAAATATGTTCACTGTACAGTAGATACTTGTTCTTTGGCTTTAAATGCTATGGCTCATACAAGAGAGACAACTAAGATTATAATTAAACATCTTATTCGAACATTTTCAATTATAGGAAAACCTCATCAAATAAAAATACATAATGGGCCTTCCTACATTACTAGAATTTTTTCAACAATTTTACCAAACTTGGGGTATTTCACATACCACCAGCATTCCTTACAATCCCACAGGACAAGCAAACATCTCAAAGATCAAATAAATGAAATAAAAATGGGGGAATCACTTATACTTGGGAGGACATTACAGAATCCTCATTTCTGATTACACAAGTGTTTGCTAAATTTAAACGTTTTTATGCCAAACAATCAAGGAATTACTCCAATGCCCAAGCACTGGCAGGGGCTCACTGTCCCACAGCCCTTGCCACATGTGCTTTGGAGGGACCCTGAGTCAGGACGCTGGAGTCAGCTCCTCTGCTAACAATGGGACAAGGATATGCTTGTGTCTTTCCAGAAAATAAATCCTCCCCGCATGGGTGCCACTCAGATATGTCAGACCACTCAATTGAACCCCCACAACAAAAATGGATGTGCTGATCCTGGGAAAGCAGAAAAGGAGACCTTGGCAGAAGAAGACAGATCCTCCTGTGATCTGGGGAATGATTAAAAGCCTGATGTATGATGCCCAGGAGTTGGGACAGCACCAAGAAAGAAAACACTATGTCCCATAAACTACTGGACAGGCATTGGTAACCTTGAGTAAAAGTTTAAGCATCCTTCTGGTGCCAACTAAAAGATTCTATGTCCTGTTTCTTTGTGCCCTAAATCTTTGTATATAACTGCCAAACACCACGTGACTGCCAGTTCCTTGTAATGTCTAAAAACAATTTGAATTTTGTAATAAGTGCTTGTTTGAAGGAAATCAAGTTCAAGAGTTTTTACTCTGTCCCCAATCCAGCCCCTCTGCCCCAGAAGTCAGTAGGTCCCCCTCTGAGCAAAGCATACCTGAGTCCGGACAGAGAACCACCCTTTTAGAACCCCAGGAGATAGAATTTAAAAGATACAAAACATGATCAAAGAATTACAAGAAAACACAGACAAACAATTCAAAGAGCTCAAAGAGGAAAGGCATAAACTTTTGATAGAAGCTCAAGAACATACAAATATGTGGCTTAATGAACTATCAAAAAGAAGTTATAATTTGAAAAGCAAATCATTAAAGAGATCAAATTGTAGAAAAAATAGGAGAGACTACTATCCTCAGGCCTCTTGGGGTAAGTCTATAGCGCAGCTCTCCGCGCCGGGACTCCCTAAGGCTCATTCACCCTTCCATCCCCCCCCGGCCCCCCCACCTGCCATTTTATACTCCTACTTTGGGACCTGTGCCATTCCTAGTCTTGGGGCCCCAGACACCTGGGGAAGCAATACTGCTTCCTGATCCTTCTCACCCAGAGCAACTCAGTCCCTTTCTTGGGCTCCAGGAGCAGCGCTTCTGGTCCTGGCCCCACCCTCACCTCTCTCTGCTTCCCTGGACCTGCACCACCGGCTAACTCTCCTAGCCTGCACCACTATCCTCAGGCCTCTTGGGGTAAGTCTATAACGAAGCTCTCCACACTGGGACTCCCTAACCCACATTCACCCTTCCATCCTTCCCCCACCGCCGTTTTATACTCCTAGTTTGGAACCTCCACCATTCCTAGACTTGGGGCCCCAGACACCTGGGGAACCAATACTGCTTCCTGACCCTTCTCACCCAGACCAACTCAGTGCCATTCTTGGGCCCCAGGAGCACCGCTTCTGGTCCTGGCCCTGCCCTCACCTCCCTCTATTTCCCTGGTCCTGCAACACCCGCCAGCCTCTTTCTGGGGCTGACAGCCTCTTTCTTGGGCTCCGAGGCTTACATTTCTTCTCCCTGATCCCTTGCATCCAGTACAACCCAGCTACTCAATTCA
>NW_008357556.1:65734-76653 GCF_000622305.1 Nannospalax galili | reverse complement strand
AAAAAAAAAAAAGCAAGGAGACTTCACACAAAAAAGGGAGGCTGCACTTAATAAACACAGTGCACGCATGTGTGAAGTAGCACAGTGATCTCCAGTAGCCTACAATTTAAATACATGCTTTTCAAAATTAAAATCTCTAAAAGAGGCTAGCATAGAGCGCAGGAAGCAAAATAGCCACAGAAGACATTATTAGGGGAAAGTGCACCGTGCTGGTTAGTTTTTGTCAACTTACACAAACCACCCAGAGTTACCTGAGAAGAGAAAATCTCAGTTGATGAGTTTCCTCCATTGGTAATTGCCTGTGAACATGTTTGTAAGGCATTTTCTTAATTCTTAATTTAGGAATGAGGGCTCAGCCCACTGCAGGTGGTGTCAACCCTGAGCAGGCCTGGACTATATAAGAAAAGTAACTGCGCAAACAAGGGAAAGCAAGCCAGAAAAATGTATTCCTCCACGGTCACCGCGTCAGTTCCTGCCTCTGGGGTCCTGCCTCCAGGTTCCTGCCTTGGCTTCCCTTGAATGATGGACTGTGAGAGGGACATGTAAGCCAGATGAACTCTTCCCTCCCACAAGTTGCTTTTTCTCAGTGTTTTATCACAGCAATGAAAAGCAAACAAGAACACATGTCAACCTTAAGATGCCCCCCAAAGAGCCTTATTTAAGAAAGCAAGATCAACATCTGCTGCCTCCATAGGGACTGTAGCTTTGATCATATATTTGGCTCAAGAAGTTTGAGGAAACTTCCCAGCCAGATAAGCACTCTGCTATTTCTTTCTCTCTCCTCACTCCAGCCTTTACAAATCAGAACAACAGGAGGAGCATGTAGGTTGGTACAGTATAGCCTGTGGGAGGAGCTTGTTCACTGCTGCCCTCCACCACCCAGCCATGTGAGGTGGGATAGTTCTTGAGGTACCTCAAATTAAGGTAAAGAATAAGAACAAACCATTCTGGAAGAACGCAAAGGAAAATAGCTTTAGATACTTAAGTGACAATAGAATTTATTCTCATAACTGTTTTAATAACTTTTGTATAATCCTCATCGCTATTATGAAATATAAAATGTATTTATCAAATCTGTAATCATTATGCCAAAAAAAAGTAAAAAAAAAAAGTAGGAGAAAGTCTCACAAGCAGAATGAGTGAAATGGAAAACAGAATATGAAGACTTAAGGATAAAGTTGAAGATCTGGACTCATTAAGACTATGGACTATGAAAAATTCAAAAAAAACCACAGGAATGGAATACTCAAGAAATGTGGGACAACATGAAACGGCCAAATCTACGTATTACATGCATACAGGAAGGAGAAGAAAATCAAACCAATGGCATAGAACAGATCTTCAATAGGATTATAGAAGAAAACACCCCTAAATTAAGAAAAGATACACCTATGGAGATTCAAGAAACACAGAAATCACCATTAAGACATGATCAGAACAGAAGTCCCCACAACATGTCATAGTAAAAATATTAAATGTAAAGAACAAAGAGAGGTACTGAAAGCTGCTAGAGAAACTCAACAACTTACATATAAAAGAAACCCCATCAGAATTACAGCTGACTTTTCAGTGAATACTATGAAAGCCAGAAGAGTATGGAACAAAGTATTCCCAGTTCTAAACAACCATGGATGCCAAACCCTAATACTTTATCCAGTAAAACTATCTATCAAGGTCGAAGGGGAACAGAAAATTTTCCATAACACAAACAGGCTGAAAGAATTCATGTCTTCCAAATCAGCACTACAGAGAATACCTGAAGCCATACAAAGGACCAAAGAAAGGAATGAGTATGCACAAGAGGCTACAGAAAGAAAATAAAGAAATGTATAACAACAGAAACACAAAATAGGGTCACAAACCCAAAATAAATTAAAAGGACAGTACATAATCTGCACTTTTCAATAATAATATTAAATATCACTGGCCTCAACTCCCCTGTCAAGACACAGGCTGATACAATGGACCAAGAAAGACAACCCATGTTTTTGTTGTCTTCAGGAAATTCATCTCACCTTCAAAGGCAGACCATATCTTAGGGGGAAAGGATGGAAAAAAATATTCCAAGCAAATGGCCCTAAGAAGCAAGCAGGTATTGCAATTTTAATCTCTGATAAAATAGATTTCAAATTAAAACTCATAAGAAGAGATAGGAGGGTTACTCATTCTAATAAAAGGAACAATTGATCAAGAAGATATTGCAAGCAAGATGAAATATTAAAGTAGTTTTGACTTGCATCTCATTAATTAACTAAAGATGTCATACATCATTTTTGCTATTTCTTAGCCATTGCCATTTCCTCCTTTCAGAACTCTCTGTTCAGATCCAAAACCCATTTTTTACTTGGGTCATTGGTTTTCTTGTTTCTTTGTTTTATGAGCTCTTTAGATAGTTTGAATATTTATCTCTGTCAGAGGAATAGATTGTGACGGTTTTCTCCCTTCTTCACTCAATTGATTGCTTCTTTTTCTGTACTGATGCTTTTTTGTTTAATGAGGTGCCATTTGTCATTCTTTAACCTTAATTTCTGAGAAAGTGATGTTTGATTTAGAAAGTCCTTTCTTGCTCTTGTATCTTTAGATATAGATACTGCCTGTGTTTTCTTTTAATAGTGGTCTTTGATCCATTTGGAGTTGACTTTTGTGAAGGATGACAGTCGAGTGTCTAATGTCATTCTGCTATAAGTGGAGATACAATTTTGCCAGCACCATTTGTTGAAGATGCTGTCTTTCCTCTAGTGTGTGTTCTTGGCAGCTTTGTCAAATATCTGGTGGCTGTAATCATATGCATTCATGTTTGGTTATACTGTTTTGTTCTATTGATCTACACGTCTGTATTTGTGCCGATACATTGTTGTTTTCAGGACTAAGGTCCTGTAATAAAGTTTGTTGGCAGGGATGGTAATCCCTCCAGCATTGCTCTTTGTGCTCAGGATTGCTTTGGCTATCTAAGATCTTTTCTGTTTCCATACGAAATTTTCCTTTGTAAACATTTAAAAGTCTTTTGATTTATTTTTATTTTTATGTGTATGAGTGTTATGCCTGCATGTGTGTAATTGCATCTGAGTTGTACAGTGCCCACAGAAGACAGAAGAGGGTATCTGATCTCCTGTAACTGGAGTTGTGCACAGTTGTTAGCTGCCATGTGGGTGCTGGGATTCATACCTGGGTCTTCTGCAAGAACAGGCAGTGCTTTTAACTGCTGAACCATCTCTCCAGTCCCCATATTTTTCTATTTCTGTGAATAATGAAACAAGGAATGTGGGATTGCATTCATTTTGTAAATTGCTTTTGATAGGATGATTATTTTCAATATATTGAGTGTACCAATCCATGAATGCAGGAGGTCTTTCTGTCTTCTTGGGTCTTCCACAATCTCTTTCTTAAAAAATTTAAAGTTTTTATTTAATAGGTCTTTATTGCCTTTGGTTAGGTTTATTCCCGAGATATTCTCTCTCTCTCTCTCTCTCTCTCTTCTCTCTCTCTCTCTCTCTCTCTCTCTCTCTATTGCAATGAATTTGAAATTCTCAGGATTTGGCCTAGAATTGTTTTTATCTACTTAAACTTTTAGTGATATAAAATTTAAACACTTTTATATGAAAATTATACATCGATCAAGCAAAAGCCTATATTATATAAGATATAAGAAAGTTTTACCTCAATCCAGGACACAAATTATTACTTTTCATTCTGATTCTATAAAGGACATACCATCTCTCTATACTTGTATGCACTGAACTGGTTCCAGGCTGTTCCTGGTACAGTCCTTGTTCTTTCACAGATGCAAATGACTCATACTTGGATATTTAAAAGGAATATTAAGAAGTAATGTCTTCTTTTATTGTACTCATTACTCATTTCAGAATTTACTAATAAATTCCATAGTTCATGATATAAAATACACATTTATTGGAGAAGAAAAAATAACAATGTATTTCCATCAGGAAAGCTTTCACATACAAAGAAGAAGTTGAAAAACTTGTAAGACTGTTCATTGGAAGCACGTTCTGCCCCACAAAAAAATAGTGTGTACCAGACTGCCTACAGCAACTTGGGAAAAGTAAAAGAGAATAATAAAATATTTCTCAAATGACAAATTGAGATTCCATCTATGAATGCTTGCTAAGTGTTTTCTATGACAATTATTAACTTGAAACAATGTAATTGTATTATAATTTAAATTATTATATCACATAATAACATTGCTGCTTCATGATGTACCAACCCCCAATAGAACTATTTTAATATATTTTCAAAGCAGAGTTGATATATTAGTTCATATTATCCAAGAATAATCTTTGTCAAGCAGCATGATGTTTTTCAAGAACTTGAAAAGAGATGAGGTTTTTGATAATGATGTGCTATGGGGGAAGCATGCATAACTGCTCTCTCATTGCTGGCTACTTCATCTGATGTCACAAAGCTTTCACTTTGAACTAAAAATGCTCTTAGCCAGATTCCCTAATGTGCCCTTGACATCCTTATTCCTCAGGGTGTAGATGAAAGGGTTTATTGTTGGAGTCACCACTCCGTAGAAGAGAGCCATGGTAATTCCTGGACCATAGAATAAGGAAAAGACAATGAGGTGAGAGGAACATGTACCAAAGGCCTTCTTCTTTCCCTCTGAAGATTTGATCTTCAGGACAGCATGCCCAATACTTGCATATGAGGCAAGAATTAAGCACAGAGGTACAGCCAGTATAAAATTGCAAACCACAGTGAGAGTAAGCTCATTAGCTTCCTTTTCACCACAGGTGGTCTTTATCAGAACTGGAATCTCACACAAGTGATCCAGTTTATTGTATAAAGCTGGACTGCACATCCCACATAGCTGATGCTCTTCATGTAGCCTCCCAGGTTAAACAGCATCTGAGGCACAATGCTTGTGGTGTAGCACATGTCCAGGAATGAGATGTTGGTGAGGAAGAAATACATAGGGCTGTGCAGATGGGGATCTAATGTGGACACCAGAATGATGATGTTCCCCACCAAGGCCAGGGGGTATGTTACCAGAAGAACCGCGAACAGGGGGAGCTCCAGCCAGGGATGGTCAGCAAAGCCAGGCAGAATGAACTCTTCTGGATGGCTATCATTGATGACTGCCATTCTCTGCAATGTGATTCACTTGTAGTAAGGAAGTATCAAGGCAGTTGTTGTTGTGGGAGAGGAAAAGCCTCAGGATGCATAGGTGACAGGTTGATCCTTCTAAGGCTGAAATAACATAAGGGAGGACCCTGACAGAGGGCTCAGCCAATAAAGGGTTTTCTGCTCAACAAGAGGACCTGAGATCTATCTCTAGCACTCAGGCAAAAAATCTGGCCAAGGCAGCCCATTCCTGTAATGCCTGAGCTAGGAAGCAGAGACTAGAGGATCCCAGGGTTTACTGGCCAGATAGTCTAGTTGAGTTAGTGAGTTCTGGGTTCAGTAGGGAATCCTATCCCAAGAAATAAGTTAGCGAGCAAATGCAAAGGAAGCCAGACATTGGTCACTGACCATTACGTTTGTGCACACACATGTACACATAACACACACCCATATTACACAAATATGTATACACACATAATGTGAATAATCTGGCAACTGGTGATTTACACTAAATTCATGTTACCAAAAATTAAATTTAGTTAATTTAAACAAATGGCTTCCTGTTTCTAGGAGTCTGACACCACATGTGGCCTGAGACTAAGGAATTCATTTTGACAGCAGTGCTGAAGACATTACTGAAATTTCACATAAAGTTTCCAGGAAATAGGAAGAGGAGGAGGAAGAGACTGAGAAAGAGAAGCAAGAGGAGGAGGGACAGAGGGAGGAGGAGGAAGAGAAAGAGAAAGAGCAGTGGAATTGAATATGGAAGACTGGCCTAACCTGCTCCATCTACTCAGGTGAATCATCAAATCTCTAAGGCCAGTGAGAACATTTTGGATGTAAACACACCTCTCTTATGTTCTTGAGATTAAGTAAAATAATCTAAACACTGTTAACAGCATTTTTCATAATTATTCAGTTAATATTGGCCCCTTGTTTTATAAATTGAAAGACAATGCACAACTACAGTTTTTTTTCCTTTATTCGCATTTGTGTCCTTTTTTTTGCATAACTATCCAAGTTTTGACATTCAAGCTTTCATGATAAATTTTATGAAATTGATTCATATTTGGAGATTGTAATTTATCAATTGAGCTTAATACATTATTTTAGTATAAAAATTTGGTCAACTATCAGGGACATATTGATTTTATGAATCCATAAATACATTTTTCAACTCCAGAAAACTTCCGTTAGTAGATACCCTTAATGAGACACCGCGACATCCAAACCTGCGATTTTGCATTTCCAGGATACAATTCTTTAACTTTTAAACTGAAGTGTACATTGATGCAAGAAAAATCATGTAGCAATTGAAAGCAGTATCTTAAAAAATAAAAATGTTTATTCTCACATTTTATTTATTATTGTTTCTTGAAAACCAGTCTCTGAGATACACAATATACAAATGTGATGTTAAAAATAATCCCACTGACCAATCCTGGTTTCTCCTCTAACCGATTAGCTGTTTCATGTTAATTTCTTGGTTTTAGATTATTTTCTGAGAGTTAGGAGCAGATTTCACAGTCAGCTAATCCTACACCACAAGGTGCTGTAAGGAGCCTCTCAGACTAAGGGATGAATAATGCCCTTTAATTATTATCATCTTGTCACATGCATGCATTATCAAGACAGAAAGTTAATAAACGATGTGACAATAAAATCCTAACTACAGAAGCTTCTCAGTGAGCCTTTTTTATGAACACTCTGACAAGCTTTTGCCATACTTTAAATCATTTAGCACTCATCCTGGAATACTATGGGACAGGGCATTTTATATACACATTTAGAATGCTTAAGTGGGGCTGGAGAGATGGTTCACTAGTTAAGAGCACTGGTTGCTTTTGAAGAGGACCTGGGTTGCATTTCCAGAATCCACATGGTGCCTAACAACCATCTGTAACTCCAGTTCCAGGGAACATGACAATGTCTTCTCACTGCCACAGGCTTTGCATGACGTTAGTGTACTTTCATGTAAGCAATACACTTATACACATAAAATAAAAATAATAAAATAGTTTAGAATGTTTTAAGTGCTTAGTGACAGTCTCCTAATAATGGGTAACTTGGGTATCAAGAAGTTACCATTAGCTGGGCGTGGTGGTGCATGCCTTTAATTCCATCAGTTAGGAGGTGGAGGCAGGCAGATCAAGGTCACCCTGTTCTACCTAGTGAGTTCCAGGAAAACTGGGGCTATGGAGGGACCTTATCTGAAAAAGACCCCCACCCAAAAATTACTTTTGGTAAAGTGTGGCGATGAGGTGGCTGACTACAGATTCGGCACTTCTTGACTCCACAGAAGGCTCCTGGCAACAAGGATGTGAGGAGTGTGGTTTCTGCACCTTCAGCCTGACTACTGATACAAGCACTGATGGTTTATGATGTATTGATTTAAATTCTTATTTCTTGTAAATTTCTGAGTTGTAGTCAAGATATGAAATAATAATATTGTATCAAGTATTCCGATTTAAGAACAGGTATTTGAAAAAGTGCAAACTGCCCACATTCTTGAACTGCATGATAGAACAGCTCCTAGCTGCACAGGTAACAGTACTACAATGACAGTTTTCAAGCATGGATAAGTCATTGATTTTCTAACAAGGAATTTTAGGCTTTATCTCTGTGAATTTGTCTATAAATAACTTTATTATTCTCTAATATAATATTCATTCCACTATGCATTTGGCAAGTTGATTAAGCCTGAGTTTTGGATTTTTCCCCCATTATTCACCTAATAAGTATCCCTTTGAGAGTGATGATCACCTGAGCCTCTTCCCCCTTCTCTTTCCGCAGAGGCTAATGTGATTCATCTTCCAGTGTGTGTAAACGTCATTCCTCTGTCCTTAAATTCTCAGATTTTTGGTTCTTCTCATGATATTTCATAGTTCAGCTCTTGAATTCTATGACTTTAGGTTTTCTTACCCAGTTTTGTTTATCACCATTTCAACTCAGTATGATTCGCAAGGAGTGTCTAAAGTTTCTGATCAATAGGAAATTTTCTGTGGTTGCTGCTCATATCTTACATTTTCAAACCACTGAATCTCATTCACACTTCAGTTTGATGATTCACAGCATTTCATGTATATGTATATTCATAGTACAGTTCAGCTTTACCTTTGTATATATTAAGGCCATGAGAATAAATATTATTC
Source organism: Nannospalax galili (assembly GCF_000622305.1). NCBI lineage: Eukaryota > Metazoa > Chordata > Mammalia > Rodentia > Spalacidae > Nannospalax > Nannospalax galili. The sequence continues at coordinate 68,416 of NW_008357556.1, read as the reverse complement.
TTTGGCCAGAGACTACAGCATTGAATGAACTAAATGAACACATCAACTCATCATGATTTGAACATGCTTTTAAAAAGATCAAATGATTAGTTAGAGCATTCATAGTTCACTTAGGCATTTACTATCTTTAGAACATGGTGTCCGTGGAAATTTAAATGTTTTTATGTTTGGCCTAAATGATGGACTGTCAAAGAGATGAATTACAAGTGGAAATAGATATTCTCAAAGATTATGAATGGTTTCCTGAAACAGAACGTTGTGTGTTCCCTGTTTTCATCAGTCAATGAAAACTGCACACATTCCACCTCCCCTGGGGATGCATCCTGCCAGCACAGCTGTCGCTTTACTTACCTTATTGTAAAAAATATCCTTCATTTAAATGGAATTATGAAGAAAGATCCTTGAAGATTTCACTCTCGGAGGAGACAGAGAAAGTCTAGGAGGACTATGAGCATTTACAGCTTGCCTCAAGACTCTTTTCTAGTTCATGCTCAGGTGCCAAAGAGAAATGAGACAAGGTTAGGAAGAGAATAGCAGAAAACACTAGGAGGACTCTGTGGCTGAAATATTCTCCTGAGGCTCCTGGGCATTGTCTCCAAGACCACTCAATTTCTCTTTCCCAGGTGGCTTGCCAGAGATAGTTCCCTAGGGCAGAGCTCCCTGAGGACATGCTTCTCAGGTACAATTATTTACCTGCTGCTCTGAGCCTGAGCAGGTCTCTGCTGCTGTTGAATGTTTTGTGAAAGAAACTGATTCCATTTGTTAACACACAGAGCACCAACTAAAATCTACCCATTAAAGACAAGATTTTTGAGTCAATGATTCTGAGCAATTTAAGTGACAATTTCTGTAATATATTATCTTATTTGAAAATATCATGGAAGATTTAATTATCTCTAGTATAATGATAAATGTAAACAAAAGTAAATAGGAAAGTAAAGATGATATACAATGGAACATGTTGAGCCCAGGTAATCTAGAAATACTGGAAACTTCTAAATATGTAATATTCATCACAATAAGAGACATTAAGAGGAGAAAATCATTTGTCTACATGTACACTGCATATCGAATAACACACCTATTGTTCTTCCATTCAACATTTGTGCTCACTGTTATACCTTTTCTCATATATGCCATCCAGAAGTTTTAGATTTGACCGTCCGTGTATTCTTGGATAATTAGTGCATCTAACTCTAGATGTGGCTCACAAGCTTTTAAAATTGTGTGTGTGTGTGTGTGTGTGTGTGTGTTAACTTGACACAAACTAGAGACACCTGGGAAGAGTGAATTTCTTTGAAGAATTTCCTCCATCAGTTTGGCCTTGGCCATGTCTGTGGTATATTTTCTTAATTACTAATTAGTGTGGAAAGACCCAGTCCACTCTGGGTCATGCCATTCCTAGAAAAGTGGTCCTGGGATGTATAAGAAAAGTGACTGAGGGCCTGGAGAGATAGCTCAGTGGTTAAGAACACCAGGTATTCTTTCAGAAGACCTGGGTTTGAATCTCAGCACCCACATGGACGCTAACAACTATCCAGCTAACAACTCCAGTCCCAGGGGATCTGACAGCCTATTCTGACCTCCATGGGCATTGCATGACATGGGAGCACTTATCTACATGCAGGCAATACATGCATACATATAAAATAAAAATAAATAAAATGAAAAAAATAAAAGTGACTAAGACAGGGTAAAACCAGCGAACACTGTTCTTCCACGGTCTCTGCTTCAGTTCATGCCCCCAGCTTCCTACATTGGTTTCCCTTGATGGTAGATTGTTATATGTTATCCAAATAAACCTTTTCTCCCCACATGTATTGTAGTCATGGTGTTTATAATGCTAATAGAGAAAGTATACTAGGACAGAAATTGGTATCAGAAAGTAGGATGGTGTTGTGGTAGACTTGACCATGTTTTGAGGAGGATCGTGGAAGTTTTTGGTGCTTTGAATTCAAAAAACCATCAAGTGCTCAGAGTTTAGTGAGCTTTTCTCTGGCAGGAAGGAAGACAAGAAGATGACTGAGGCCCGGCTTGTGTAGTTTCAGTGGGAAGTTTGAGAGTGCCTCCTTACCTGTATCTGCAGAAATGTTATGAGATATTTTGAGTTAGAAATCTGCTATTTGTGATTTTATGGTCTGAAGAATCAGTTATGATTAGCAGATCAGCATCATTGAAGTGAATCAGTTGCTTTCCTGGGACAATTGATGCTGTTTAGCAGGGACTTAAAAATCAGCTGTGATTAAGAAAAGGCCAGCACTTGGGATGAAATATTTTGGAAAGTGTTTCCCAAGGGTCAACACAGAGAGGTTATCCATGCACAGTTGCCAAGGCTGCATCTCAAACTGGTAGCCGAACTTGGTAATGTGTAATAATATCCCACATGGTACTGGTTTTGAAGGTATTGAATGGGTCATGAAGAACAGCTCAGGCTTGGCACCATTTCACAAGGCCATAGTTCCTAAAGGAACCAGGAGTTTATTGGTGAAGGGGCAGCTTCAGTTGCAGTGGAGGCCGCAACATATTGGAGATGTGAGGACTGTGGGATCACCACCAATGGTGGCAGCAGGTGTGGAGTGGAACTGGTCTGAGCCTAGAAGACAAGCTGTGTGTGTGTGTGTGTGTGTGTGTGTGTGTGTGTGTGCATGTGTGTGTGTGTGTGTGTGTGAGTGTGTGTGTGTG
>NW_008357556.1:60131-65263 GCF_000622305.1 Nannospalax galili | reverse complement strand
GTATTGAAATTTTTTTCATATTTTATTTTTTATTTATTTATTTTTAAATTTTAATTTTATCTTATTTTTGTCTTTTTTATTTTTTAAAAAATAAGTTATTGAGAATTTCATACAGACATACAAGTAATAAGGCATTTTGAGCAATTCCATACCCACTGCTTCCTCTCCAATTCCTCCCTTATCTCCCCATCACTTTTTTTCTGATAAATTCATGTACTCTTTCTTCTTTTTGCTACTCTAACATTCCCCCCTCTGAAGAGGGAACCCTAAAATCTTTTAAGGATAAGATAAGAGCTCCCAAATACTTTCAACGTTTTTAGCATTTGGAATGGAGTATATTGCAAAGAGGCCCAAGGACATTTTGACTTTTAGCCAAGAAGCTGGCTACTTTTCTTTGGGGTCTTTTTATACTAACTGCCGAGGCAATTCCTACCTCCTTTTCTTATCACACCATTCTCTGAAGAGGTTACCCAGATTGCAGATAGGGAATCAGGACACAGATCACTCTGGCTTCTTCCATGCTGAACAGGAGTGCAGGGTAAGGCAATTGGGGCACCCATTCAGTAGGTATATCTAAAAGACTCCCAAATTGCATAACTCTAATCTGTAAGGGGAAAAGAAAGTCCTTGACTGGTGAATAGGAGATGTGAAGGAGAAGTAAAGGCAAGAGCAATTAGCATTACAAGTTCCAGACAGGGAACTAGAAAAAAGTCAGAATGGCAAATTTCCACATGTTCATATGAGAGTCCATTGGAATTTCTTGACGAGAGCTTCCAAAAGCATCCCTCTATTGCATTCCTTCTCATTTTTCTTTTGTCTACCAAGGTGGACTTGAGAGTGATGGATACAGGAGTTGCTTTCAGGCATTTTGATAGCTGTTATAGTGGTTAGAATCAGTGTCAGTTCCCTCTCAAAGGCTTCTAGATGGGGGAGAAAACAAATTTATCTATCATTTTAGAACGATAGCAGGTTGTCTCCCTTAGCTACAGGTGGGAATTACAGTATTTTAGACCAAAATCTCAAGTCCTACATCTGAGCAGCACTTTCTGATTCAGAACAAAATCATCAATAAGAAATAATTGTCTAAATAACTTTTTATATGGACTTAAGCCTAATGTCTGAGAAGTGTAATCACTTGAACTCTTAAAGAAATAAACTGACCACTTTACACTTTGGTTATACTTTCCTTTTGGGTGTTTAAGACCATACAGTTGGCCCAAATAAATCAATTTATATTTACACTTAAAGTTGTTTGAGGATCTGTTCCTCAGGGGTCACATGGGCTTGGGAGAAGCCTCTGGCTCCTTTCTTTCACCTGTTCCATCTACATAAAGATAAGTCAAAAGTCCTGCTCGACTGTGGCTGACTTCACTTGGAGGCATGGAGGAAATGTTTCACCTTGGAGGGCAAGGGGCAAAAACTGTCCTTTAAGTCCCTCTGACCAGATTAGTATAGGTCTCAAACTATTGCTGTTGAATATCTAATAAGGTTAGTTCCATCACTCCGGTACTTTTAATTATAATGTGCTGTGTATATAAAGCTTGGGTAAAAAACCAAATATTCTCAGATAAGCCTTGACTAGACATATATTTTGTTCCTTAAATTAGTTGACTAAACTATGACCTTATAAATGTTAAGATTATGTGTATATTATTTTTGTCTCATCCTCTATGTATCATGACAAGCCTACACATGACTATGGGAGATTTAAAGTTCCACGTTGTTTTGTATCATAGTAACATAAGATCTCAAGGGCAAACAGGAAAAGAAAGGTTAAGATTTAATAGTGATGTCTTTGTGTACCAAGTTCACTGGGGGTCAATTGTGCCGATTAGTTTTTGTCAACGCAAATTAGAGACAAATGGGAAGATGGAATTTCAATGTCTGTGGGGCATTTACTTAATCACTAATTGAAGTAGGAGGGCCCAATCCATTGTGGACAATGCCATTCCTTGGCTGGTGGCCTGGGGCTGTATAAGAAAGGTAACTGAGCAAGCCAGGAAAAGCACACTAATAGGCAATGTTTCTCCATGGTCTCTATTTCAGTTCCTGCCTTGCGTTCCTTCCTTGGCTTCCCTGATGATGTACTGTACCAGGTAAGCCAAATAAAGCTTCTATTCACTGAGTTGTTTTGGTCATGATGCTTGTCATAGAAACAGAGAGAGCAAATCATATGCATGACTCAGTTTATTATTGTTATTATGTAGTCTAAAAGCATCTTAATTTGAGAAATAATTCTAACTCTTCTAATAGCAGGGGCAATGTTTTCCATGCACCCCATGGTCCTTCCACTAAAGGAAACCCCTCATATCTGAGAGTTTCTTTCTCAATGTACATGTGATTGGTGTTCTGTTCTCTTCCTTGGCCCTGCAATTCTGTGGTTTTTTCTCTAATGGCTCTGCATTTGGACGTAAATTTCAAAAGTGTCCTGATCTGGCTTCTTGTTGAATTCAGCTGACAGGAGACTCCAGAGTTAGAGAAGACAATGAAAGAACAGCTGGTCTGAGGCAAGAGTGCTGGCTGCATGTGATCACAGCTGCTGTTGTAGCCATGCCCCTGCATGCTTCTTATAGTATAAGAAGTCTGGCCTAGACAGGGCACATTTGGGGTGGTACACACCTCTTCCCATTGCTATGTCAGAGCCTCTGTTGGCCACAAGGTCATGGCTATTGTTTGCTCTATGGTAGTCCATACACAATGCACATATAGCAATCATTCACTGTTGTTCCTAAATTTTTCTCCCATCTCTAAAACACATCCTTTGCTAAGCTTGCTTCAGTATCTCAGTTGACATAGACCATTTACATTGTGCCAGGACCACCCATGATAACTCTCCATCAAATGAGATCAAGGTCATTACAGGGCTCATAATTTTCAAATTGGCATTTCAAAATTCAATAGTGACAATTTACAGAATAACCTTCAGGTTAAGGGAAAATCACAGCTTATGTTATATTAGACACAAGAGTAAAATGATGACAAATCATCCTGAAAAAAATGCACTTCATCCACCCTTGCTGACTTTCCGTATCTGTCCATTTCTTTCACCCATAATCTGGTGACAGCCTCATTCAACACAAGCACCAGAGAATTTTTCAAAATATTCTTCCCATTTCACTGTACACACAAAACCCACTGTGTAAGCATTCTTTTCTAGCACAGAGAAGATTACATAATTGTGAAGTTTAATTGTGAGAATTTCTCTACATAGAGGTGTGGCTAAATGGGAGCTAATGAGACCCCCTCTGCAAATACGTGATTTTTTAAATTTATTTGTTTTGTTGTCCATTTTATTTGATGTGAATATATTATTTTATATGAATATAAATGTTTCTTGACATATACAAAGTAAAGGAAATGCTTTCCATCATCTTACTTATGACAACTCCTAATTTTCTCATAGAAAACCATGAATTACTTCTATAAATGCATTTTCCTGGGCCCTGGGGGTTTCACCCACATTGGCTTCACCACAGTAAGCAGAAAAGAGTCTTTGCATAGCACGAAGACAGAGGATTTTGCCACCATTCCACTCATTAACACTCTTTCATAGGTGGTAGTTTCCATTTTTTGCGATAGAAATGTGTATTAAAACCTGCAAGAAAATAAGCTGAATTGAAAGAAATGATGCTCAAAAACATCAGTAGAAAATTAGAGAGTTACCAAGTTTCAGTGATGTTTCCATTTTCCTCTGTCTTAATAGATGTAACCTTTTCTGATAGCAAATATCTTGTGATACATCTTTAGTATATTTACATTCTACAAGTTTGCTTTGGTTTTTGAGACATAGTCTCACTCACTCTGTAGTCCAGGCTGGCCTTCAATTCCCACCAATCATCCTGTATAAGCCACTCAAGTTCTGGGCTTACTGGCATGGGCCATCATGACTGGTGTTATATTTTATGCATGTGTATGAGTAAATAAAATTAACACCTTGTTACTTGTGAAAAGTGTGGGAAAATACAGTTGAAATATACAGATGATAAAATACAGATGCATAACTAATTTTTATCCTTTTTTCAAATATTTTATTATTTTAATTTTATGTGCAAGAGTGCATTCCATGCATGTAAGTGCACCTGTGTTGTGCTGTGCTCTTGAAGGTCAGAAGAGGATGTTAGATCCCCTGGAACTGGAGTTGCTGATGGTTGGTAGCCACCATGTTGGTGCTTGAATCAAACCTGGGTCCTCTACAAGAGCAGCCAGTGCTCTTAACCTCTTACCTTCTCTCCAGTTCCTGATTTATATCATTTTATAAAAAAATGTATTATGCTTCCTCCTTAAAAAAGTAATGCATGCTAGCTGTCAATAATTAAGTAGAACTAAGTTAGTTTCTCCCGACAACATTTTAATCATTTCCTTTGGTGTGCCTCTGTAAAAATTAATTTTTTTCACATGGGTCACACAGCACAATTATTCTTTGAAAATCTATTTTTCTTGATGTTGCTGGGAATGGAAGGTTCATCTTTCATTATATTTCCTGAGTGGTTACTGGTATAAAATATGCTATTTTAAATATAAGTTTTAGCTGGTCACCTGTTCCTGATGAAGAATATAATAAAATAGAAAAGATTTGTTTCTGAATGAAGATTCTGCCATATTTATTTCCCTTTCAGATTTTTCTTCCAAATAAAAACTGATGATACAGGATCCATTTCCCAAACTTGGTATAGTGGTACATGACTTTAATCTGAGCCCTGGGATGCAGGCAGAGCTGTATGAGTTCAAATCCAATCTAGTCTACATAGTGAGTTCCAGGCAAGCCAGAGCTACATAGTAAGACCCTGTCTCAAAAAATATAGATAGATGATTGAGAGATAAATGATATCCTATTGATAGATCAACAGGATGGATGATAGATAGAAGATAGATGATAGATAGATGATGATAGATAGATAGATAGATGATAGATAGATGATAGATATAGATAGATAGATAGATAGATAGATAGATAGATAGATAGAGCAGAAAATGATTGAATAAGACACCTGACATCAACCTCTGGCCTCCACATGCATTTGTGTACATGTGCATACATAAACATGAATGAACACATACACGTGTGTGTGCACGTGCACGTGTGTGCATGTGTGTGTGTGTGCGTGTGTGTGTGTGTGTGTGTGTGTGTGTGT
>NW_008357556.1:54395-58438 GCF_000622305.1 Nannospalax galili | reverse complement strand
AAGATTTTTATATCAAGTCTCACTTTAATCAACATTTGGATGCTGCATTCTCCATGGTGAGTGATTGTGGTGATCATCTGCATCACTTTGGAGAAAAGTCACACACCGAGGCCCACACAGTGCTTCTGCCTGTTATTTTTACTTACCTAATTCTTCTAGTAGCCTCTTCCAGAATACATCTTATTTTTATATCTCAATGTAGAGAAATATTTCTTCATGTCTAGCATACCGAGAACAAACACATCTCACAGTAATATTTTATGGAATGGAAGCCTCTTGTAGCTTAGTCAATATATATTTTATTCTTGGTTTTTCAGTCATTGCTATCAGCATTATAACAACTGTTCTCAGAAGACCAAATGGAAGGACAGAAATTTCCTCCAAATTCAAAGGAAAGTGATCCAGTTACTTTGGAGCTTCTCCCTGTGGATGGGTAGATAGCTCTAAGGTCTTGTTTTAGAGTCCATTCACCACATGATGGTCTTCTGTGGAAGGCCTGAATTTAGGTAAAGCTGCCAAGGCTTTGCACACTAAGGCTCTAGAGGGCTGAGAATGCAACTCAGGGCTACAGTGCTTGCCTAGCGTATGCAGGACTCTGGGTTCCAAGCCCAGTATGGAAGCAAACCTTTCTTGTGTGCTGTGACAAGAGCCCACAAAACTGAAAGGACATTCCTTTAGACAGCACTTTTCACTACCTTTTAACACTTTGTTATCTTCTTGTGGAGATTACAGAGTACTCATAGTGAATGACCCAGGAAAGTAGAACGAGGATTCATCTAGGTGAATTTATAATTTAAAACTATGAATGAGCATCTATTCTGAAGGATTGCAACACGGGTGACTTTAGTAGTTGCAGTGGTTTCAATGAGAAGTGTCCCCCATAGGCTCCAAGTATGTAAACATTTGGTCAATGGTAGTGCTGTTTGGGGACATTTAGGAGATGCAGCCTTGCTGGAGGGCACACATCACTGGGGACAGGCTTTGAGAATTCCTATCCTTGTCCCACTCTGATTTTGGCTCTCCGCTTTCTGCAAGTGCTTGAAGATGCACTGCTCCAGCTGCCTTCTGTCACTCCTCCCCTGTCATAATGGGCTCTCGCCCCTCTGGAACCTCATGAGCCCAATAGACTCTTCTTTCTGTTTTAATTTTTACTTATTTATTTTTATGTGTATGAGTGTATTGCCTGCATGTATGTAAGTGCATCCATGTCATACAATGTATATGGAGGTCAGAAGAGGACATCAGATTCCCTGGAACTGGAATTATGGACTATTGCTGCCATGTGGGTGTTGGGACTCAAATGCGTCCTCTCTGCAAGAGCAGCCAGTGCTCTTAACTGCTGAGCCATCTCTCCAGTCCCATAGACTCATCTTTCTATAAGGTACCTTGGTCATGGTATTTTATCACAGCAACAGAAAAGGAACTAATATAATCATTTTCCAAGGTGACATGCAGAGCTGGAAAACAGAGATTCAAATAATACAAATAAATATTACAGTCCCAGCTCTAAGAGAATTTCAATCATGGTCTTTTCTCCAGAATTTCCACATTTAAGGTATTTGCTGTTTAATAGAGTGGGAACAGATTTAATAATTATTCCAGCTTTTTCAAATACATCAGTCTTCCGTATTTAAAAGTGGTGTTTGTTATGACTTTTTAATGGCTTCTTTACTAGATAAAAGATGTTCCTTCTATTATTGGTAAGCTGGTCTAATTTTAGCACTTTTTCACTTAGTATGTATTTGAATTGACAAAATTGAGTATGGTTGTGGTGTACAATGTGAGGTTTTGATACACAAACCTTGTGGAATGGTGCGACTGGAGTAATTGGTGAATGTATTGCCACACACATATGTCATTTGTATGTTGAGAATGTTTAACATCTATGTCTTGGTCAACTTACACATATACAGTATCTCATTCTTCACCATAATCATGATCCTCACTGTGAGGTGCAGCAGAAATCTTGGACTTACCATCCCATTTAACTGAGGTTGTGTTTTCAGAGCTCTACCTAACTGGATCTCCACATTGCTTCCCCACTCCAGCCCCCTGCCAGCCGCCAGTGCCCACCACTTTACCCTCTGCACCTTCAATTTCAACATTCTTAGATTCCACATGTAAGTGAGATATTGTTAGACTTTCTGTGCCTGCTTTAGGCCACTTAATGTCCTTTAAGTACATCCATGTGTCTCAAATGACATCAATATTTTTTTAAAGCTAAATAGCATTCCAATGAGGATATACAGCATATTTTAAAAATGTGTTCATCAACTGATGGACACAAAGGCTTATGAATATTTTCTCAAGGACTTTTCTGAATGTATTTAAATGATCTTGTTAATGTATTTATTACATTGGTCAACTTCTTGACATTCAAAAATTGTAAGTTTCTAGATTAATGCCAATTTTGTTAAGAGGTTATCTTTTTATATTTCTATATTTAAATGCTACTAATTTGCTTAGGATATTGCACTACATTCATAAAGTGGGTTTGTAGGTTTTGCTTCCTGTGCAAATACAGAGGAATTGAAAAATACATTATAAACAGATGACAGTATGACACATACATTTAATTAAGGGAACAGGAACAGACAAAATAATGAAGCAAAATTCAGAATTCATAGAAACACCCACATGAATCTCAGCACTAGATTTTTTAATTGTGGCACTAAAAAGAAGCATAAATAGGACCATTAACAATAAAATGAAATGACTGTCATTGGGTTTCTACAACAAATCGTGGCTCTGGAATTTCCATGTAGCTATGTGTCCGTGTAGCTATGAATATAAATGTAAATGAAATGAAAAATAAGTCTGGAAAACATTATTAGAGCACTTCTTTATGATTTGCAAATAGCCAAGTATTTTTATAAATCCTGCAAAAATAGCTCAAACTAAAGGAACATTCATAACAGGATATTATTAATATTGCAAACATCTCTTAATCACTATGTGTTAAAGAAAAGCCAAACCACGAAGTTCTATATACAGCATTTGTAACCTCAGCAAAAATTCTTGAACAATGTCTAAAAATCAAGAGAAACTACACATATCTTGACTCCAAATTGTCTTAAGTCTGAAGTAGCCTGACTTGCGTCACAGTTCAGCCACAGTTGACATCACATAGTTGAAACTGACACCCAAAGCTTGATCCTGCTCTACACTAGTTAGAACACCTAAACTAACAAACTGATGGCAAATTTGCATATAGGTTTCCTATACATTCTGGTGGGAGTCTAAGCTGGTTCATCAAAATTGGAAGTTACAAGGAAGAACACCTGTAAATTCACAGCAACTTTTTACCTCATTAGATTCAGAGCTATATGGACAAAAATGCGTGAATTTAAATATTCATACCAGTAGTATTCAAAACAAACTCAAACTGGAGTCAAAATTAGAAAATTAGGGGACTTATCCTCAGTTAAGGTGGTGCAAATGCACTGAGAATTCTCCCCAGTTTGGAGAATCATGAGGAGGCCAGTATGGCTTTAGTGATTAATATAAAATCAGATCATGTACGCCTCATATTAATGCCTTTCTCAGAAAGTGGGGCGTTCTTTCTTGTGTCATAGGAAAAGTAAAGGGAAGTTTATTTAAAAGCTGAGGAAGTGCAGAACTAGTTCTCTTTGTAGGGATCAGAGCATGCTCTCATAGGTAACCGAAAACTTACTGTTGGTCGTGGCAATCTGATCAACCTCTTCATTTCACAGACCAAATCCATTTTGGCTTCCCAGGAATTGAGGGAGAGGAAGGAGTCTCATAGTGGGGTCTCCTTGGAAGATGTGAGTGCTTCATGGACACAGGAGTGCACAGGAGAGCAAGTGTGAGGAGGAGGATGCGCACAGGTGGGTGAGGGAGCTGGCCACTGTGTTCCTTCCAGTAGAATCCCGATCTCCCATCACACAATTCTTTCCCCACCCAACAGTAACATTCTTAGAACCTGAAGGCAGTGGTATTCTGGGGCCCCAGAGTACTGTGGGTGCTACCAGTTAGACAACATTGAACAAAGTGACCACCTGGATCGATACCTTCTTTTCCTA
>NW_008357556.1:34887-52529 GCF_000622305.1 Nannospalax galili | reverse complement strand
ACTGTCATTGGTTTTCTACATGAAATCAGTGTGCTGAATTGTGACTCTGGAATTTCCGTGTAGCTATGAATATAAATGTAAATGAAATGAAAAATAAGTCTGGAAAACATTATTAGAGCACTTCTTTATGATTTGCAAATAGCCAAGTATTTTTATAAATCCTGCAAAAATAGCTCAAACTAAAGGAACTGATTCATAACAGGACATCGTTAATATTGCAAACATCTCTTAATCACTGTGTGTTAAAGAAAAGCAAAACCACGAAGTTCTATACATAATATTTGTAACCTAGGCAAAAATTCTTGAAAAATGTCTAGAAATCAAGAAAAACTACACATATCTTGACTCCAAATTGTCTTAAGTCTCAAGTAGTCTGACTTGAGTCACAGTTCAGCCACAGTAGACATCACAGAGTTGAACCTGACACCCAAAGCTTGATCCTGCTCTACACCAGTTAGAACACCTAAACTAACAAACTGATGGCAAATTTGCATATAGGTTTCCTATACATGCTGGTGGGAGTATAAGCTGGTTCATCAAAATTGGAAATTACAAGGAAGAACACCTATGAATTCACAGCAACTTTTCACCTCATGATTATATTCAGAGCTATATGGACAAAAATGCATGAATTTAAATATTCATACCAGTAGTATTCAAAACAAACTCAAACTGGAGTCAAAATTAGAAAATTAGGGGACTTATCCTCAGTTAAGGTGGTGCAAATGCACTGAGAATTCTCCCCAGTTTGGAGAATCATGAGGAGGCCAGTATGGCTTTAGTGATTAATATAAAATCAGATCATGTACGCCTCATATTAATGCCTTTCTCAGAAAGTGGGGCGTTCTTTCTTGTGTCATAGGAAAAGTAAAGGGAAGTTTATTTAAAAGCTGAGGAAGTGCAGAACTAGTTCTCTTTGTAGGGATCAGAGCATGCTCTCATAGGTAACCGAAAACTTACTGTTGGTCATGGGAATCTGATCAGTCTCTTCATTTGGCAGACCAAATCCCCCATTTTGGCTTCCCAGGAATTGAGGGAGAGGAAGGAGTCTCATAGTGGGGTCTCCTTGGAAGATGTGAGTGCTTCATGGACACAGGAGTGCACAGGAGAGCAAGTGTGAGGAGGAGGATGCGCACAGGTGGGTGAGGGAGCTGGCCACTGTGTTCCTTCCAGTAGAATCCCGATCTCCCATCACACAATTCTTTCCCCACCCAACAGTAACATTCTTAGAACCTGAAGGCAGTGGTATTCTGGGGCCCCAGAGTACTCTGGGTGCTACCAGTTAGACAACATTGAACAAAGTGACCACCTGGATCGATACCTTCTTTTCCTATAATTCTAGAAGCAAGGCTTGCTAATGGATCAGCAAGGCTTTCTAATGGATCATGCATTTTTTTTTTTTTTTTTTTTTTTTTTTGGCAAATTTCCAGCATGCAATTGAATGTTGCCATTGAAACCAAAGAAGATAAGGTATTTTCCTGACAGACAGACCATCTTATAATTGAGTCCAGATAAAATCGCCTAGGATTTGGGGGCCTAATTGCTTTCTGGTTTGGTCATTTGAGGAGAAAATCATACATTTTCATTGGAGACATGTCTTTGGACTGGGAGACCTATAGTTAAATTTCATGGTTAATCAATCAGACATTTACATGTGCTAAAGTTAAGGAATTAGCATTGTGTGTTTTTACAGTTACACTTCTTTGTCTTTGCAAGTTAATACTTTGCAACATACTTATGGAATCTTTACAGTTTAAAAAAGGTGAAGAGACTCTTTTTAAATGGCCGAATTCAGGTGCCATCCATATCAAAGCCTGGAGACTTGAGGTCATCATGAGAGGTAATAGATTGCCTATTGAGAAACATGAGTTTGATTCCACTACAAAATAATATTTACAAGGAAGACCAAGGGCAAGAACAGAGAAGTTACCTAAGTGTTCCTTCATTGTATTGCCTGTTCACCTCAGTGATGAATTGCTTCATGGAAACATTAGTGACAATTCTATGTGACTGTTTAAACTTATGATAAATATTACCTCCAGGTTTAAACTCCTCCTCCCTCACAGTCTTGACTCCCCTGAATGTTTGGTCTGTGTTTGTATATACAGTCTATCCATCACAAAGCTCTCCACAGAGTAGATGACCTGCAAACTGCTTTTCAGCAGCTTGTCCATGGATCAGATGTGTTTTGTGTGAATACAGCATCTATGCTGTGTGTTTGCTGTTATCATACACATTTTCCTTTATTCTTACATCGATTCATCACTGTGCATGAACCTGAAACTTTCTTGCGTCTCTCTATTAACCCAGGAAAGAAAGTTTCACTTTCTTTGGTTTGTTGTTTTTCTATTGGTTATGAAATCTGATTTTCTTCTCACAGGAATATAGTAAGAATTACCACAATGATGACTCACAAGGAACCATGTTGGGAAACAATCTTACCAGTCCTATCAGTCCAGCAGGTTTTATCCCATTAGGCTTCTCTGACCAGCCCCAGCTGGACGTAGCTCTTCTGGTCATCACTGTCATCTACATTGTGACTCTCACAGGGAACACGATGATCATATTTGAGTCATTCTTGAACCTCAAACTCCACACACCCATGTACTTCTTCCTCTCTAATCTTTCCTTCCTGGTCCTCAGTTTAATGACAAGCCCCAGATACACTGGAATCTCAAGGGCCCAGGGAAGACAATCAGTTTTGCTAGCTGTGTGGTCCAGCTGTTCATTTCTCTGGGACTAGGCTCCACAGAGTATATCCTGCTGACAGTGATGGCCTGTGATCATTTCAACACTATCTGCCAAACCCTGCACTGTAGTGTAATTATACAAGAAAAGCTCCTCTCACATATGGTAGCCTTGTCCTGGATCAGTGGCTTTAGGATGTCCACAGTTCAGACCGCCCTGGTTTTCTAGTTGCCTCTGTGCAGCCACCACAGGATGGATGATTTTATGTGTGAGGAGCCGGCCACGATTAAAATCACCTGTGGGGACACGACCTTCCTGGAAAATGAACTGTCTCTAGCTAATGTCCTCTATGTGGTGGTTCCCCTGGAACTCATTCTCCTCTCCTATGCCTTCATTGTTAGGAGTATGCTGAAGATGAAATCCACAGAAGGCAGGAGGAAAGCATTGGGTACCTGTGGGTCACACCTCACTGTTTGTGCTTTGGGGACTGTAATTTCTGTGTACATTCAACCCAAGCGCAAGTACAAACAGAATCATACAATATTCTTCACCCTTTTCTGTACTGTAGTGACACCCTCACTTAATCCTTTGATCTACACCTTGAGAAATGAAGTTAAATGGGCAATAAAAAGGTTGCTGACCAGAGATTCAAACTAGAGCGAGATAGGAAATCTCATAAAATGGTTTGGGCAAGTTTTAGAAGTTATATAATTAGTACATTTTTTTTTCATTTATCATATTTTTTTTTTCCTTTATCATGTCCATAGCCAGAATTTGTAAATAATAGTAGATGGGAAGATTTCTTTAATGGCATCCTGGAGTTCTTTTATTTCCTCTCTGTGAATGTCACATCATCTCCCTTTTCAGGTACTTCTAAAATTTTCTATGCAGAAATAAATCTTTGTGTGTGCATTCATTCATATTCATGAAAAAGCATGCACAAGTGACTGACAGACGACCTGACTGGCAGATCAGAAACCAATCTTCTTGTCCTAGAAGCCTATCTTTACCCTCATGGGGCACAGCTTAGATCAGCACTGGGGAGCTGAAGAGTACCTGAGAACGCTTCCCCTGATGTTCTGGTCCCCTGTGTGGTATTGACACAGTGAGTGGTGGTGTTGTTTGTGCTTAATGAGAGTGTGTGATGCTCCACTAGAAATTCACCACTCTACCTAGCAGTCCATCTTATATGGAGATGTTGCTTCTTGCGCTTTTCAGCAGCAGCTTTTTGGACCAGACAACTCAGGCGTTTTCTCATCACTCTCCCCTAAATAGAAGGCTGCCAAGGAGAAGAGATTTGGGACAAAAGATGGAGAAGAAGAGGGTGAAATGGTAACACCTAGTTTGTATGCATTTCTTATGAGCCTGAAGTAGCAGGTCCCTCCTTTCCATCAGCTTTTTGATTGGAATGTGAGCTCTACAACAAAAAGCACATGTGCAAACTGAAACTTTCCACTGATTCTCGGCATATACATTTTACAACAGAGCTTTCTAAATCTTAAAATGTATGACTGTCATTTTTGTAATATTTTCCTTTTGTAATAATTAACATAATGCACAATAATTTTCTTCATGTTGAATATTAAAAGTGCATCTCTTCTTTTTCTCCAAATGTTCACATTATTTTCTTCCCAAACTCTTTCCTTATCCTTAATGGCCATGCATAGTTATATGATGCTGTTTCCTGAATATTGGTCTATAAAAGCACTTTTAATAGGGGTTAATCTCCAAGTGCCATTAAAAGAAATAATTAACTCTATATTACTGTAAGAAGAAGTTGAATGGATATTTAAAATCATCTTAGTGGATAAGAAAAACTCCACCTATTCAGAAGACATCACTTGGCGTGTCAGCTTAGGCCATATGTCTATGAGTGGCTATCTTTTTTGCTGTAATATAATTTGATTGATGTTAGTATTTATAACTATACTCACATTCAAGTGAAATTTTCACTGATGTATTAGGACAGTCAAATACACCAATAGGGAATACAATTACATGAATCAATTAAAATCTTTCCATTTCAAACACTTAATAAACATGGAAATCAATAAATGTGATAGTCTCATACCTATATAAAGGTGAACATTTTTTATATTTTTCAGGTATTCATTACACTTTTTAAAATCCTGCAGCTTTTGGTTTAATTTTGCTGTTCTTTTTGCACAATGCTTTCTTTTTTCACAGATACTAATTCAAGCATTTGTGGAGAATGGGTTCCAGCAGCTCAGACTCCACCCGTTGGTTCTGAGAACACTTGCACTTAGGAGTGGCCCCAGCTAGAGCTTCAGATTAACCTGGGCACCTTGGTATTTGGCTTCCTTCTGTGTCTGATCATTTTCCTCCATGTATTTCAAGAAGATGCACTTTCCCTTAGTGGGCTTATTGCCTTCAGTAATCATGTAATTCTTTTTGTAGGAATCTTGCCCTTTACTTGCTTATTTACAGCAATACCAGCAGCATGCTGGGTAGTGTGATTCTTCCGGTTTTTCCAAGCTAGTATCTGGAAGACATTTCCTTCTAAAGCACCCATTCCCTAGATGCCTTCATCACCTTGGTTGCAGATTTGCAAATGCCTAAGTGTCAGGGCCCATCCTCTTTCCATGAACATCCAGTGATTTGCTGAATTACTGGAAGGGGAAGTTCCTTCAGCCAAAATTTTATTGAGCTATTGCATACACAAAACTGTAACTCATGAAGAGATCGGTGTTAGGTAAAAGACTCTTGTTACTAATAGTTACAACAGGGGAAAGAACTGTGAGAACTGGAATCCGTCCTTTTTGGTAGGTGGCTTGTCAGACACTGTATATGCCTATTAGCTTCAGGGAGATGCTGTTTGCAGTCCCTATGCTGTTTCAATGTTTTCAAAGAAACTAACCAAAAATTACAGGAAAGCCAGCTTTAATTTGTAGGAGACAGTATGGTTATTTTATATGATAATCCATTTCCTGAATACAAATTCTTCACATCTGTGTTACTAATTCTCAAAATTAAAAAGTCAGCAAAAGCGGAAACTACAAGTCCCACAAAACACAGACCTAATTACAGCTCCACCAATTTTTCCACTGCCATGTATTTTCCATCCCAGGATCCCATCCAGTATTCCAGGTCACATTTGCTTGTGCATCTTACTTTAGGTCAATATGTCATCATTCATTTGTATTTATGTTTGTCAGGGCCATACTTTTGAGAACTCACCTGTTCTTTTGCTAGAACATCCCTGTTTTGGGTGGCCCAGTGCTTTCTCCCTTATAGGATTCCATTGAGCATCTTTAGCACAAATAGCACAGAAGTGCTACCTGCCCTCCTTTACTGGTTTATCCTTAGAGAGGATTCATGGCATCCTTTACCACTTGGCTAAGGAGCTGCCTTCACTATGCACAGTAATGATTTAATTTCCCTTTTTTGTATAAATATTTTTACTGATATTTACCCCCTCTTCCATCCGTGCCTCCCCCATCCTCCCACCAGACCTCATGTATTCTGCCATACATGCTAAGTCTTATCCATTCAGGCATTTGTACCCAAATGTCCTTCAGTGTAAATTTTTTCACTGGAGCTGAGTCAGCCCATCTAGAGATCGTATGGAAGGCATACTCTCCCTCACCCAGCAGCAATCAGTCTCCAATAGTTCTCAGTCTAGTGCCGGCCCACCAGCTATTTTTATCTTCCAACTTTGGGCCCTTGCTTAATTGAGTTACATGGATCCTGTGCTCAATGTCACCATTGCCACAAGTTCACAAGCACTAATTTCCAGTGGCCTGAAAGCATCTTCTTTCCTGTGTTCATGAACCAACCCTGACTCATATCTTTCTGCCCCCTCTTCTGCAATGGTCCCTAAACCATGGGTGGATGAGGTTCCATATAAGAGTCCTATCCTACAGTCTGTAGTCTCTTTCTTTAAAACTTGGTCAGTTGTGGCCTTCTGTGTGCATCACACTCTATTGTATAAGGAAGGTTTACTGGTGAGAGTCTCTCTACCTTGTTCTGCTATGTTCCATGAGCCTTAGTTGTAGAGGTTCAACTGTAGAGGTGTCACATAGTACTGGGCATCTCTAAGACATATGCTATCTGTGCCCGACTAGATGTTCAGTTCTGCAGTAGTCCCCATCTGTTGCAAAATGAAGCTTTGATGAGTACTGTACAGTATGTTTGTCTGTAAATATACTGTTTGATATTTAGCATACAGTAAGAAATTTTATTTGACTAGAGATATGAAAGAGATAGGGTTTTCTCTAGGATATAGGTCTTCTCCTGCCATGTGTATTTGGCTGAGTTTACAGTGCCATACATGAGATCACTCTTATTGAGAGAGCTTTAAGTCCATGATACAGCTGTTGATTGCCTCCCAGATACCAGTGCCACTACTGCAAACAGTAGAGATTGTTTGAAAAGTTGTAGAAGTATCTGGAGACAATATTCATATTCTGCATCTCCTCAAAATTTCAACCAACGCCTGCAGCATCTCGGTGATTTTTTCCCCTTTCATTTTCTTCTAGTGCCCTTCCCACATGTAAAAAGACTCAGAACAGAGCATCTGAAGGGTTGGTCATGAATCTTGCCTGCCACCATTAATTCTGAAGTTCTAGTCTAGAAGTAGCTTCTCTTCTTTGAGGAATTCTCCCTGTAATCCCTTCTGGCCTGGATCTCCCTATGTAGAAATGAGATCTGCCTGCCTCAACCTCGTTAAAGTCATATGCCACCACACCTGGTCACTAATGATTATTTCAAAATTTTCTCCATACTTTCTGTGCTGGATAGCTTTAGTGTCAGCTTGACACACCTTGGTTGATAGAGCCTCAAATGGGGCATTTCCTCTATTGAACTGGCCTGTCGCCAAGCCTGTGTGGCATCTTCTTGATTGTTGAGTGATGTGGGAGGGCCCAACACACTGTGGGTGGTGCCACCCCTGGGCACGTGGGCCTCTGTTGTATAAGAAAGCAGGCTGAGCAGGGGCAAGGAGCACAAGTCAGTAAGCAGCATTCCTCCATGGCCCATGCTCCACCTCCTGCCTCCAGGTTCTTGCCCTGAGTTCCTACCTTGGGCTCCCTGATGAACGGTGACCTGGAAGATGTAAGACAAACCCTTTCCTCCCCACTTTGGTAGTGGTCAGAGTGTTTTGTCACAGCAATGGAGAAACAAACTAGGACACTTTCTATGTACTAGATTGGAATTCTAGTTGTTTCATTATGTACATAGAGACTCATAGATATTAATTTTTAAAAATTATCTTTTTTTATGTGTATGAGTGTATTGCCTGCATGTATGAGTGCACCCGTGTCATGCAATGCCACAGAGGTCAGAAGATGGGGTCAGAGTCCCCTGGAACTGGAATTAAGGACAGTTCCTAACCACCATGTAGGTGCTGGGAATCAAACCCAGGTCCTTTGCAAGAGCAGTCTATGCTTTTAACCGTTGAGCCATCTCTCCAGGCCCCATAGATATTAATCTTATCTTCTGGATTATAATTGAATTCTGTCACCATTTGACTTCACGCTCAAATTGCTTCAACTTTGGCAATTGCTCTCCTTCCTGTTGGCTCCTGTGTCTCTTCAACATGATACATCTTATTCCTGAGATTTCATTACATATTTTTAGTGTTGCCAAGGAATTATACATGTATTTTTTAAATAAATAATTAATTGAGAATTTCATACATGTATATAAAGTGCTTTGATCAAATCCATGCCCATTCCCTCCCCTCCAGTTCCTCCCATACTTCTCCATCACTTTGTTCTGATAACTTCATGTACTCATTTTTCTTCTTTGATTTATTTATTTTTATGGGGCTTTTGGCTGCTCTAACATTCCCCTCTCTAAAGATGTAACCCTAAAATCTTTTAAGGATTACATAAAAGCTCTCAAATGTTTTTGACATTTTTGGCCTTTGGAACAGAGTGTGTTGCTAAGAGGCCCAAGGACATTGTGAGTTTTAGCCAAGAAACTGGCTACTTTTCATTGGGGTCTTTTTACCCCCAAATGCCTAGCCAATTTCTACATGCTATTCTTATCACACCATCCTCTGAAGAGGTTACCCAAATTGCCAATAAGGAATTGGGACACAAACTGATCTGGCTTCTTCCATGCTGAACAGGGACGTAGGGTGAGGCAATTGGTGTACCCCTTCAGTGGGTCTATCTAAAAGACTCCCAAATTGCATAACTCTTATCTTGAGGGGGAAAAGAAAGTCCTGGAATCATGAATAAGAGGTGTGAAGGAGAAGTAAGGCAAGAGTAATTAGCATTACAAGTTCTAGGCAGGGAACTAGAAAAAAGTCAGAACAGGGCAATTTTCAAATGTTCATGTGAGAGTCCATTCCTTGACAAGGTCTTCCAAAAGCATCTCTCTATTGGGTTCCTCCTCATTTTTCTTTTGTCTTCCAAGATAATTATTTCTCATTGATGGATTCAGGATTTGCTTTCAGGTATTTTGATAGCTGTTGGAATGGTTAGAATCAGTGTTAGTTCCCTCTCAAAGGCTTCTAGATAGGAGGAGAAAATAAATTTCTCCATCATTTTAGAACAATAGCTGGATATCTCCCTTAGCTACAGGTGGGCACTACAGTATTGGAGACCAAGATTTGAAGTCTTACATCTGAGCAACACTTTCTAGTTAGGAACAAAATCATCAATGAGAAATAATTTTCTAAATAACTTTTAATATAGACTTAAGCCTAAAGTCTAGGATGTGTAATCCCTTGAACTCTTAAAGACATGTACTGATAACTTTACTCTTTGGATATACTTTACTTTTGGGTGTTTAAAACCATACAGTTGTCCCAAATAAATCAATTTATTTTTAAACTTAAGGTCATTTGAGGATGTTCCTCAGGGGTCACATGGGCTTGGGAGGAGGTCCTGGCTCCTTTCTTTTACCAGTTCCATCTACGTGAAGATAAGTCAAAAGTCTGCTTGACCATATCTGGCTTCACTTGGAAGCATGAATGAGATGTTTCCTCTGAGTTGACCCCCTCTTGTAGACTGGAAACTGTTTCATGTACATCTCATGGGGTCTCCCTGAACAAGAAGACATGTGACTCACCACAGTTACAGGACATTTTGAGAGATATTCCACAGTCCACTGGAACTTAGTCGACTTTGGAGGGCAAAAGAGCAAAAACTGTCCTTTGAGTCCCTCTGACCACATTAGTATAGGCCTCAAACTATGGCTGTTAAGCATCAATGAGGTTAGTTCCAGGCCTTTTTTCAGTTGGGAGGCTTTGTATTACTGTTTCAATTTCTTTATATGTTATGGGTCTGTTTAACCTGTTGCTCTCTTCTTAGTTTAACTTTGGTAGTTCCCATGATTTTAGATATCCATTCATTTCTTTTAGATTTTCAAATTTAGTTGCGTATAGGTTTTTTTAAATATTCCCTTATCATGGTCTGGATCTTTTGGGTGTCTGTTCTGATGTTTCCCCTTTCATGTCTGATTTTGTTGATTAGGATTTTCTCTTTCTTTCTTTTGGTTAACTGGGCTAAGGGTCTGTCTATCTCGTTTAGCTTTTCAAAGAACCAGCTCTTAGATTCATTGATTCTTTGTATTGTTTCTTTGTTTCTATTTCATTAATTTCTGCTCTGATTTTTGTTATTTCTTCTCTTCTGCTGGGTTTGGGTTTCATTTGTTCTTGCCTTTCCATGTCTTGAGTCACAGTGTTAGGTCATTTATTTGGGCTCTTTCTAATTTTTTTAATGTAGACATTTAGAGCTATAAACTTCCCTCTTAAGACTGTTTTTAAACTGTGGCAGAGGTTGTGCTGTGTTGTGTTGTCCTCTTCATTGAATTCCAGGAATTCTTTCATTTCTTTCCTAATTTCTGCTTTGACCCACTCATTGTTAAGAATGTGTTTTTCAATAGCCACAAGTTCATGTAGTGACTTTTGCTTTATCCAGTGTTGATTTTTTAGCTTTATTGCCTTGTGGTCTGATAGAACGCATAGAATTATTTTAATTTTTTGTATTTATTGAGGTTTCTTTTGTGGCCCAGTATGTGCTCAATTTTTGAAAAAGTTACATGGGGTGCTGAATAGAAAGTGTATTCTTTGGTGCTGGGCTGGAATACAGAAAAGACGTCTGTTAGGTCCATTTGCTGTATGGTATCATTTAATTCAGATATCTCTCTGTTTATTCTTTGTGCAGTTGACCTGTCTAGTAGAGATAGTAGGGTATTGACGTCCTCTACTATTATTGAGCTTGGGTTAATCTGTGTCTTAAAGTACTGTAGTGGTTTTTGTTTGTTTGTTTGTTTTTAATGAATTTTGGTGCACCAGAATTTGGTGCATATATGTTAAGGACTGTAATATCTTCTTGGTTAACTGTTCCTTTGTTCAGAATGAAGTGACCCTCCTTATCTCTTCTGATTAGTTTTACTTTGAAGTCTATTTTGTCAGATATTAGTATTGCAACCCCAGCTTGTTTCTTAGTGCCATTTGCTTGGAATATTCTTTTCCTTCCTTTTATCTTAAGGTAGTGCCTGTCCTTGAAGGTGAGATGGGTTTCTTGCAGATAACAAAGACATGGATTTTGTTTCTTAATCCATTCACTTAGCTTATGTCTTTTGACAGGGCTGTTCAGTCCATTGATATTTAGGGTTATTATTGAAAGATGGGCATTGGTTGTCATTTTGATTGCTGTTTGTGCTCTTTGTCTAATTTTGTGTTTCCTCAATTATGCCTTCATTTATTTTCTTTCACTGACCTTGGGGTAAAGTTGTTTTTCTCTCCAATCTCTGTGTTGCTTCAAGTATTCTTTAAATGGTTGCTTTTGTGCACATGTATTCTTTCAAACTGTTCGTGTCATGGAAGATTTTTCTTTCCCCATCAACTATAATAGACATTTTTGCTGGGTAAAGTATTCTGGGCTGGCATCTATTGTCATATAGAAGTGGAAATTCCTTGGTCTAGGTTCTTCTGGCTTTCATAGTTTGCACTGATAAGTCAGCTGTAATTCTGATGGGCTTTCCTTTGTATGTGACTTGTTTCTCTTTTGCTGCTTTCAGTAGTCTCTCTTTGTTCTGTACATTTAGTGTTTATACTATTTTATGTCTTGGGGAATTTCTTGTCTGATCCTATTTGGTGTTGTATGTGCTTCCTGAATTTGTATGGGGATGTCTTTCCTTAATTTTGGGAAATTCTCTTCTGCAATCCTGTTTAAGAACTGATCAATACCATTAACCTAAATTCTTCTCCTCTTTCTATTCCTACGATCTGTAGATTTGGACTTTTCATGGTGTCCTACATCTCTGTCATATTCCATTCCTGTGTTTTTTAAAAATTTCCAATAATCTTTGCTTAAGTAGTCCAATTCTTCAACTTTATCCTCCAGTGTTGATAATCTGTTTTCCATTTCATTCATTCTAGCTGTGAGGCTTTCCCCTGATGTTTCAGGTTGGCTTATTGAGTTTTCACTTCCTTATTCATTTCTGCCTAAGTTTTCTTCATTATTTCTGTTTTGTGAATTCATTCAGAAGTTTATCCTTTTCTTCTTTTAGTTCTCTGATTTGTTTGTGTGTTCTTTAAATTCGTTGATTTCCTTGATCATGTTTATGATTGTTCTTTTAAATCCAGTGTCCTGGGTTATCTCTAGGGGGTTCTCCTTGTAGAACTCTTCTACAGAATTGGTGGAGTTTGGTGGAGACATAGTGTTTTGGCTTTCCATTTTATTATTCTTTCATTGAGATTTTGGCATGTGAATTTCTTTTGTTGTTTATAATTCTGATATGAGAATTAAGTTGAAGTATGCTTCTGTTTGTGTTATCCAGGTGCCTAGCTGGTTAGTACAGGGTTCAGGCTCTCCCAGTTTAAGTTTGGAGGGAACTGATGGCTTCAGATCACCTATTCAGGAGTACCCACAGAAGCCCTATTCATGTTCTAATCAGGCACACTCAGCCTTCCTTCACCATGTGGAGTCAGGATACAGACATTCTCAGGCAGTCCCCTGTGTTCTCAGCCCCTATGCAAGAGAGAGAAGCCAGAGGGAGGCTGGAACTCTGATGGTCTCTGGTGAACTGTTTGTGTTATCCAGGTGCCTAGCTGGATCAGAGCCACTACACCAATCGAGATCAAAACCCATCCTCTCAGGCTGTCTGCTAGGATCTCAGCCTTAGCCTACCAAAGCCAGATCTGCCCGGAGGCCTTGAGAGAGGCCTCATGAAATCCCAGGTAGGAGGGATGGGCATGGCACAATTAGGGGAAGCTCACCATCACGTGGAGGCAGGAACAAGGGACTGTCAGGCAGTCCCCTTGGTTCTCAGGCCCTCTCCCAGAGGGTGGCCAAGGGAGGCCAGAACTTGGCACTCTTCAGTGGTCCACTGAGATAATAGCCGCTACTCTAATGGGAGTCAAGACCCGACCTCTCAGGCTGTCTGCAAGGATCTCAGTCTCAGCCTACCAAAGACAGATCTCATGCACTGGAATTTTTAAGTGTCTTGAATTGTGAATTTTCTTTCCTGTTCATGTCTGATTGCTCTCACCTTCTAGTAAATGTCTGCTAATACCACTTTCAAGGAACTGGAAGTTTTACAAATGGGAAGTACTGGTTTTAACATATTAACTGGGTCTGAAACAACTCAAGATCTGCCTGTGTGCTTCATCTCAAGTTCTAAGCCCCGGTGCCTGCTCATACCAAACACAGCACCTTGTCTTTCTCCAGATTTCTCTGTTGTCCCAGGAAGGAGACTCCTCCCACACTCATCCTGAAATTCTAGAATGGAACATTAATGAACAATTTCCTTACTGATGAAGTGAAAGCTTAAGAATTTAACTGTAAATATTGTGCTGACTCTCAATTCTAAAATAAACATGACAATGAAAGAAACAAATGTAATAGGCATAGCACAGGATCATCAGACAACTGATCCATGAGAACTGCAGAATGTAGGGAGGAGTGGATGGGAGAGGGGACATAAATATCATCAAAATATATTGTCTGGAAATCGCAAAAATTCAATAAAAATGCTAAAAAATGATTAGAAAAACAAATAAATTATCCTTTCCATATCTAAAAAAAATATTAACTGGGTCTGAAATAACCAAGACCTGCCTATGTACCTCATCTCAATTTCTAAGACCTGGCACCACTCACACAAAATGTAGTGCAGTGTCTTTCTCCAGCTTTATCTGTACTCCCAGGAAGGATGCTCTTCCCACACTCTTCTTGCAGCTCTAGAGTGGAACAGTAGTGAACAATTTGCTTGCTGGTAAAGTGAAAGTTTGTGGACTTAACTGTAAATATTTGGATGATTCTTAATTCTAAAGTAAACATAACAATGAAAGAAATAAATGTAGAAGACATAGTACAGGATCATCAAACCACTGATCCATGGGAACTGAAGAACAGGGAGGGGAGTCATGTTGCGAAGCTCAAATATGTCAATTACTGTCAATGATGACAGTGAGTGACTGGATTCAGCATCATTCTGGGCACTAGTGGATTCAATCCAGTCACTGATTCAGTTTACTATGAAATGTAAAAAGCACACAGTTTTTGGAGATTCTGCACAAGAGACTAGTGTGAAGACTTGACTGGGCCAGCTTGATGGACACTGAGTATGTGAAGATTTACCTCCCTAATTTAGCTGCAGGACATGATTCCCAATGTTGTTAGCATGACCTTTTATTTGGGCACATTCATGCCCTTTCATCACAGATCTTACTTTAGACCCAATGATGC
Source organism: Nannospalax galili (assembly GCF_000622305.1). Lineage (NCBI taxonomy): Eukaryota > Metazoa > Chordata > Mammalia > Rodentia > Spalacidae > Nannospalax > Nannospalax galili. The sequence goes on along the minus strand of NW_008357556.1, from coordinate 38,172 downwards.
ACTCTTCTGACACATTACAAACATTCATAATGATATAGGAGACAGTAAACATGTGAGAAGTTTCATATTCTTCTGTAATTTTTTAAAATTTTGAGACAGGTTCTCATGTATCAAGGTCTGGCCCTGAACTCCACATTTACCCAGGATGACCTTGACCTGGGCCTTCTGCCTATGCCAGAGATTGATGTAATTACAGGCTGGGCCTCCACTCCCAGTTTGCTGAATGAAGAGTATTATAGGCAGCTTCCTGATGTTAGGCATGCCCTCTACCTACAGAACCATATCCGCACACTTCCTGTTTACTTGCTGCACATCTTGGGGAGTGGTTGCAGATGGGAATGACTCAAACAGGTACAGTTATGTGGTGCCAGAATTCCTCCATATACAAACTTGGTAGGAGACATAAGCCGATGGCCAGGATGGTGAAGGCCACCCCCTCACTCTGGCTTCCCCTATCCCTATCCTTAGTCTCTCCCCCATGTACGACTCAGGTCAGCTGGTTGGATGGAAGCCATGGAAGACTCTCTCTCTGACCCTCCCTTCCTACAGAAAAGTCATTTGTGGGGATTGGAGCAAGCAGATGAATCTCAGCTTCAGAAGAAGGTATCCATCCACTGCTTGCCAATCTAGATTTCCCACCAGAGGACAAGTCCCTACCACAAGCTCAGATTTTCTAAATACCTCATGATAAAATTTTCCTTAAAGTTTTCTAGGGTTAGAAGGTAGAGTTTATATAAAAGGCTCCTGAAGTTTCCCTCAAAAAAGGAGGGGCATTTGGTTGAAGAGGTAGACTATAAATCTGCTTGAGTGGGGGCTAAGACAAACCTCCAGAGAAAAAGTGAAAAGAGATTTATTGAAATCTCTCTGTAAATATCTAATAGGCCTAAGCCATCCAATCCAGATTCTGTCATTACATAATGGAGGAACACAGGGAAGGAAGTGCTCCCCATTGGCAATGGAGTAGTGACTAAAGAAAGGAATCCTCACCCACTATGAGTTTCAGGAAGGATCTGCTTATTCTCTCCCATTCATTTAACTTAATCTGTGTTGATGTGGGTCAGAGTAAAATATCCTACAGATAAGCAAAATGGACAATGCCAACATTTACAACTTGAAAAATTCTATTTTAGGAGGTTGCCTTGAGTGTCAAATTTCCAATATACATGACATGGGGAAAACATGATGCTGTATATTTATAGATTCACCAATATGGATTCAGTGAACACATTTGGAGGAATAATTCCAGGTATTATCACATAGCTCATGTCTTAAAGTTTCTTTTCAGTTTGGATTTATTTAAAGATTTTATAAGATTGTGTTACATTTGCAGGACTTTCATTCATCATAAATTTGGGGGTGTTTTCATAGTTTTAAACATTCATTAAAGTCTTTCACAAATTACTTAGGTTAATAATATTTCTTTCTAGTATCAATTCTGTTTTGATTTGTAATGGTATTGCATTGGCTAAAGAATTTGTCATGGCCACTAGAGGAGAGGTGAAAGAGAAAGTAAGGTCTCTTTGGGGAGATTCGTTACCTGCTTATGTTTGCTCTAATGCAGCTAGCAACACAGTACAGAGCTCTCAGGAAGATTTAGTTACCCTTCTCCTTTACCTTTGCAATAACACACACACAGATATTTTAGATTTTGTGGAAAGAGTTTAAACTATAGCAAAGTGATGGCATCAAACTGCCGGTGTCATAATATGTCATTGGTTGTTAATATTGGCTACATATTAGAATTGGCCACATCTAGTGTGATTTGAGGGGCTTCCTGCATAGGGATGCTGACTACCTGGATATATGTCTTCAAATTTTGTGAATATATTCAAATATATTAAAGCATTTCTCACTCAATCTACTATATCAAAATTCTTTCCTATATAAAACTATTCTGATTATGAATATCCAGGTATGATGTCACTATAATTTAGCCATTCTATTCACATTATTACTAATGATTGAAAATTAAATTAATTATTAAATATTGTATCCTGATAACAATAAGAAAGAATTTTTCATGAATTTTAAAATGTGCTAAAAAATTTTCACCCTGTGTGAATGATTTCTCATACTGCTTGTATTTCTGTTTATTTTCCAGTATGACATCTTTGATGAACTTTAAGGTTTGAGACCTAGGTAAAGGACTTTTCACATTCCTTACATTTGCAAGGTTTATCCCCAGTGTGGATTCTGTGGTGGCTTTCCATGGATGACAATCACTTAAAGGATTTTTCATACTCTTGGCATTTAGAGGGTTTTTCTCCAGAATGAGTTCTCTGATGTGATTTAAGATCTGAGCTTTTGGCAAATAATTTGTTAGCTTCCTTGCATTTGTAACTTTTCTCTCCAACATGGATTCTCTGAGGTTCCTTAATGTCTACAACCAACCTAAAGGACTTGCCGCTTTCTTGGTATTTGTAGAGTTTCTCTCCAGTATGAATTTTCTGATGTCTTATAAAAGTTGACACAAAGGTGAAGGATTTGTCACATTCATTACATTGGTAACGGTTCTCTCCAATATGTATTCTGTGATGCTCTTTAATATCTGACAAGCACTTAAAGGACTTGCCATACTCTGCATTTTTAAGGTTTCTTTTCAGTATGAATTCTTTTATGTGACTTAAGATTAGAAAACCAGACAAAGGATTTGTCACATTCCTTACATTTGTAGTGTTTCTTTCCAGTATGAATTCTCTGATGTGACAAAATATGAGCACGAGACAAAGGACCTTTTTATTTTTATTTTTTGGTCTTTTTGAGACAGGGTCTCCCCATAGCCCCAGCTGTCCTGGAACTCACTATGTAGACCAGGCTGGCCTTGAACTCACAGAGATCCTCCTTCCTCTGCCTCCCAAGTGCTAGGATTAAAGGCATGTGCCACTGTGCCTGGCAGGACTTTTTACATTACTCGCATTTGTAACATTTCCTTCCCAAATGGATTCTGTAATGCTGTTTAATACTTGACAACCACTTAAAGGACTTGCCACACTCTTTGCATTTGTAGGGTTTTTCGTATGAATTGTCTGATGTGGCATAAGATATGAGCAAGAGAGAAAGGATTTTCCACATTCCTTACATTTGTAGGGTTTCACTCCAGTATGAATTCTCTGATGTGACTCAAAATATGAGCATGAGACAAAGGATTTGTCCCATTCTGTCCCGACCCGCGAGACAGTCAACGTGGGTATCTGGAGGGATGAGAGGGGATGGAAAGGGACAAGAGATGCAAAGAATGGAGACAAGACAGGCTTTCTGATCAAGTCTCATTTAATGAACATCTAC
>NW_008357556.1:30736-31820 GCF_000622305.1 Nannospalax galili | reverse complement strand
TTCTTTTAAATCTTAGTCAACTATTGTTATAAGTTTTTATAATGTCCTTTATAAATTAGAAAATAGGAATGTTGGGGGCATCATATTTTTGAGACACAGTCTGCCTGTAACCCAGGTGACCTCAAACTCACAAGGTACACCAGCCTAGCATTGAACATATTAAAATCCCATCTATTTTTGGCTTGTTGATTTCTTTTAGCTGTTTTTTTGGTTTTTTTTTTACAGTTTCTTTTAACTTTTAATCAGGTCTTGCTATTTCCTGGGGTAGGGGCCTACGGCTCCCGACACCATTCTTACATTTATAAGGTCTCTCTCCAGTGTGAGTTTTCTGATGTTTTCTGAGACTTGAGCAAAAAGTAAAGGGTTTAGCCCATTTATGACATTTGTAAGGCTTCTCTCCAGTGTGGCTTCTGTATGGCGTCTCAGGTAGTACAAATGATAAAAGGACTTTCCACATTCTTTGCATTTGTCAGGTTTCTCTTCAGGAAGGTTTTTGTAATGGCTTTTAAGTATTGAGAAATGAAGAATAGAATTGTCACATTCTTTTAATTCATAGGGTTTCTCTCCAGTATGAGGTTTCTTGTGTTCAGCAGGGTTTGAACATTTTCCATATTTCTTACATTTATGTTGTTTCTCTTCACTATGGATGCTTTGTTGGACAACATTATAAGTAGAGCCAAAAAGACGTTATCACCATCTTTATATTCTTCTTTCATTCCAAGATTGACTCTAAGATTTTGACTAATATTGGAATAGAAATGTTAAGATTTGTCACAGTCTTTACATTTACAAAGTTCTTTTCCAGTGTGCAATCTATTATGTTTATTTAGATTCAATGGTTCAACTGAGGCATTTCTGTAGGATTCATAACAACCTTCTCATTCTCATGTAAATTGTACAGTTTGTCACAACGTGGAAACAATATTTGATGAAAAAATCCTGGACCAAGGAAAAGGGAATTTGGATTTTAGATTTCATTCCCTTATAAATCTCTTTTTCAGAAATGATAAAGGACAGTATAATGCATTATTACATATAAAATATTTCCACTTATTGTTTTGCAATGCACATAACTGTTCAGAGT
>NW_008357556.1:20542-30344 GCF_000622305.1 Nannospalax galili | reverse complement strand
TAAAAAAGAGACAGCATAGAGAATTTTGTGTTTTCAGGCCTAAATAAAGTATATAAACTGAAATAAAATTTACAAAACTTTGTTCTTTGAAATGTGTAAATTAGTCATGATTTTGCATTTATAGAGAAGACCCCTATGGTAAGATTACACTTAAAAAGAATTAAAATTTTTTCTGTATTCATAAAACAAACAAACAAACCAAAAGCTTTCTTCTTAGCAAACAGTATAGTACAGTTATGGAGGGTTCTAGAGAGAAGGTCCAGTGTGTTACAAAGCTGCCAAAAACTGACTCTCATATGTGCATGAAGAAGGAAGTAAAATAAAGTGGGTGGTCAAATCAAAATGATAATCAGGAAAACCAAACCTACTCATGGGAGATGTTTACTGAAGCAAAAGAAAAAATCGTCTTCATCACCATCTGGAAACAAGCAGAAGACTAACTGTCAAAAAAAAAGTAAAACAATAGCATAAAATATATCTGTGGAAGCCGGGCATGGTGGTGCAGGCCTTTAGTCCCAGTGCTCAAGAGGCAGAGGCAGGAGGATCTCTCTGAGTTCAATGCCAGCCTCATCTACATAGAGTACCAGGCAAGCTGGGGCTATAGGGAGACCCTGTAAAAAGACCAAATAAATAAATAAATAAATAAATAAATAAATAAATAAATAAATAAAAACTGCGCAAAGAAATGAAAATAGTTATAAGAATTAAAGAAGAGGCAGAGAATAACTTAATTCTTTAAAGACATTGTCCCCTGTGTAGCCCTTGCAGGCTTCGAATTTACTATATAAATCAAGGTAAGCTTGAATTCATAAATATACACGTGCCTTTCAAGTGTTGGGGATAAAGGTTGAGTCACCATGGCTCGGAATCAGGCACAACCTAAATTTGTCCTAAGACATAATTCATTCTTGATAAATTCATTGGCAGCTTTGGTAAGGAAAAGAAATGAAAAGCAGAAAATACCAAGAACTCAAAACATTAAACACAAATAATTCATTAACAAATAAGCAACAAGTGGAAGAGGACATTCTCAAACAGAGAATTACTTGCCAAAAATACAGTATGGAAATGTGCCACATCTGGAATCATAAAGAAGTCCAAATCTAACTGGACCTGAGATTCCAGCACTTTCTAGTTAGAAGGTCAATTCAGTAGGTGCTAAACACTAGCAAACTTCAGAAACAACAGAGTCAGAGGAAGAGTCCAAACTCCCTGTTGGGGGGAAATCCAGTTTCTTGAGACCACAATGCAAATCAGCATAAACATTCCTAAAATCATATGAAAATGATACAACACAATCTCAAATATAGCTTCTGCATGGAATTATTTAATAACAAATTGAAATAGACTGTTGTAATATTCTGGTGGCTATTAAAATCCCTTTGATACAAAAAAATCTCTAGAGCACATAATTGTAAAGAAATTCATAAGGAATGAAAACACATTATAAACATAAACATGTGTATTTATTAATATAACAGAGAAAAAGTTAATAAGACATCAAAAATACAGAAAAACTAATAAAATGGTAATAGTGTGTTCTTTCCTTTCACTGACCTCTTAAATTATCAAAGGTTAATATTCCCTAAGCAAAAGGCACAAATATGCTTCCAGAATCAAGAAAAAAAGGAAAAGAAATGTAATCAAATTTTGTATTCTCTACAAAGAATTCACATCACTGGGCATAGTGGCATACACTTTTAATCTCATCACTTGGGAAACAGAGGCAGGTAGATCTTTCTGAGATCAAGGCCAGCCTGGTCTGCATAGCAGGTTCCAGGTCAGCTGGGGTTACAGAGTGAACAAGTGTCAAAAACACCAAATAATAAATAAATAAAATAATAGAAAAAATTCACATCAAATCTAAGACAAAAATGGTTAAGAATGTAGGATTTTTTAAAAACTATCCCTTGAGCTGGGAGTGGTGGTGCATGCCTTTAATCCCAGCACTCGGAAGACAGAGGCAGGAGGATCTCTGTGAATTCAAGGACAGCCTGGTCAACATAGTGAGTTCCAGAACAGCTGGGGCTACAGGGAGACCCTGTCTCAAGAAAAAACCAAAAAAAAGTTATCCCTTGAAATGTACAGTAAGAAGGAACTGGGGTGGACATAACAGGGAATTCAAGGAAAAGTTATCAAAATTAAAATAAAGAATTTTTTGGTCTTTTTGAGATGGGGTCTCCCTGTAGCCCCAGCTGTCTGGGAACTCATTATATAGACCAGGCTGGCCTTGAACTCACATAGATCCACCTGCCTCTGCCTCCCAAGTGCTGAGATTGAAGGCATGTGCCACCACGTCTGGTTTCAAAAAAATAAAGAATATTAATGAATGTTAAAATGATCCATTCACTAGAAAGCTATTTTATGAGTAGGAACACATTCCAGTAATAGCTTCGAAATACATGAAACGATAATTGAAAGGATTGGAAGAAAAAAATGCATGATACTAGAATATGTCAGTGTTAACACTGGATGATCCAGACAGAATATTGATAAACATCACGTGACACACGACTTAAGAAAACCCAGCTATTCCTAGCAGCCCTACAGAGAGTCAGTCATACATCAAAGGACTCGGTCTTCTCAAAATTCAAGAAACAATATACATGGTGGATTGCATCTTACTACTTGAATGATTCTTAGAAATTAAATATCAGCATTTAAAAATTCTTTTTTATGATCAAACTTGAATGTAGACTTCAACAGCAGATAGCAAAGAGAAGAATCCAGGAGTGACTAGTGGAAACTGACACACTGTTGGCATGACCTTATTCAAGGACTGGAAAATAATACAAAGGAGGGTTACACTTTGACAACATTCTGATAATGCCCAGAAATCCAACCATTTTTTGTCAGAAACAGAGAAAATTCTACTAAAATGTATAATCTCCAGAAATCACAAAAAGATTTTTTAAAATACTGAGAGAAGTCAATCCAGAGGCACCATATCTAATAACATAATAAAATTATAGTAATGAAAAGCTTTAGTATTGGTTTGAAGACAGAATATTGGAGACATTAATGGTATCAGAACATAATCCCAAACAGGCATAGTTAAATAAGATTTCATTTGCATATTTGTGTTAATGCTAGCATAATTCCAGTTCAATGAGGGACAAAGTCTTCTAACACTTACAATAGGATATTTCTTGAGGACATTATGGTTAGTCAGACTCTCAAGAATAGTTTCTAGTGAAACGGAATACACTAAAACCATTTTTAGATCTTCCTTTCTTTTTGAGTTGAACCTCTCACTTTGACCTGCCACAGTCACTCAAACCCACCTTGCTGTTTGGCTGTTTTCTCCACTCTCTTAACATTCCAGGGTATTTTGATTCCCTCCAGACAGGTGGCCAAGTCTGACTTCCACACAATTTTACCTGTGTATTAGTAAGTAGTACAGGACAGGGATGGAGAGATGGCTCAGCAGTTAAGAGCACTGGCTACTGTTTTAGAGGATCCAGATTCGATTCCTAACATCTATATGGCAGCTAACAACCTTCCATAACTCAAGTTCCAGGGGTTCTGACACCCCTTTCTGATATTTGTGGGCATTGCCCTACAGGGGTACACTTACATACATGCAGACAATACACTGATACACATGAAATAAAAATAGTAAATCAAATATTTGTAAAAGAGACAGGCGTGGTGGCACATGCCTTTAATTCTAGCACTTAGGAGGCAGAGGCAGGTGGGTCTCTGTGAGTTCAAGGCCACCCTGGTTTACATAATGAGTTCTGGGCCACCTGGGGATACAGGGAGAGCCTGTCTCAAAAAAATTTTTTTAAATAAAGTGGTGAAGGACAAGCACTGGATTCACTGAAAAGGACACACAGTGCTGCACTCAGTAAAGAGACAACATAAATGAGGAATCTAGAACTGTTTTCAGTTGTTATTTGCTTACAGAACCTTAAAAATATTTTGTGGGAATTTTCTCTACATATATTGAATTATTTTAGTTATAGTTTTATTAAATCAAGGTTGAAAATGGAGTTGTAATTTACATGTCGTATTATTATTTGCAACTGAGTTAGTGTATTTATCATGGGACAAAAATGGAGGCTCAATACACCTAAAGAGGGAAACATAAGATAAAACAAAATAGTTTGAAAATGTTCTTTCCTACCTTGAGAATTCCCTAATTTCCTATAATTTTTAACACAGTTCCACACAGGGTTTACAACCTGCAAAGTTTGATCAAAGAAAGAATGAATAAGGAATTCTGGAGAAAGATATTCTCACCCACTGATACAAGGTTACTGTAATTCTTCAACATCACATCAATGTGTGAAACCTTCTGAGCAGAGTACAGGCATTTCCGCTCCTCCTGGGAGAAGTACACAGTCACATCCCTGAATGTCACCATAGCATGAAATTTAAAATATCACTTTTACCATGTGCTGCTAGGCAGAGTGCTTTCCTGAACACATGGAGATGTAACGGACTTGGGGAAATTTTCTGATGTGATGAGTGATCGCAATTATAGAGAAAGGTACTTTCCAGTACAGTCACAGTCTACTTTTTTTTTCTAAAGGTTTTTGAAATTTTGTTTATTTTATGTATCTGAGTGTTTTTCCTGCACAGATATAAGTGCACCCATGTCATTCAATGACTGCCAAGGCCAAAAAGGGTGTCAGGTTCCCTGGAACTTGAGCTACACAAAGTTATTAGCCACCACATTAGTGCTGGGAAACAAACTCGGGTCCCCTGCAAGAGAAGCCCAAACTCTTAACTACTGAGTCATCTCTCTATCCCCCTCTACCATGCAGGTTGTAACTCTGTGGTGACAAGATAGTCTTATAATCATAACACATGATATATTAGAGTATAAGATATAAATTCAGGATCTGAACATAGTAATCTACCTTTTCTGAGTTTACATCACATGGGAACATAGCTTATGTGGAAAATTAATGAGGAACAAAATTGTGCTTTCAAATGCTGATGTCCTTAACTGTAGATCTAGCTAATATATTAATTGTGAACCATCTGATCTATCATTAGGCCTTACAAGAATATACTCTAACAGTATCACTTGAGATGCTAAGGCCCTAGGTAAAATGCAACACTCCTTGAATAGAAATGAAGAAGTAGAAAAGAAATCAGAAAGTTGATTCTTTCACAGTAACAAGGAGTAACAATTGTATGTAGTACCAGTTTTCCATACATTGACACATAATATCAAGCAGTCTATGGCACTTTAATAAGAATATATTGGTCATTATGAAGTAATGGAAAAAATAAACATTAACACTGGTGATATAATCTTAAATTTTCTAAAAGTAAGCACAACCCAGCACAGGAAGTAACAATTTCAGAATTTTCAAAAATTCTTCCATTACTCAAGTTTTCAAAAAAAATTAGGGAAGTCCAGAGACACATCAAATAATGTTTAAATTCCATATAAACACAGATGCATAAATGTACTAAGTACAGAGATAGAGGAGAATGATGGCCTGTGAGTAAAATAAATATATATATTTTTCTAGAGTCTGTTTGCTGAATTTATTCATATTGTTGTATAAACAACAATTTATTCTTTTTCATTACATGATAGTCCATTCTACATCTAGATATTCTACCATTAATGAACACTTGAGTCATTTCAGTTTTGCACTATTATTCTGCTTGCACGATTTCTCTGGTCTGTATTGTGCTCATACATTTACTTGGGTGAGTATATATTTTTATTTCTGTGGAGTATTACATACCTAGGAGTGGGACTGCTAGGTCTTTAGACGTATACGTACTTTCTAATGTGAATTTATAGCTTCATATTTTCCCTAGCCTTTTTCTAAAGTGAAGTAAAGTACTCTTTATATAGTAAAAGAAACTCACTATGCTCTGTAGAATTTTTTCAGTTACAAAAAAACAAAAAGGCAACAAAAATATTGTTCACAATTAAATATCCATATTACACATAATGTTCTCAGCTGAAAGACTGTGTCAACATTGAAAGTTCAATACTGACTTCACCAAGGCCTGCCTCAATATGGACCTCACTGAAAAGAAAGGAGCAGTTGTCTTGGCTGTCAGCTCTGACACAATCTGTTTCAGGAGCTCCTTAACAGTGTCAGAAAACAATCAGTTACTGACAGCTTCCCAAAAAATGTGCTGTGAGCTTACAGCGAGGTTATCTACCTCCAAACTGTGATCTCATGTGGCAGAGACAGCACCCTTGCTGCATGTCATCTGAACTCTGAGCTATGTTTTATTTCTTTAGCACATCTGGTCTTATCATTTCGGAAGAGCAAAAGACTTTCTGCATTTTAGTCTTTAAATATGTTTTTTTCTGTGGGTTCAGTGAACTCACAGTTCAGCCAAGAGTTGGACCAGGCTGCTAAACAAGCCATCATGGCCCTATTCAGGCTCCAAAGCTGGCACATGCAATGTACAAAGGAGATCCATCAGCTAAGTGCTGCCCACAGGCATGCCAACACATATTATAGGCAAGGACGTCTCTGAACAGGCTGTGCAAAGGAAACTCACAATTCCACTTCTGACAGATTTTTTATTCCTTTCTCCACTACTACTTTACTCTATTTTTTCCTTCCATTCCCTTTTTCCCCCCACTAGTCTTATTTACTCTGAATTTGAAAATGGCAAAAATAAAAATAGAGAAAACAAAATCTGTCACAAACGTCTTTTAAAACACAAGAAACATCTACAATTAACATGGCAGAATGATACCAAAATATTTTTGAAAAACAATTGTTCACTAAGAACCTAACTCTTTTGAAAAGTAAGGACATTTCAAAAATAATTTAAAGATGCATCAAAAACCACTGGGAGGGGGCTGGAGAGATAGTTCAGTGGTCAAGAGCACTGGCTGCTCTCATAGAGGACCTAGGTTCATTCCCAGCACCCACATAGTGGCTAACAACCTATAACTCCAGTCCCAGGGGATCTGGTTGCTCTCTTCTGACCCTCATGGTCATTGCATGACATGAGTGCACTTACATACATGTAGGCAATACACTCACACACATAAAAGAATAAACACAAAACAAAACCCATTGGGAATCAGCAGGTGGTATGAATGACAGAAGGTGATCATGACTATCTAAAAAGAGAGCAATTTATTTTATGGTAAAAAACCTAAATTCTAACACTGTTCCTTTCATGTATTATCTATATATTTGGAATTATATGAAATTTGCATTAAATGGAGTATATATAACATATTTTATTAATGTTATTTTGCATTTAGTCATATGTGGAAACATAAATGTACCAATAGACAATGACCTGAAAGTTCAGAGATATTATTTCAAACAATTAATTAATGTATTAAATATATTACTTTTTAAGATTTTATTTTTGTGTATGTTTTGGGCATGTGTGTGCGTGTATGTGTGTGTGTGTGTGTGTGTGTATGTGTGTGTGTGTGTGTGTAGGCCATGTATATGTATGTGTCCATGGAGGCCAGAAGATACTGTCAAACCTCCTGGAGTTGGAGTCACACAGGTGGTGGTAACCCACCTGACATGGGTGCTGGGAACTGAACTTGAGTCCTCTACAAGAGCAGGAAGTGCTCACAACCACTGAGCCATCTCTCCAGCCCCCTAATTATATTATTTACTTGAAGAGCTATAACTTTTAATAAAAAATTGTCTAAAATGGTGCTATTGAACAGACCTACTGTTCCTAAGGAAAGATGGCTCATACATGGCCTTAAGTGAGGTTTGCTGTTTTTATGCCAATAATTCAGGTGTAATTGAGTTTTACTGGGCCTCTGGTAATGTTCCTCCTAGCCTTTACCATGGATCTATGCCTCCTGAATTGCCTAGAGGAGCACAAATGCCATCAAAATTAGGGTTCTAAGGACACAATATGAGCCTTAAAAATCAAATTTGACTTATGTCCCAGAGCCAGTGGGGAATGTAATACCCCAAGTACCTCCATTTTATGTAAGTTTAACTGGTCAATCATCTGGTCATAGGACCACACCTAGGAAGGTGGGTTATGCTAAATAGATGGGCAGAATACCTAGTATGTTCATGAGATAGTGACTTTTTCCTGCCTGTAATGTGGCCTACAGGTGCAGGACTTCCTAGCTACAGTCTGTGAGTTGCAATTCAGGGAAGTGTAACTTCCCTTTTTCTTCTTCATGCCTTTTTTGCTAAACCTTCTTTTTTTAAGGCTTTGGGCAGCCCCTAGCATCCTGCATTTTTTAAAATTATTTATTTAATAACCACATACTTAGAAGAAGCATTTCATTACAACAGCATTGACATATTCAATAACAATTTCCAGAGCTAAGATACATCTCTTTCAAAATTGGCTGTAAATTTTTAGGTTTACAGTTGAATTATTACAGCTATACAGTATTGTACTCAGTATAAGCCCTATAAGGCATAAAATCAAATGAGGTTTTAACCTTTAAAAAGATCTCCATTTCATTATTAAAATACACAGTTTCATACAGAAAAAATTCATTTTTTACAGCAATTGTAAAATGAATATGTTAAACTATGTGCTATTGTTTCCACTCATTGTTATTTAAGTACAACACTGCTCAAAAAGATGGCTAAAAATAAAACTTGAGCTATTGGTTATGAATCGCATAACTTTCATTTTGTTTTATTTAGTACTTGGACTGTATTATCTAAGAGGATTTAAGAGAAATCTATACCAAGAGTCAACAAACCCATGCACACCTCATCACTGCTGTGAAGTAAAGGGAAAAAAGAGCAACAAACTACAATCTGAGTCTAAGAAACATCAGTCATGTGGCAAGATCAAGCCACATAAGCATGCTGTATTCTACACATTCTAGTCCGATTAATTGTTTAGGATAATGAGTTAAAACAGCATAACCCCTCTAATTCCACATTTCCATAAATTTCTCAGGGATTATAGCAATCACTTCCATGTCTTGCATTGTGCATGTTCAAGGCTGGTACAAGAACTCTAATACATCCCTGAGATGTAAGTTTCATTATACACAAGTCCTTACTCCCTAATATATAAAAACAACATTGCATTCTCTGAGCATTGGGTATCAGCCTATTTGCTCACCAGTCACATTAGAAACATTTTCACAATTATGGGTCATCAATTCATAGAGAATACTTGCCCTCACAAAAAAAAATCTTGCAGGGGATAGAAAGGAGACAAGGCTGTGCCATATAGGTGACATGGATTTAAAGAACTATAATCTTGATTATCATAAGAAGAAAAAGAGTGTAAGGAACCCCTTTCGATAACATTATCTGAAACAGAGCATTAAAGGCTTGCAAGGTCTTTGTGCATAGCATTTCTAGAAGAAAAATTGACATGAAACTTGCCTGGGATGCATTTACTGGAGAATCAGCCATTTCTCCTTTGTCTCTGAGATTCTGTCTCAGGAGCAATGATCAGAAGGGAATTTTTCCCTTTTATAATGAAGGTGTTAAATATACAAACACAAATGAATACCTGTTGGGAGACCTCTGTTATGCAAAAGTTGAAGCCCCTTCACACCGGACAGCTCATGCAGCTCGGGGAATGTGCCGCGGGCTCCTTTTCATAGCAAGGTGCTTTCTGGCATCTTTCCTGTCTCTCCCTTTGAAGTGGCCACCACAGATGCCTTGACATAAACATGGCCTTTAGCTCTATGCATACCTTGCCTTCCTGTGTGTGGTTTTTAAAGGTAGAAAATAGTCTAGCAGAAACCCACTTCCACATGTAAATAGAATATCTCACAAAGTATCTAAAAGCTTTTACCACTACCCCCATGGTATATAAATATGCTAGTCTTCTCTTAATAGTCGGAGATCAGGTCAGAGACTGGGACCCGGAGATCAGGTCAGAGACT
>NW_008357556.1:15789-16108 GCF_000622305.1 Nannospalax galili | reverse complement strand
AAATGAGTTAACCTTTAGGGCTGGCATGGCACTTCTTCATATTTAAATCAAAGGGAGGGAGATGTTGGAGACCTCTGTTATGCAAAAGTTGAAGCCCCTTCACACCGGACAGCTCATGCAGCTCGGGGAATGTGCCGCGGGCTCCTTTTCATAGCAAGGTGCTTTCTGGCATCTTTCCTGTCTCTCCCTTTGAAGTGGCCACCACAGATGCCTTGACATAAACATGGCCTTTAGCTCTATGCATACCTTGCCTTCCTGTGTGTGGTTTTTAAAGGTAGAAAATAGTCTAGCAGAAACCCACTTCCACATGTAAATAGAA
>NW_008357556.1:12764-14365 GCF_000622305.1 Nannospalax galili | reverse complement strand
TATCAGCAGACATATCTGATCCAGAGGTTTGGAACTTTCTTGCACATTTAGCATATAATAAAGAAGCCCAAGAAAAGCATAATTTTCCTCTTTCATTTTTTCCAATAATGGCAGCCATCCAGCAATGTTTAAAAAATCCACCTAGAATTAATGAGAATTTACAGGCACCAGAAAATAATAAAAAAAGAGGCTTTAGATCAAAAAAGATCCCCAAAATAGCCCAGTAGCAAATTCAACAGCTTCAAAATTAAAATCTAACCAAGCCAAACAAAATCCACCCATCAGTAAAATTAATCCTTACCCCTCTCTAGCTGATTTAACAAGCCCAGATACTAAAGCCCAAATTTCAAAAGCTTCCAAAAATTCTCAGGCAAAATCCCCTCCGCCCCCTCCACCTCGATGACCTCCTCCTCCTGTGGAAACATGCCTCTCAGAGCAGCTGTGTAACGATAGGGACAATGAAAGCTGCCAGCCTCAAAATTTCCAGCCTCAGCGGTCTCAGGACCCCCAAAACCCACCAGTAGAGGCTTTTCCTGTCAATTTACAGATAACCAGGCAGCGTCCCCTAGCTTGGTATCCACTCCCTGCAGCAGAGCTTAAAGATTTGAGACAGGCTGTAAGGGAGGATGGAATTCATGCTCCTTGGACTAAATCCATACTGCAAACATTTAATACTAACCTGCTTCCCCAGGATTGGAGAGACATTTGTAGATCTACCCTCCCCAGTCCGTTATTTGTACAATGGGAAGCCTTATTTAGAAATGAGTGCCTAATGCAAACTAAGAGAAATAACACTCATAATCAACAACTGAGGCCCAAACCAGGACAGGATCCACCACCTGTATTTATAGATTGAAATTATGACCAGCTTTTTGGTCAGGGTAACTTCTCCACAGGAATTCAGCAAGCTGCAATTCCTGCTAGTTATATAGAGCAGATTCGCTTGTGTGCCCTGCAGGCCTGGGATCACTTAACACCATTGCCCACTGGGCCTGGAGAGACCTCCTCTTTAACATTTTTAAAGCAGAAGCCAACTGAGGCTCTTCCAGACTTCATACTAAGAGTGCAGGCAAGCTTAGATAGAAAAATAACAGATCCTGCAGCCAAAACAATACTTTTGAACAGCCTTGTCTGGGAAGGGATGACCCCTGAACACAGACAAGCATGTCAGGGACTAAAGAATGAACATTATGACAAATGGATCGTGGCTACTCAAGATATAGGAACTGCCACGCACCAGGCTTCCTCCCTTGCCCAAGCCCTTGCAGTTGCAACTCAGTCCAACTCAAAATGCTTTAAATGTGGAGAAACTAGACACTAGATAAAAAATTGCCCTCAAAATAACTCAGCAGCCATTCGACCTCCTAAAACCCTCTGTCCTCTCTGTAAAAGAGGTTATCACTGGAAAAAAGATTGTAGATCTAAAAATGACAGGGATGGCAAGCCTTTGCCGCCTTTAAACTTCCTCAGGGGCAGCCCTCAGCCCCTCTAACAAGAGAGAAGCCACAAACATTGTGGGTAACTAGTATTACAGAAAGTGACCATCCAAAATTAACCATAAAAATAGACAATAAGCCTTTCAAATGCCTCCTTGATACTGG
>NW_008357556.1:10522-11822 GCF_000622305.1 Nannospalax galili | reverse complement strand
GTGGAGAGAAATCCATGACCTAGTGGAAGCTGCACGCCACAGATGTCCCCCTGGAGCCTCCTTCTCTGTCATTCTCATTGCTGTCTTTACCCTGCTCAGCACCAACACTTCAGACAGCCCCCACTCTCCCTAATACCATGTTCTAGAGATTTTATTTTTCTAGGAAAGAATCAGATCCATGGGACAATCGCTGAAGTAATAACAAAAGTCTTCTCAGATGTATTTTCTAGGTACCCCACATTCATTTCTCATTTCTCTCAACAGCTTACAGCTACAGCCAAGTCTGTGTTAACTTACAATGTCAATTTACAGGAAAGACAGAGGACCAGATACTATGTCCTGAAGCAAGTTTAACTTTCTTCCCACCTAGCCTAATTGTTAACTGTTTCTCTTGTGCATCCAGTAATAGCCTTTTTCTAACAGCAGTACCAGCTACCACCCTTCTCTACCCAGGAGCAGAAAAAGACTTCACTGACTTTCATCTAAGTGGATTCAAACAACCAGCTAACCATTACATTTCAGGTGCAAGAAGCTTTTTCTCCTATACAGCTGCTAGCAGAGAGAAGAAATCTTCCTCCCTCCACTGACAGAGATCGAACTTACACTGGATGCTGGAGACGTTGCTATGACAACCAGCTACATCTGAATCCACTCTAAGCTGAGACAAACAGTGACATCAGTGACTGACAGCTTGGAATTTCTCCAACAACAGCAAATAAAGTCTTTCACCAGAACTGTACTTCACAATAAAAGAACATTGGACTTGATAACTGTTGAACATGGAGACTATGTAATATTGAGAAAAGTACTGTTCCTTTGTAATTGAATCAGATATTGTTGAAACCAGTGTTAACACTCTCAAAACTTTGTAATCTATTTGGCTAGTCAAATGTTACTTTTAATGGGAATGAGAAAGGAGTCTGTATTTTTATTTTATTTAATTTTGTTTTGTTTTGTTTTAGGGGACAGGGTCTCCCTGTAGACCCAGCTGGCCTGGAACTCACTATACAGTCCAGGCTGACCTCCATCTCACAGAGATCTGCCCAGGTGCCCGATCTTGTCTAATCTCAGAAGCCACGAAGGGTGGGTCCTGGTTAGTACTTGGATGGGAGCTTGCAATTTTTTTTCTTTGGATCACTGAATAATTCTTTGGCAAATACACACTTAGATTTAACATTGACTGTTCATGGAATCATTATTGGATTAAAAGAGAAAATGAATTTAAGGCATTAAGACAGTTCTTGGCATATAGTAAATTTTTTTTTTTTAACTTATACTTTTTTAGAGAGCAGTTTTGGAT
>NW_008357556.1:6607-9578 GCF_000622305.1 Nannospalax galili | reverse complement strand
TCTTAAAATTGACAGAGATAAAAGTGTATTGCATGAAATTCATGAATTAACACAATAAATTTCACTCAAGGACCACTGCAAATTATAATTAATGGAAACAATTCTCAGAGGAATTATAAAGAAGTTATCTTTTAGAACAAAGGAAATCACACATTTCATATGAAGAATCAATAAATGGATAAGAGCTGAGAAGTAATCAACCATGTGCAACACACACCACCAATTCTAACAGGAAAGAAATAATACTGCCAATAATCCACATTCAGAACACCAAGGAAATCATAGGGAATAAAAACACTATGGAAAGTCAGGTGTGGTAGTGCACATCTGTTTTTCCAGGGCTTTGGAGGCAGAGGGAGACAGATCTCTGTGAAACTTTAACTCAGAAAAGAAAAGAAAGGGGAGGGAGGGATGCCTGACCAGCCATAATGATGCATGCCTATAATCCCAGCACTTGTGAAAGAGATGCAGGAATATCAAATTTCCTAGGCTATCTTCAGCTACAAAGCAAGGTCAAGGCCAGCCTGGATCTAATGACACCATCTACAAAAAATAATGCAAGAATTCTAGGTTGGGGCATAGTGGTGCCTTTTTATTATTGTTATTTTATGTGTATTGCCTACATCCATGTCATGCAATGGCCACAAAAGTCACAAGATGGTATCAGATCCCCTGGAACTGGAGATAGAACAGTTGTTAGTCATCATATGGATTCTAGGAATCAAACCCAAGTCCTGTAAGAGTAGCCAGTGTGTTCCAGACCCACTGTGAACACCTTTAATCACAGAAGAAAGGTGTGGAAATCAGAAGCAGGGGGAATCTCTGTGAGATAGCAGCTGGCTGGGTCTAAATAGCAAGTTCCAGACCAGCTGGAGCTACAAGGAGAACCTTTCTCAAAAAACAAAAAGTCTTGGTTCTATTGAGAATTAAAAATATTGACAAATCACTTGTCATCTAATCACAAGACACAGAATGAATAACAAAATTAAGAAGACAGATTTGAAAAAGGAAACATTTCAATATGTCAATCCAATGTGATATTTTTATGGACTAGTTTGGAAGATCATAGTCAAATAAATTGGAAATTCTAGAAGAAATGAGTGAGTTCTAAGAAACATAAGCAAATAAAGCTTCTGTCTTATAGAATAGCATAGACCTTAAGCAAGTACTGAAGTTGAAGCAGTTACTGGTGCCTTCTAAACATAGTCTAGGATTGGAAAGATTTCGTTCTGAATTCTAAAAGTCCTTTGGACAAAAAAATTTATATTATTCTACCCTAAAATTACAACATAAAATACAGAGGAATGCTTTGGTACAAAACTCATTGTACAAATATAGCTTCATCTTGATAGCAGCAGCAGGTAAGAAAAATCAAAAACATATGAAGGAAAACACAGACTTGTTGGCTGGAGGGATACAGACTCAAAAATTCTCACCAATTACTTGGAAACTCAGTTCAACTGAGTTTGTTCGAAGGATAAAAGAATGTTTCCCATTCACAAATCAATAAATAAAACACAGCAAATATCTAGATACAGGAGTAGAGTGAATTTGATCATTTAAATAATAATAAAAACTAGCCCTGTGGCAAAATTTATTTGCACATCTTAAAAGTATTTTTGCAACAGATGGATACTCTTACAAAGTTCTATAAATGATCAAAATGCATAGGTTCAATGATGCTGTGGTGCTTAGCACTAAATGGTAGATTAATAATGCAATCCCTACACATAATGCTCAGGGAACCTCACAGAAGAAGGGGTGGAAAGACTGTAAGAGCCGCAGGCCCAGAACACCTGACACTAGATAGTGTATTCTGGACATGATAAAAAGACTGAACCCATGGCATCTTCACAATACAGTTACCTAAAATGACCTACATAGTGACCACACCAGTGGACATGCCAATTCAGATGGCGAAAATAACAGGGGTTTTCAGCTCTAGATGAAGAGCCACAGAAATCAATGAATGCTGAGGGAAGATGTCAGTTCTGTCCAGGGATGTTTTCCCTGATAGGTTATCTAATCTCGGGTCCTCAGGCCTAAACACAAGTGCACATCATCATGACTAAACCAACTCAGCATGTTGTATGTGAATGTGTTTGAATGTATGTATATATGTATGTATGTATGTATGTATGTATGTATGACAATAATAATCAAGTGAGAGGACAAGGGAGTCTGTAGGGGACACATGAGAAGAGTAGGTTGGGAAGAGGGAGTAAAGGAAATGATGTAAATATGAATCATATAAAATTCTTAAAAAATTAAAAATATTAAGTATTGTAAGCTGTAAATCAGCAGTCACCACATGCTGTGAAAGGCAAGGAGGAAAGAGGCTTTATTATGGCCATGATGTCCCTGGATTCTGGGTGAGTGCTTAGAGTACAGCCACGACACTCAACTGTGGTGAGTTATTATAGAAAAGTACAGCATAAGAGGCCTAATTACTAAAAAGTCAACCATAACCCCCCGCTGCCAAGCTAAAGCAAGGAAGCACATTTACAAAAGCATGTTTGCAATGAACAGTTGCCTTTGTTCCTGAGGTGTTTGTGGAATTCAGCTTCCTAGTATTGTGAATGGCTTTTGGTTTCAAAGATTGCAACATATTGAGCATGGTGAAGACACAGTGGATCATTGTAATGACACAATGGCACATTGTGATGGCACAATAAGCATTGTGATGACACAATGAGCATTGTGATGGCAAAATGGAACATTGTCAAGTCATATTGTAATATTGTGATGGCACATTGGAACAATATAATGGCACTTGGGGCCATAGTGTTGGCACGTAGAAGCATTTTGATGGCACATGAAACATTGCAATACCAAATTGGAATACTGTGATGACACATTGGAGCATTATATTTGCACACTGAGCACTGTGATGACACATTAGGGGCCTTGTGAAGGGACATTCAGCATTGTGATGTCACATTGAGCCTTGTGGTGAAACATTGGAGCATTG
>NW_008357556.1:2947-3999 GCF_000622305.1 Nannospalax galili | reverse complement strand
CATGTTGACTGTTGACAACACAATGGATCATGGTAATGACACAATTACGCATAGTGATAGTACAATGAGCATTGTGATATCACAATGGAACATGGGGAAGTCATATTGTACCATTGTGATGGAACCATGGTGATATTACATATTACATTGGGGTATTGTGAGGGGATATTGAGCACCGTGTTGGAATATTGAGCAATGTGATGACACAATGGATAATGGTAATGACACAATTGCACAATGAGTAACGTGATGTCAAAATGGAACATTTTGAAGTCATATTGTAACATTGTGATGGCACATTGGAATACATAATGCCAAATGGGGTGGTAGAGTAGCCACATTGAGCATTGTGATGTCACAATGGAACATTGTGAAGTCATATTGTAACATTGTGATAGGAACATGGAGCATTGCAATGTCACAATGGAATATTTTGAAGTCATATTGTAACATTGTGATGGAACATTGGAGCAATATAATGGCACATGGGGGCGATAGTGTTGGCACATTGGAGTATTGTAATGTCACAATGGAGCATTGTGAAGTCATATTGTAACATTGTGATGGCACCATGGAGCATTGTGATGTCACACTTGGGGATGGTGAGGGGTTATTGAGCACTGTGTTTGCATATTGAGCATGGTGATTACACAATTGATCATGATAATGATACAATTGCGCATAGTGATGGCACAATGAACATAGTGATGGCACAATTCAACATTGAGAAGTCATATTGTAAAACTGTGATGGCACCATGGAGGATTGTGATGTCACAATGGAACATTGTGAAGTCGTATTGTAACATTATGATGGAAACATTGGAGCATTGTGATGTCCATTGGAGCATTGTGATGTCACAATGGATGTGATGTCACAATGATATATTAGGAAGTCATATTGTAACATAGTGATGGCACATTGGAGTAGTATAATGGCACATGGGGCGATAGTGTTGGCACATTGGAGGATTGTGATTTCACATTAGAGCACTGTGATGTCACAATGGAACATTGTGAAGTCATATTACAACTTTGTTATGGCACCAAGGA
>NW_008357556.1:0-1541 GCF_000622305.1 Nannospalax galili | reverse complement strand
CATTGTGAAGTCATATTGTAACATTGTGATGGCATATTGGAGCATTGTGATGTCACATTGGGTGATTGTGAGGGGAACTGAGCACTGTGTTTGTACATTGAGCATTGTGATGACACAATGGACCATAGGAATTACACAATGGCACATTGTAATGGCACAATGAGCATTGTGATGGCACAATGGAACATTGTGAAGTCATATTGTAACACTGTGATGACATGCTGGAGCAATACAATGGCACTTGGGGCCATAATGTTGGCACATTAGAGCATTTTGATGCCACATTGGAGCATTGTGATGTCACATAGTGGAATTGTGAGGGGACATTGAGCACCGTGTTTGTATATTGAGCATGGTGAGGACACAATGGATCATTGTAATGACACAATGGCGCATTGCAATGGCACAATGAGCATTGTGGTGACACAATGGAACATTGTGAAGTCTTATTGCAACATTGTGATTTCATATTGAAGGAATATCATGGCACATGGGGCCATAGTGTTGGCACATTAGAGCATTGTGATGGCACATGTAACATTGCAATACAAAATTCGAATATTGTGATGATATTTGGGGGCATTACATTTGCACACTGAGCATTGTGATGACACATTAGGGGCTTTGGGGGGGACATTATGCATTGTGATGTCACATTGAACATTGTGGTGACATATTGGAGCATTGTGATGTCACACTGGAGCATTGTGATGTCACATTGACCATTGCGGTGACAAATTGTAGCATTGCAATGTCATATTGGGGGATTGTAAGGGGACTTTGAGCACCGTGTTTGCATATTGAGCATGGTGATGGCACAATGAGCATTGTGATGGCACAATGGAACATTGTGAAATCATACTGTAACACTGAGATGGCATAGTCAAGCAATATAATGGCACATGGGGCAATAGTGTTGGCACATTGGAGCACTGAGATATCACAATGGAACATTGTGAAGTCATGTTGTATCATTGTCGTGGCACATTGTGTTATGGAAAATCTTGTGACTGATTTTGCCTTTAGCCTTACATACCTATCATGCTGGAATGCAGTGCTTCCTGTTTCTTATCAGAGAGAAAACTATGTAAGTTACATGGTTTCCACGAATCCGAAACAGAAAAACTGAAACTTATCATGCTAATAGGGCATCTGGCCTGCTAGATTGTAATAGGTACTAGTCTGCTATGCTAATAAGGGATCCCATATGTTGTGTTATGATTGGACTATTACCCCTATATAAGCCCGTACTTTCCTGCAATAAAGCAGATCTGTGTCACTGAACCAGGTCTCCTGCGTCTGAATGTGGCAACGCTGGCGCAGAATCCTCACCAGCCTTGGGGTCTGGACCAGACAACTGATCAGAGGAACTGAGAGAGCAGGAGAGCGAACATTGCCAGAGGAGAGCAACCACAGCCAGCGACCACAACACTGGAGCAATATAATGGCACATGGGGTGATAGTGTTGGCACACTTGAGCATTGTGATGTCACATTGGAGCATTGTGATGTAACAATGGAGTATTGTGAAGTGATACTGTA
>NW_008357555.1:4877-5807 GCF_000622305.1 Nannospalax galili | reverse complement strand
TATAGACCCATATCCCTAATGAACATAGATGCAAAAATTCTCAACAAGATATTTGCAAACCACCTACACATACATATCAAAAAGATCATCCACCATTATCAAGTTGGCTTTATCCCAAAGATGCAGGGGTGGTTCAATATATGTAACTCAATAAACATTATAAATCATGTAACAGACTTAAATACAAAAATCACATGATTATTTCAATGGATGCTGAAGGAGCCTTTGACATATGCTACATGCCTTCTTGATAGAAGTCCTAGAGAGAATTGGACTGGAGGGAACATACCTCAACATAATTAAAGCCATATATAACAAACCCACAGCCAATAACATTCTAAATGGAGAAAATCTGGAATCATTCCCATTGAAATCAGGAACCAGACAAGGCTGTCCACTAACTCCTCTTCTCTTTAACATAGTGCTTGAAACTCTTGCTAGAGAAATAACACAAGAGAAGGAAACTAAAGGAGTAATAATTGTAAAAGAAGAGATAAAATTATCCCTTTTTGCTGATGATATATTATATCTAAGAGATGCCAAAAAATTCCACCAAAGACTCTTACAAATTATTAACATGTTCAGTAAAGTGGCAGGTTACAAAATTAACCTACAAAAGTCTATAGCCTTTTTATAAACCAATAACAAGCAATCAGAGAAGGAGCACATGGAAACACTCCCTTTCACAATAGATGCAATATATATATATATATATATATATATCTCAGAATATACCTGACCAAAGACATTAAAGAGCTCTACAATGAAAATTTTAATTCTTTAAAGAAAGAGATTGAGGAAGACCTCAGAAGATGGAAGGACCTCCCATGCTCAAGGATTGGAAGAATTAATTTTGTGAAAATGACCATCCTACCAAAAGCGATATATAGATTCAATGAAATCCCAAACAAAATCCCCATGACACACTTC
>NW_008357555.1:0-428 GCF_000622305.1 Nannospalax galili | reverse complement strand
ATTTATAATGCATACATATACATACATAAACAAATACATGTTTAGGTACACTGTAATATTTAGAATTAAGAACAAGAAAGGGAAATTTGCAAAGAAAAGGAGCATAGTTTTTGTCTTTTGTGTGGATGGGCGTATTTAATTGTTTATGTATTCAAGTGAGAGGAAGCATTTCTGTATTCCATAGAAGTACAGTAGATATTGCCCCTTTGGGGCACTGATTGTGAGAGTTAGAATTCTTTTTAGATTCTGTAAACCAATAGTTCAGTGGGAACCAGGCATGATCTGTTGGATATGCTGAATGAGGTAATATCATTATTGTTCTTTGCAGCTACTTTTTATTTTGTTATACATTCTCTAATTTTCTAATAAAACTTAACTTTTTTTTCTTTTTGAGACAGGGTCTCCCTGTAGCCCCAGCTGGCCTAGAG
>NW_008357554.1:0-517 GCF_000622305.1 Nannospalax galili | reverse complement strand
CACATATTGAGCATGGTGACAACACAATGGATCACAGTAGTGACACAATTGAGAATAGTGATGGCAAAATTAGCATTGTAATGGCAAAATGGAATATTGTAAACTCATATTTTTACATTGTAATGGCACAATGGAACATTGTGATGTCACATTGGGTAATCGTGAGGGGATTGGGCACCGTGTTTGAATATTGAGCATGGTGACTACTCAATGGATCATGATTATGAGACAATTGCACATAGTGATGGCACATTGGAGCATTGTGATGTCATATTGGAGCATTGTGATTTCACAATGGAATATTTAGAATTCATATTGTAACATTGTGATGGCACCATTCTCCAATGTGTTGTCACATTGGAGAATTGTGAATGGACAATAGAACATGGAGGTGTCGTATTGTAACATTGTGATGGCATATTGGAGCAATATAATGGTACATGGGGCTATAGTGTTGGCACATTTTGGAATTGTGATTTAACATTTGAGCATTGTGATGCCACAATAGAACAATGTG
>NW_008357553.1:0-356 GCF_000622305.1 Nannospalax galili | reverse complement strand
CTAGCACAGGCAGTCACAACTTATGGGGAGCGCGCTGGGCTCTCGGGCCCCTGCGCGCACCCCGGAAAGGCGCTGCGAGTCCCGCGGGCTTCTCCGCTGCGCACACCTGGGGTATCGGTGGGTCGCTGTCTGCCGCTTGAGTGCTGAAAGTCTCTGCTGCCGGGGGCTTTGCCCGGCCGGGTCCCGCCCTAATTTCACCCGAGCACTTTCCTCGAGATGCGAAATCCACCGGCCTCTGGATCATGCGGGAAAGTGCGGGGGCGGCTAAAGCTAGGTGTCCGTGAGTCAATGACGGGGGAATACAGCCCCCGGGGAGACTGGAACGCAGGCAGGGAGACACAGGATTCAGCTTTCCA
>NW_008357552.1:25273-25929 GCF_000622305.1 Nannospalax galili | reverse complement strand
TTTTTTTTCTGGAAAATGGCACTAAAATCTATTCACAAAGAACTTGCAGTTCTCTATAATTATGAAATACTTCAGAAGTAACTAAAAATGAAATCTCTAGTGAGAAATGAAAATATATGTTATACATGATTCTACATTGAACAGACATCTGCTCAACTTATAATATGTCAAATAATATAAAAATCATAGATGATAATGGAATAAAAATTTAATTATTTAACTAATGAATTTCTTAATTGACTTACTAATTCTACTCTTTGAAAGGTCTTTTTTGCATAGCACGGGGGTGTGGATTTATAGATTTTTTTTAAGTTTTACAAAAACTTTATTGAGAATTTCATACATGTATATAAGGCGATTTGATCAAATCCATCAATCCACACCCATTCCCTCCCCTCCAAAATTCCCCCCCCCGAAGAGGTAACACTAAAATCTTTTAAGGATTAGATACAAGCTCCCAAATACTTTTGACATTTTGACATTTTTGGCCTTTGGAACAGAGTGTGTTGCTAACAGGCCCAAGGACTTTTGACATTTTTAGCCAAGAAACTGGCTACATTTCTTTGGGGTCTTTTTACCCTAACCACCTAGCCAGTTCCTACCTCCTATTCTTATCACACCATCCTCTGAAGAGGTTACCCAAATTGCCAATAGGG
>NW_008357552.1:17594-25054 GCF_000622305.1 Nannospalax galili | reverse complement strand
AGAAAGTCCTTGAATCATGAATAGGAGATGTGAAGGAGAAGTAAAGGCAAGAGTAATTAGCATTACAAGTTCTAGACAGGGAACTAGAAAAAAGTCAGAACAGGGCAATTTTCAAATGTTCATGTGAGAGCCCTTTGGAGTTTCTTGACAAGGGCTTTCAAAAGCATCCGTCTATTGGGTTCGTCCTCATTTTTTTTTTTTTTCTTCCAAGGCTAGACTAGTTGGCTGGGAAGAGTGCCTGGATACTCAGGTGAGGGTCCAGTGACCCTGCTTGGCATTCCTTTAATGAATGAGCACAACTGTCAGCAAGCCCAATTGTGACTATGTTTAGGGATCAGGCTCAGCCAAAGAATTGATGATGGTAGTTATTTCATACAGAAGGGACTGCTGTATAGCATCATCTTATTAAAAAGACCTCGAATTTAAAAGGATTTGGTGCTAGGAGCCACATATGAGAGAGAACATATGTCGTTTGTTTCTCTGAGTCTGTGTTACTTCACTTAATATAACAGTTTCTAGATTTATGGATTTATGAGCAGGACAAGGAATATTCTATGATTTCTTTATATGTGCAGGGCACATTGTATATATTCTATTACGAGACATATTTAAGAAGACACAATGTGCTCTTTTTCAGATTACAAAGTTAAGACTTAATTTAAATAACTTGTATGTAATCACATCATTTAATTTAGAGTAATAATCTGAATCCTGCTCTCATGCTTCAAGTCTTCCCTCTATGATATTTATGTTTATTCTTGAAGGGCAGTATTTAGGATGATGAGGCAAGCAGTTCTTAGTTTCAAAGTTTTAGTATAGATGGAAAAAGGCATGTTCAACTAACATTTCATTTCAAAACAATGATTTTAAACAAATAATTATTAAATATATAATACTGAAACCAATGTTTCTTTGGTTCAAAGTGAAGAAACACATTGTAAGCTGTATTTCTACCAATATCATCATCTTTTTTACTTACTATATACAATGAAATAGGCAGTGTACGCATCCACCTATCCATATATCAAATCCTTTATACTTCATTCAGTGATAACTAAGTACTTCTAAGGAAAAATATGAATTTGTCTGAGTTTTTTTATATATATGGAATTATTTTGAGTCTAAAATATAGTTTTAATATTATCATTATATTCTCTTTTACAAATGTACCAAGTCACACATTTCTAAGTCTCATACTAATACAAAATAAAGATGTTTGAAGACAAAATTTAGCCAATAGTAAATTAAAATAGATCAGTGACTTTTCCTGGGCCATACTAAGGAATAACTCATGAAGATAAGGAGTATGTAGAGGATTTTGGGTGTCAGTAGTCTCTAATATCATAGTAACTTAATTGTCTATTTTTCTCAAGCCCCACCAAATGAGCATTTATAATGTACTACATGCTTTCTTATAAAGTGTTTCAATAAAGTTGGCTTTTAAAAGTACGCGTTTGGAACTGGAAAAATGGGTCAGCGGTTAAGACCACCGGCAGCTCTTTCAGAAGACCTAAGGTTCAGTTCCCAGAAACGCCCACATGGCAGCTCACAACCATCTGTAACTCCACTTCCACGGGAATCTGATGCCCTCTTCTGGCCTCTGCAGGCATTGCAAGATACCAGCGCACTTAGACACATGCAGCAAAACACTCATGCACATAAAAATAAATAAGTGAATAAATAATTTAAAAGCCTAATTTTAATTTCATATTTACTACACACAAATACAGAAAACTTGAAGAAATAAATGTTTCAAAATATTAACAAAAACAAGATATCTTAAAAATATATGAAAAAAGCAACTTGCATTTCAATAACAAAAATTTAGAACTTAACAGTTACACACATGATTCTGACCCACACACTGTCCAAACTGGCTTTTAGAGGTATTGCAAGGAAACTCGTCCCCCACACAGTAGCTTATGAGACCTGTCTGCTGCAACGTGCACTCCTCTCTTAACCCATTTTTCAGGGTTGAAGTCTCAAACTGGGTTTCTACTTTGTATCAGCTTATTGAAGTGATAAAAAGTGATGAAAAATTGGCGACAATCAAAGCTTTCTGAATGCACAGTGACCAAAAATTGATAAAAAATGGAATGCGTAATGAATCAGAAATGTTTCTCTCAGTGCTTGCCTCCACTGTGTAACAACGTCACCACTGCATTCATTCAGAACACACAGCGAGTGCATCTTGCATTCACATGTCCTCGTGCCATGCAATGCCAACAAGACCCGGACACCTTTACTCAGAGTCGAGACTCCTGCACGTTATGAATTGGAGTAATTTATTACATATATATGTATATATATATGTAACTATTCTTATATGTACAATGTTTTTATTTTTTATACAAAACAGACTTTCAAAATTTCCCTGCAAGCCGGGCGTGGTAGCACACGCCTTTAATCCCAGCACTCGGGAGATAGAGGCAGGCAGATCTCTGTGAGTTCAAGGCCAGCCTGGTCTACATAGTGAGTTCCAGGACAGCTGGAGCTACAGGGAGACCCTGTCTCAAAAAATACAAAAAACAAAAAAAACCCAAAAAACCAAAAACCAAAATTTCCCTGCAAACACTTCTCAGCATGTGAGTATCAAATTAGTGTATGATATGATGTTAGGATGTTTGATTTTAAAACTTGCTTATTGACTTGCCGACTTGAATTTCACCAAAATTCATTAAATATATTTTAGCTTGGGATTAGGACAGAAATTCCAACAATTTCTGAAATGGTCATGAATACATCTCAACCTATTTGTTCTACATATTGATATGAATCGGGATTCGTGGCATTGATGAAAATAAAATAAAAATACACATCAGTTCTGAAAATGGTGACTATGCTGCATGCCCTACATTATCAAATATTCAGTGAATATTTAATTCTTTATGTAAAAATGTACTAGAACATCATCTTGTTCATATGTGAAGTTGCTTTCATTTTAAATAAATGTATAAATTGTATATATTCCAAAGAATGTTTTAAATTTTATGTTTTATTATCAGTAAATATTTGGTTTGCATTACTTATTTTATTTACCTCTAAATCCTGCACCACAAAATTTCTTCAGTAGAAAAGGAGTCTTAAATAGAAAAATTTTAAGAAGCCCTGTTTTAGGGTTCAAGGAAAGGGAGACTGACTCATTGAGTTATGAAATGTATCTCCTTAGGTGATGGAACACATTTATCGACAGCTGTTTCTGTCTTTGTTGTTTGTTTTCTGTTTATTTGTTTTTGAGGGAGCATATCACCAGGTTCTGGCTCATCTTAACCTCAACAAAGTTTCTCCACTCAATACAAGACCCCACAATACTGGTGAACACTAATGATGACTACAGTGCTCAAAATTTGCGTTCTAATTGATAATATTTAGCATAAATGAGCTCTTTATCAGGATAACGTATTTATGATTCAAAGAGAATTAAATATTTCAGATTCTAAGAGAATAAACATAAGCCATTTCTTATTAGTCCTTTCTGATTGTCTGCTCGTGAATACAGAACTCCAGAGCACTGGCGGCTCAAAGAACAAGCTTTTACAGCTCGCAGACCTGAAGGCTGAGGTTTGAGGTATGAGAACAAAGCTGGTGGGTGGCTGACCTCCAGCTTGTCATCACAGCCTCAGGTGCTGGATAGAGCGCTCTAGGGTTATGAAGGCTGGAATTATCCTTGTAAAGGCTCAGTCCTCCTGTCCACACCGCCTCCCTGTCTTCTTCTCCTAATACAATTCCAGGCCAGGATTTCAAAATAAAATTCGAACGTGGCAGTCTATTCATAACAAACCTCAGATGAAATTATAATTAGATGATATTTATTTGTCCTAAAGCCAGCACTAGTAAAATGTTTCTTTCCATCCAGGGCTTACGGTGCATCTTAAAAAACAAAAACAAAAAACCCACAGCAAAAGGGGCTGGAGAGATGGCTTAGGGGTCAAGAGCACTGGCTGCTCTTGCAGAGGACCCAGGTTCCACTCCCAACATCCACATGGCAGCTAGTAACCATCTGTAACTCCAGTTCCAGGGAATCCTATGCCCTCTTCTGACCTCCTTGGGCATTGCATGACATGGGTGTACCTATCTACCTGCAGACAATATACTCATACACATAAAATAAAAGTAATAAATAAAATATTTAAAAAACAACAAAAGAAGCCATATATGGCACGCATGTACATACAGAAAACACATTTCATGCAGTCTCATCCACATGCATATGCACATACATGCACATATTATACGCACGGTAGCTATCTCTGGTAGATAATTTCTAGGCTAGCACATATTTATTATAGTTTCTTTGCTAACTCCCTGTGGAGGCACTTTAAATACACTGTTAATGTTGTATGTTTTATTATGGCATCAAATTCTCTACCTTTTTCCTTGCAAATAAGAGCAGAACAGAAAGAGTTTTACTGTTGACAATTGTGCCCTCAAGTGTTAACAATATTCACAAGTGTTTAAAGGAATAATTAGACTCATTTCATTCTATGGTGCTTATATTATAATTATAAGATGACCTTTGTTCTATTTATACATACAAATAGTATATTCTAATGGGAATTTTTTTTCTGAAGAAGAAACAGTTGATAATAACCCAATTCCTTAACAGAGTTGTACAATAGTTGCTAAATGACCTAACAGAGGGGGAATTAAATGAAAGACACTTGCATGAGAGATCAACTTCCTGACGTTCAGTCAAATGATCTTTACTGAGACACTCAAGGACACCTTTTTTTTGTCCTATCATTTGATGGAAATGACTTTCATGTGTTCGTTGATCCAAGTCTGCTCTGTTTTAGACAATATAGGAACTTCAAACATTTCAACTCTGCTATTGACAGCCTAGCTATGCCTTCTAAAAATTTCTTTTTAAAAAATAAAACTTGGACAATAAAGTTCAGGCCAGAATGGTAGCCCCCACATTATAGCATGATTTTGCATTTTGATAACTATTTACAAATATGACATCAAACATTAGTGGTTTCATTTCATTTTTATGTCAGAGGAACTCTAAATATGTTGTGACAACCTTAACTCTGAATTTCCTTGTTTTGTCAGTTTAACCTAAATCTTTGCTATGCTGTTTTGAACACTGCTATGCTTTTAACTCTCAAAAAAGAAACAGGTGGTTAAACACCCATACGTGGCTGCAGTCTTTTGTGTGAGAGATTCTAGTGTTACCTAAATACTTTTTTCTTTCATTTTTTCCTATCCATATTTCCATTTTATTCTTTCCAGAAAACACTGCACTAATAAAAATTTTCTAAGCCTGAACAAGGCCTCAGTCCCCGTCCTCTGAAAGGAGAGTACATTCTATTTTGCTCTATCATCGGTAGGCTAGGGCTCACAACAGGTGCTCTCAGGATGCTTTAAGTCATTGCTCCTTGACACACTGCAAATTTTCCTGAGATCATGGATGCATGCCCTGGAATTGTGGTCCTTAAAATTTCTCTCAATAATGGGATTCAAATGCTGCCCTGTTCCATCAGTATTAACTCTTTGTGACTTCAGAATACTGACTGACTCCTTAGACATCACTAAGAGTGTGGTCACAATCTTACTGTGGGGGCTACTTACCTTACAAAGACCATTTGCACAGTGAGTCCCCACATTTCCAGTCAGTCAGATTTCCAGCACTTGTACATAGAGCCTAAATGCTTTTAAAAGGAAAGCCAGCCTCCATAGTGGGATGGTAATTTGGCGTCATGTGGGAGCACACAGCATGTGAAATATATTTCTCCAGCTCCAACATTGATATTTGTTCTCCCTGGACCTGGGGAGGGCTCTCATAAAGCCCTCAGGATCACTGGAGGGAAGGGTTCCATTTCCCTTGTCCTCCTCTGATTCTCCTCTGCAGTTAGGTAACGAATGGCCTTTCTGTCTTGTTCAAACAGAAACAGCAGAAAGATGTAGGGAGTTTCACACAAGGCCAGTATCGGTGAAGTTGGAATGCAGGGCTGGAGGGCCAACATGAAAGAAGGCCAAGAGCATGTGGGAGCAGAAGGGTCAAGTTCTACACGGGCTGTCTGGTGTGGTACTGTACATCAGAGCTCTTCCCTCACTTTGAATTTGAGAAAACATACTGAAGGACATTGATACACCAGCTTTGTTACTGATAATGGAGAACGCAGCTGGCCTCTGCACTGTAGGACTAGGCTGCTGATTTTTTCCCCTTGAATTAAGAATGTTACATGTGCAGCCTGTTGTGTCTTCTGATGATGGTGAAGTGCTGACCTTTGGAAGCGTATGGTACTAGCAGCAAAAAATGTGACCTTCCAATGATGAGAAAGTTTCCGAAGAAGAGGGAAAACCGAAAAGCAAACAAGTCAAATAAGATTGAATTCTCTCAACAGAAGAAGAAAACAAACATGGAGGAGTTTGTGAGTGGGGTTCCACAGGCTACACTTCCCTAGGGAGGACAAGCTCTGCCCATTCTGAAGGAAAGGCAAGAGGTGCTGACAGCTCTTCCCATTATCACACACCGTGGCAGATGCCTGTGACTGGTTCTCAATGTGCTTATTCCTATGTGTTCCTTAGATTTCTCAATGATTGGTAGAATTTCCACATACAGATGTCCACCTGTGTTAGCTTATTCTGGCAACAGATGGAGACTATTACAAAGTTCCACAACTGGTCAAACACAGAGAATAAGTGACTATGTGGTACCCAGCCCTGAGTGACACATCTGCAAGGCAACCTGTGCCCCAAGACTCTGGGGAACATTGTAGAAGAGCACGTGGAATATTCTAAGAGGCAGAAGGACAGAGCACCTGCTGCTAGTTAAAATTGTAGCCATGACAGGGAAGCTGCACCAATGAAATTTCCATAGTACGGTAGCCTCACAAGATCTTCTTAATGCCAAAACCAGCTGACATGCCAATTTGGGTGTGGAAAAATTTTTATGGTGTCCCACTCCAAGATGAAGAGTTATGGGTAATCAATGGATGCTGAGGGAGGGAGAATCAGGATTCTCAGGGACTAGCTCCATGACAAATTATCTAATCCCAGATGGATAGCTCTAAACACATATATTTTCCTTATTTTGAATATAATTATGCTTATTTCCTTCCTGAAATAGAAGTACAAGTACTGGATTTTAGGCTCTTTATTTTCTGAGATAGTTGTTCAGTGATAGTTCTAGAGTTATGGGTAATCAATGGATGCTGAGGGAGGGAGAATCAGGATTCTCAGGGACTAGCTCCATGACAAATTATCTAATCCCAGATGGATAGCTCTAAACACATATATTTTCCTTATTTTGAATATAATTATGCTTATTTCCTTCCTGAAATAGAAGTACAAGTACTGGATTTTAGGCTCTTTATTTTCTGAGATAGTTGTTCAGTGATAGTTCTCTTTGATAACTGATTTAGGTGCAACCTTTAAGTTTCACCATTCATTTTTTTTTTTTTTTGCTTTTTTTTCATTATCCTTCCGTTTAACCTGTTTTTTTTTTTTTTTTG
>NW_008357552.1:15219-16309 GCF_000622305.1 Nannospalax galili | reverse complement strand
TTATTAAGGAGCAAATTTTTATGCTTTGAAGAATTATGATTATTATTATGATTATAATAATTATTATTATTATTTGGTCTTTTTGAAACAGGGTCTCCCTGTAGCCCCAGCTGTCCTGGAACTCACTATGTAGACCAGACTGGCCTTGAACTCACAGAGATCCACCTGCCTCTGCCTCCAGAGTGCTGGGATTAAAGGCGCGCCCCACCACACCCAGCCAGAATTATTTTTTTAATCATTTTACGTTTTAAAATTTTTAATAACTACATGATTAGAAGCTTTTCTACAGCTTCATGCCTCTGCCTCCAGAGTGCTGGGATTAAAGGCGTGCGCCACCACACCCAGCCAGAATTATTTTTTTAATCATTTTACGTTTTAAAATTTTTAATAACTACATGATTAGAAGCTTTTCACTACAGCTTCAACATATTCAGTAACACACTCCAGAGCAACAGTACATCTCTTTCACAAGTGGGTGCAAGTTTCTAGGCTCACAGTTGAATTAATATAGTTATACATTATTGAACTCAGTATGAGCCCTGTAAGACATAAAATTGGATGAGTCTTAACCTTTAAAAAAAGATCTCAATTTCATTTTAGAATATATTGTTCCTTGCAGACAGACTCATTGTTTTTGCTCCTAACCCTGAGATGTTGGCGCTTGCATCTCTAATCTGTATGTATCTGATTATTACTAGTCATAATTGGTTGCACTTGAATCCTTGGTGCCTGTGTACATCTATAAAGTCATCGGGCAGATTTCAGTGGTAATGTTTATCACCTCTACTAATTAGCATGATGTAAATTTCCATGCTTCCTCCTCAAATATGATACATTTTTGTAAAATTTGTTGATTTTTTTGTGTGTATGTATGTTTTCAGAATTTATAATATTTGATTGTAATTGTGACTAATTTGTCTTCTTAAATCAGTCATTTGTGTTTCATTGTCACCAACTTAGGTAAGAAGGAGACTTTATGATTTCCTAGTGGCAGGTAGAGTTTTTAGAATGTAATGAAGCCATGTTTGTTCTTTTCTTCATCCAATCCACACCCCTACACCCAATTTGTCTTCTTAAATCAGTCATTTGT
>NW_008357552.1:5097-5969 GCF_000622305.1 Nannospalax galili | reverse complement strand
TCATATAAAATAATGAACAGTAACAGTAGATGTGCAGCCCAAGTGGGTCGTCTTTGTGGACATATAGTAATGGTTATATGGTTTGCTCTGATGCGCTTTGTGACCATTCAAAATAGATATTCAATGCACTAGTGGGAGTAGTTAGGGTGAGCACTTTCTTTTTGGGGGGGCAATAATCACACCAAGTGAGATGGTGTCTCTCCATGAGAACTCACTTCAATAGTGGTCTAACAGCTATTGGTAGCTCAAATGCTCAGATGGGGTGGTGCAGATACACTATGGGTGAACACTCACTTTCCCAGGGCTCCATTCTAATTCTAGATGAAGCCCCCCATTGCTCATTTTATCACCCTCAGGTGTGGAGTTCTTTGGATGGAATACTTTTTGTCCCCTTTACCAGGTCTTTTCATCAAGGGTGTATGACGTCACTGAGTACCTTGAAGACTTGGGAAAATGCCGTGATCTTCTATCCCTCCTTCTGGATGCATTCTTTTTGTTTTTCTCGATTTTTTTTTTAATTGTGAAAGGAAATGACAACTGTATATCATGCCCAATGTTTTTGTTTTGAAAATTTCAAATATATTCACAGCCTGGAACAAAAGTACAGTGAACACAAGAAAATGACCATCACTTAAATTCACCAGTTGTGGCTTTTAGAATATTTAATTTTCTTTCTTGCAGCAATGCTGTAGCTTTATCTCTATGATCAGTTTACCATCTATTATGTATATACGTGTGTATGTATGTATATATGTGTGTATGGTCTCATGGATTTATCTAATAGTCATCTATCATCTAACTCTGTTTTCTATCATCTATCTATCTGTCATCAATCAATCAATCAATCTATCTATCTATCTATCTATCTTCTG
>NW_008357552.1:0-5052 GCF_000622305.1 Nannospalax galili | reverse complement strand
TCTTTCTTTCTTTCTATCTATCTATCTATCTATCTATCTATCTATCTATCTATCTATCTATCTATCTATCTATCTATCTAATCTATCATCTATCTATCATCTATCTATCATCTATCAATCATCTATACACCTATCATCTCTTATCTATCATCTATCAATCTATCTGTCTGTCTGTCTATCTATTGTTCTATCTATCATCTATCTATCATCTATCTATCTATCTACTATCTATCTATCTATCAATCAATCATCTATCATGTTTTTATACATGCAGGCACTCATATATACAGAGTTGTTTTTTCTATCCCCTAATTGTTCATTATAGAAATCATAAAATTGTTTTATTATATATAAGAAAATCAGTACTAACAATAAAAGTAGATATTATATAAAATTATTCATATTTTTCTCATATTATTTGTTCTTCTCAGCAAGGATGAAACCAAAGGCTATACTGCATTTAAGGTTTTATTTTTGTTTCATTTCAGAATTTCTTTTTTCTTTGATTTTGTTCCTTTCTTTGGAGTTAGTGTTTGTCAATAGAAAATGATCTTTGTTGTTTATATGATGACATAGTTTGGTTTAGTTTCCTCAACAAAAAGTTTTGAACAATTTGGAACAGTTGTCCTTTGAATGTCTCCCATTCTGGTTTTATTTCATTGTGGCATTGTAATTAGAGGAATCTGAAATGTTTCTGGTAAAACATTATGAAGGTGACATTGTTCATTATTTAGGATGATGCAATAGGGCATTTACGGGTCCATGTTCCACAAATGATTATGTTTGCTGACTTGGTTATAATGTGACTGCCAACTATCCCCATTATAAAGGTACACAGTTATGTGTCACAATGTGCGTAGTATCCATATATGAGTGACAACAAGAGGCACTTTTCTTTCTAAGTTTCATTACCTCATTCAGAATGACTATTTCCAGCTCAATCCATTTACCTGTGGATTTTTAAATTATGACTACATGCATTCCATCTGCACAAAGTCAAGCCAGTCAAAATCCCAGCATGAACTTGAGAGGGCTCATGAGGCTACGAAAATGATGGCAACTGATGGCTGCTGGGGAAAGGAGAGTCGGTTTTCTTCAGGGATGCACACACTGAAAGGCTGCCCATTCTTCAGCAGGTGATCTTATAGCCAATACCTATAGTCAGCACTAAGTGCACTCAAGGGTTCTGAATGAAGAGCACCTGAAGTTAGGAGGAAAAAGCAGTGGGGGGATAGGGCGATAATTGAAGAAGAGGGAGTGGGAGTTGGATGTGATCAAAACACATGCATGCATAAAGTTCTAAAACAGAAAAAAAAATAGGAAAAAAAGCCCACACAAACTAAATAGTTCTGAAATTTTAAAAATCATACATAATCTGCCTTAAAAACATATTTTTATACCTTTGAGGATAAATATCATTTTTATCAGCAAGATATAAAAATGGTTGAACATGTTATTAGGCCACTACTGCCTTTTTATTAGAGTGTGCAGAACTTTTTTTAAAACACCTTAACTGACACAGTAGAAAGTCCTCACCTTACTGTATTTGTCTTGGTACTTGATTTGCTTTTTATTTTAGAACCTTGGTAAATTTGAACAGTTTATTCTGATGAATGAAATTTATGTTTATGTGAAAATAAAGATATATGATGAGCCTTTTACAGAAACAGAATAACCTGTTTGGTGAACATTTATAAATAAATTATAATATCAATGATAATCCTATTATTTGTAAATCATACTTATAAATAAATATTTACAAAGTATAGGAGGTATAGAAAACAGATTCTTTAGTGACAGAAGACTTTGTTTTCTGGTCTATTATTAATCTAAGGCTTGGTTAATTTGCTCACTTTCTCTGAACATTGATTTTCTGGTTCTTTATAGTGGTGATAATGCCAAATTGATATATTTACAAACTGTTAAAACAAAAATTACATATGTGAAAAGCCAAATACACAGGAATGATATTATTTCAGGTTCTCCAAATAAAAAGACCCTGTAGCATGTTCCTATATATTAAAAAGATTTAAGTTATGCTATGAGGTTATGAGATTGTCAGGGCTGCTGAGTCTGTAACACTCAGGCCTAAAAAGCCAGGAAGCAATCCTGCTGTGTTTGGGGATTGAAGGTCCCCAACCCTAGCAGGCAGAACTTCCCCTCCCTTTGACAACCTCAGTGTTTCCTCAAGAGGCCTTCAAATGATTACACAAGGTCCATCCACATTACAAAAGGCAACCTGGCCTCCTCAGAATGTACTGGCTTAAAAGTTAACCTCTTCCTATTTTGAGACATTTTCATCTTCACAGAAACACCTGGACTGATGTTTAGCTGCATTTCTGGGCAGTCTATCCTAGCCATATAAACAACAAAATCCCTACATATCAAAACAGGTCTACTGGAAAGGACGCACCTGTGTGTTTTGACACGGTGGAGCTCCACTTACATGAGGAGAGGGATGTCTGCAGGACGCCAGTTCCTGGCGATTCTCTACTAACCTCTGGCTGATGTTTGAATTATGTCTTCTACTGCTCATTGTACTTTTCATGCTTAAAGCTGCCTCTTTGATGCTTCTATCTGAACAGTTCTGTTTGGGCTGGAGGTGCTGTTGGCTGTTGGGAATTCAAGGCTAAATCACTAAATGACAAGTAACCCTGACCCTATACCTAAGAGGAAAACCCCTTCTCTGTTCAAAAGTAGCATTTTTACCAGAGACTCATATATATCTACCATGAAAACCACAACTATACATTCCAATTCAGCTGTTTTCCCAAGTGGTGGTTAAAATAATCTCCAAGCAAAGAGAGCAATCATCTTACTTCCTACATTATGACTGTCTACACTGAGGTCTATCCAATTTTTGATGTCTTCAATTGATGCTCCTCTCTCCAACCAAACAATAAATCACTGTGTATAGAATTTTTCTCTTGAATCTCTCATGAAACTAAACAATATTGGAGATGAATCTTCCCACATTTCCCTGACAGAACCCTAAACGCCGGTCGAGCTAGACTGATACACTGTTAACAGTGACTACATTCATTTCACACGTGCCACATAAACTCCTAGGTAAGAGCCAGCACTATAATGCACTTGGAAGGCCTGATTCTGAGTCATAAATTTGTCCATGTATCTGTATCTTTTAATAAACCAAAATCCATACTTCTTCCAAACTTTACCTCATTCAAGTCCGGAAAACAGTTGAGTGTCTTCATTTTTTTCCATCAAATTTTTTTTTCATCAAATGTTTTTAATATCATGTTTGAAGCTTTTGATTAAGTTGGCAGTGTAAGAAACTCTTTTCTGTTTTCTTTCATGTTCTTCTTGACAAGACTGCATCAGTAATCCTGCCTGGCACTACGGGCTCATGTTTTGGGCGCATTCATTTATCACAGAGTGAGTCACTTTGCTGTTTTTGTTCCACTTGTTTCTGAAAGGCACCCTCAGAAACATTACAAGAATGCAGGGTTTCAGCAAATAAATCCTAATGCTGGGTCTGGTCTGTGTCTCCACAGTCAATCTATCCTATACAGCAACATCTTTGAACAATACAAAGTCATAGCTAGGGATAAAAAAATGAATTCAGATAAAACAGAACCTTCCACCACCCTGAATATTTACCCCACATTTACTCTGAAGCCAAATATTACAACAGATATTTATTAACAGTCTTTGCCCTGGTCCTCCAATGAGGAAGTTTATATACTTGGTAATTCTTTGGTCTGTCTTTGCTTTTTCCATTTCCTTTATTTTAAATTGTAAGCCTCTGATTATTTTATTTATAAAAAGTATTTGCAATTTTCTTTTAAAATATGCTTCCTTAACCATTTGTGTGTTTGCATAGGGAACAGATGGAGTTTCAAACATGTTTGCAAGAAAAGCAGAACTTTCTGTAGCACTATATGAAACCAGAACAAAATGAACATTTATTATGATTTGAGAATGTAGATTGACCATTGCTCTTCATTCATCTGAACATACCTTAGAAGCTAATTCCATAACAAGCAGAAATCATGTGTTGGGGTGACCTACTTTCTCTAACTTTAAATGGAGGCAGAGGGCCTCTTTTAGGAGGTAAGGTCATCTTTTGGAAACTGAGGATCTGCTCCCAGTGTTGGAGGAGCTGCATAATTCCTTCAGGCCCCATTTTTTTTTTGAAACCTAACATATAAACAAGCATGAAGAGGAAGCTTAAAGTGTGTAAAGAGGAGATGGGGTGGTAGACTCTTCCATGCTTGGCTTGCAGATATGACTCCCAGCAGCGATCTTCCAGAATCTCAGAGATAAGCACCTCCAACCGAAAGCAAGAGTGTGTAACATGAAGAAAGTCATAGCAAGAAAACTCTTTTTCCATTTCTGTCTTCCATAGCCAAAAGCCCGCTCCTTCAAGACTTTACAAGCCTCTCCATAGATGTGCTTCTGGGACACTTACAGGCATTGCAGCTGGCAGAGAGCTGACGGGAGTCAGAGAGGGAGCTGAACTGAGTTTGCTGGAGTCCTGGCCAGGTTGGAAGAGGGGTTGATTTTTCTCTACGTGTTGTAAAAGGTGTCAATGAATAAGCCTAGATTCCTTTGCACCTCAATTATCCAGACTTTATTAATAATCTGGAAATTAAGAAAAAAAAATCAATGGTAGACCTTCCTTTAAAGTTGTTGAGTTTTTGCCTGTTAAGGTTAGTTGAAGTGACAATGTATATTTAAATTCTAAAGGCAGGCTTTATTTATCCAGTGGGAATAATGTATTTTATCCTATTTTCTCATTCTTTATGTGCTCGAATAAGAATCATTTAAAAGTTCTTTCATACCATCAGAAATAACTGAGCTGCAGAATCCTTGTTTGAAATTTATAGGCATGACATATCCTCAAAAGAGCGACATAATTTTTATTTCTTTGGACTCACATAAAGGGAATCATAAAAACAGAACTAATGGTGAAACAAGCATGTAACAGAAGAAAATTTCAGTTTTTCATTCCTGAAAATATGTACTGAGTCAGTGGGAATGGAACCTGACACAGTGTGTGTATGTGTGTGTGTGTGTGTGTGTGTGTGT
>NW_008357551.1:0-270 GCF_000622305.1 Nannospalax galili | reverse complement strand
ACACATGTTACTCCTCTCTTGGGTTAAGAGTCACAGCAACTGTCCCAAACACCTAGTTTGTTGTTCTAATTTGCTGAAAGGCACTGAAAATGTTTTGGTTGAGGTTAGCAACT
The DNA here is from genome assembly GCF_000622305.1 of Nannospalax galili. Classification (NCBI taxonomy): domain Eukaryota; kingdom Metazoa; phylum Chordata; class Mammalia; order Rodentia; family Spalacidae; genus Nannospalax; species Nannospalax galili. Next base: position 157 of record NW_008357551.1, on the reverse strand, counting down.
GCCATAATTCTCAATTTACCAGCTGGTTTCCAGCATAACTAGGTAAACCTACCTTGTTGTCTTAAGATATTAAAAAGTAGCTTTATAGCCGGGAGTGGTGGTGCAGGCCTTTAATCCCAGCACTTGGGAGGTAGAGACAGGTGGATCTCTGTGAGTT
>NW_008357550.1:0-617 GCF_000622305.1 Nannospalax galili | reverse complement strand
GTTATGTTACTGTTTGGTAGTTGCTTAAGTGTTAGGATTAGGTTTATGGCTCCTGGTAGGGTTAGGGCTAGGGTTGTGTTTAGGGTTTGTGCTAGGTTAGTGTTTTGGGTTGGAGCTTGGGTTAGAGTTAGGATTACGGTTAAGTTTAGGTTGTGTTTAGGGTTGGGGTAAGTTCTGAGTTAGGATTAGGTTTATGGTTATGCCTCAGATTAGTTTAAGGCTGAGGGCTAGGGCTAGGGTTAGGGTTAGGTTTTGGGTTAGAGTTAGAGCTATGGGTTAGGTCTAGAATTATGTGTGTGGTTAAGATTCGATTTATGGTTAAAGTTTTGGTTAGGTTTCAGGTTGTTTCTATGGTACATATTTAGGTTTAGTTTTAGCAGTAGGGTTACATTTAGGGTAAGGTTTAGGTTTAGGTCTAGGGTTATGTTTAAATTTAGCATTAGTATTATGGAAAGGTTTAGGGTTACCTGTAGGTGTTGGCTTATGGTTAGGGTTAGGTTTATGATTATAGCTAGGATTTGAATTAGGGCTATGTTTATTTCTAGGGCTTGTGGTAGGAGTAGGGATAGGTCAAGAGTTAGTATTAGGTTAGAGTTAGGCTTAAGTCAAGGGCTGCA
>NW_008357549.1:0-901 GCF_000622305.1 Nannospalax galili | reverse complement strand
CGAGACTTGGCAGCCAGCCAAGAGTTGGAGTCACGAGGCTTGGCAGCCAGCGAAGGTGCCATTTTTGGCGGACTCGGCCGTGCTTGCTTCCCACATCTCCCCCTTTTTATTTTATTAGAAATGTCAAAGGACTGTGCCTGTCTTAGGTTGCCCCCTTCCATGTAACATCCTTACCCGTCATCAACTGTTCAGCAGCTTGGCTGGCAGTCTGTCTTAGGTTGGTATGTTCATGAGATCCATGAGGGAGTCTTACCCATCTTTGACTACCAGTCCAGCATGGTTAACCAAATGTGGTGGTGACTCGCCCTTCTCTAAGGCAGCCATAGTCTGTACAAGCATTTGCTGCTGGTGAGCTGTCTGCCACCACATCTTACACATACACCAAACCATACAGACACAAGCAGCAACCGGCAAGAATCCCCAAAAGGCCATCCCCTCCCGGTCCTTGAGGAAGGAAAAGGCTCCCTGGAGGGTCTTCATCCAGTCTTCTATAGAGGCTATCTCTACTCTTGTATGCCTGTATCTTTACTCCAGTTGACTTGAAGAGCTGTAGAGAGTTCTCTAGATAGATTACCTGCCTTAGAGAAATTAAGATACTCCACAGGGGTTATTCATAATCCAGGCATATGATAAATACATCCCACAAACATTAACTGCCCTAAGATATCCACTTGTTCCTCTGCTCTTTGGTTACCAAAAGTAAGCCTGCCTTCAACTACACGAATAATTTTTATCTCCAATGCCTCAGTGGTGTTCTGAGATATCGAATTTAACACAGCAGTAGTACTGCAACATTAATCAAAGGGTTCCTCATTAGAACTGAATACCTTAGAATATATACTAGCAGCTCGAAAATCAGCGAAGGGTTCATTCGGCCCCTGAAGGACCTTTGAGAGACTGT
>NW_008357548.1:0-644 GCF_000622305.1 Nannospalax galili | reverse complement strand
ATACAAACCAGCAATAAGCTCATGAAAAAATAAAGGATTAAAGGACCAGAATAGAGCCAAAGAATGCTACAGGAAGTTCTGACATCACATAAAATAGACTTGGGCTAGGGAGATGTCCCATTAAGTGAAGATACTTGCCACCAAGCAGGATGGCCTGAGTTCAATCCCCAGGATCCACATGGTAGAATGATACAATTAACTCCTGAAGGTGTCCTCTGAACTCTACACAAACATCAAGGTATGTTTCTGTCCCTCCCGACTCTCAATAAATAAATTAATTAAATGCAATAAAAACTTTAAGAAAAAAATAATTTAAGAAAAAAGCAGTACTAAGTATCAAGAAAGCCATTAACTAAGGAATAAAATACATAATTTGCCAAAGATGTATCAATTTTTAATTGGAGTATACCAAAGTAGTTTCAAAAATAAATACTGTAAACTAGGGATGCCACTGATGAGACTAAGAGGTAGAAACTAGCTAGGCAGTGTAAGTAAAAAGACCCCAAAGAAAAGTGACCCATTCTTTTCTTGACCAATTGTTAGAAAATGTCCTTAGGCTTGTCCATCATTCTTGTCAGAAACCAGAGATGAGATGTCTGGTTTTTTCTTTTCTCTTTTCCCCTAAAGTAATACCCCTTTCCTAG
>NW_008357547.1:0-819 GCF_000622305.1 Nannospalax galili | reverse complement strand
GGTGACACGACCATGTGCAGGTCACAGGGGGCAGGCGACATGAATATCTGCAGGTCAGAGGTGGCAGGAGACACGACCATCTTTAATGCAGAGAGGGAAGGTGATACTACCATGTGCGTGACTAAGAGTGCAGGTGACACGACCATCTGCACGAATAAGAGGGCAGGTGACAAGACCATTTGCACGTCAGACGGGGCAGGTGCTACGACCATGTGCTCGTCAAAGGGTGTAGGTGACACCACCATCTGCAACTCTGAGGGGTAGCTGACACGACCGTCTGCACGTTAGAAGGGCAGGTGCACGAGCATCTGCACGTCAGAGGGGGGAGATGACACGACCATCTTTTTCGCAGAGAGGGCAGGTGACACGACCATGTGCACGTTAAAGATGGCTGGTGACACAGCCATGGGCACGTCAAAGTGAGCAGGTGACATGACCATGTGCATGCCAGAGAAGGCAGGTGAAACAACCATGTGCACATCAGAGAGGCCAGGTGACACGACTATGTGCATGTCAGAGGGGGCAGGTTACACGACCATCTGCAATTCAGAGGGGGCAGGTGACACGACCTTCTGCACATCAGAGGCCGCAGGTGACACGACCATCTGCATGTCAGAGGGAGCAGGTGACACGAGCACCTGCACGTCTGAGGCGGCAGGTGACATTACCATCTTTATGGCAGAGGGCGCAGGTGACACGACCATCTGCAAGTCAGAGGGGGCAGGTGACACTACCATCTGCACGTCAGAGGGGATAGGAGACATGACAATCTGCACGTCAGACGGGGCATGTGAGACGACCATGTGCATGTCACAGCGG
>NW_008357546.1:0-312 GCF_000622305.1 Nannospalax galili | reverse complement strand
GGAATACTTTTATTTCTTTCTTAATTTCTCTTTTGACCCATTCATCAATCAAGAGTGTGCTGTTTAATCTCCATGTGTTCGAATGGTGATTTTGGCTTCTTCGGATGTTGACTGTAAGCTTTATTGCATTGTGGTCTGATAGAACACATGGAATTATTTCAATCTTTTTGTATTTGCTGAGCTTTGTTTTGTGCAAAGATGCAGGGATGGTTCAATATACGTAAGTCAATGAACGCCATAAATCACATAAATAGGCTCAACGATGAGAACCACATGGTCATCTCAATAGATGCAGAGAAGGCCTTTGACAAA
>NW_008357545.1:4770-7830 GCF_000622305.1 Nannospalax galili | reverse complement strand
CTACATAGAGAGTTCTAGGCCAGCTGGGGCTATAGGGAGAACCTGTCCCCCGAAACCCACCCAAAACTCTATATATACACGTTTAAAGCTTCTAACATCACTAAAGTAATGTTATTTTCCACTAACATTGTTCAAGTAATACTCAATACTCAACATCTTACAAACTTGATAATTAGAAAATTAGGATTTATTTCAGCCAGAATGTTAACTTGCTGATTTGCCTTTTTACAGTTAAGTAATTTAAAATCACGCTTCTTTTAACCTAGGCTTTGTAAAATGATTGTATTTTGATAGTCATGAATGTTATTGCCAGTGAAAACATAGTATCATGCAGCAGAATAAAGAGTTAAGGTACAGTTTCTGGTGTGATTAGCAGAAAGTTTCAGCATAGCAACCTGAAATTAATATGATACTAGTTATTCTCAGTTAAGCATACTGCTAAATCCAATATGTGTAAACTAATTACTCACATAATATTTCCTGCTTAAGATTTTGAATCTAAATCCAGATATTATATTTCATTCCTGTAATCCCAGCATGAAGGAAGCTGAAGCAGGAGGATTATAATTACTTTCATGAAAGTCTGTGCTACATAGTGATATCTAGTCATAGCTACCTGGGGTTACAATGTCAAACCCTGTATTAAGAATAAAGAAAAAGGAGTTGGGGAGATGGCTCAATAGTTAACAGCACGTACTGCTCTTCTAGAAGTCTTCAGTCCAGTTTCTGGCACCTACACTGGGTGGTCCACAACTGACTCTAACACCAGCTCTAGAAGGATCTGACACCTCTGGCCTCTGCTGGCACCTCTATGCATGTGCCTGTGCCAACAGGGGCCAGTGGTGTCAGACTGGCACACACACAAAATTAAAAATAATAAAAATAAATCTTTAAAAACAAAACAAGAATCTTGACTCTAAATTTCAATTTGGTACATTTTTGTTGATATTAAGAACTTTTTATCAGGACCAGTCTTGTAGTTACTATTTTGTTTAAACAGTTATTATGTAACTATACAGGTGAATGATAATCAAGATGCTATTGTAGCTCGGTGCCTTTATTCCCCACTGTGGAGGCAGAGACAGATGGATCTATGTGAAATTGAGGCAAGACTGGTCTACATAGAGAGTTCTAGGCCAGCTGGGGCTATAGGGAGAACATGTCCCCCGAAACCAAACCAAAATTCTATATACACATGTTTAAAGCTTCTAACATCATTAAAGTAATGTTATTTTCCACTAACATTGTTCAAGTAATACTCAATACTCAACATCTTACAAACTTGATAATTAGAAAATTAGGATTTATTTCAGCCAGAATGTTAACTTGCTGATTTGCCTCTTTTCAGTTAAATAATTTAAAAATCACGCTTCTTTTAACCTAGGCTTTGTAAAATCATTGTATTTTGATAGTCATGAATGTTATTGAGAGTGAAAACATAGTATCATGCAGCAGAATAAAGAGTTAAGATACAGTTTCTGGTGTGATTAGCAGAAAGTTTCAGTAAGCCTACTATGTTTAATACCACGTATGATTCTGCAGGGGAGAAGTTAGCAAATAGAAACCAACAATGCATAATAATTTAAACAATTATATGTTCTTCCCTCAAAATATATTTAACACTGAGATAAAACACAATACTGTGATTCATAAAAAAACCTTTCTGAATTAGTGCATGAAATGAAAGGGAAAGAAAAATATGTTTAAATTATTGTTCAGAAATTTTTTGTTAATTTTTCAAATCATTGATATGGAAAAAAATCACCATATTTTCCAACAGACACTTTATTTTCACATTTTGCAGAAGACATATTCTACTTGTATTCAATATTTCTTTTTTATTAAGGAGTTAAAACCAAACCTAGGATACTTTTAATTCTTTCATAAATGATAAAAATCAAAGTTTGAAAATTAAAACGCACACACTTAGCTCAATAAAACATTTTAACTTAGATTTTATTTGTTTGGTTAGAAAAATCAGGAAAGACATGAAAGTAAAACAAAATCAAGCCTGTTTTATAGTATCTCTTATTATAAATGAAAACCATGAACTTCATAACCCTGTAAACTAAATTTTCATTATTAAATTTAATAATTTATTCCATTTCAAATACATACAGGAAATGTCTTATGTTAATACGATAAATTATTTATTTGGGGAAGCTGACAATTATCCTACTGAGACCCTTAGGAGACTACTCTGGACACCTTTAAAATTACTGGGAAAGTGACATGGTAATGTCCTTTGTGAGGAATTACCATGATATTCATATGTAATAGTAGCATATATACCAAAGTTAGGGGCTATGCCAGCCCAGTTGGTAGCACATTATCAACACAGTGTCATGAATTCCTCATTAAAATCTTGCATTTATTATTACCTACTTTCTATATATGAATAATAAGTTCTAATAGAGAGAGTAGGACTCTTCAAAGTTCTGTCAACACAGTGTCATGAATTCCTCATTAAAATCTTGCATTTATTATTACCTACTTTCTATATATGAATAATAAGTTCTAATAGAGAGAGTAGGACTCTTCAAAGTTCTGCCAGTTTATAAACATCACAGTGAGGAGAGAAGTCCATGTTGATATCAACTCCAATCTCACGCTAGAAGCCACAACCCAATAATAAATTACAGTTTGTATCATTTTCCTTTTACATTCATAGAAATGAATAACAATTAACATATCAACTATTTCGCCATTAATTGAATTGATAACAAAGAAATATTGCAGATACCTGATTGTGGAACCAACTTTGGATAATTAAAAAATTAATTTACCCAGGCATGACATAGTTGGAAAATATAATAGGTTTCTTTTTAGGGTTTTGAGAGTTGTCACACTGGTATCTTAGTGGCTGTACCAACTCACATTTCCACCTACAGTGAATAAGGTCTCTTTCCTCAGACTGTCTCCAATATTTGCTATCATGATTTTAGCCACTCTGACTGGATTGAGGTGGAATTGAAAAATAGCTTTAATTTACATTTCTATGAAGACTAAGGATATAGAACACTTTGCAAAATATTTATTGACCATATTTTCTGCTTCTTT
>NW_008357545.1:1642-3725 GCF_000622305.1 Nannospalax galili | reverse complement strand
CAGGCTCCCAACAGGTCCCCCTTTTTTATTTTATAGAGCTTAGGGATCACAGGTTGCTATACCCTTAGGGAACTGTGCCTGTCTTAGGTTGGAGTATCCTTCCCTAAGGGCTTACCCATTATTGGATAAGGCAGTAACATTAGACTACCCTCCTGTCTTAGGTTGCCATCAAGGGGGGATTCTCATGTACCTGTCTTTGACTGTCCAGTTCATCTCTCAAGGGAGATGGCTAGTAGCGCCATCATAGCAACATGTCCCAATCTGCTCTTGCTCCACAAGATCAAGGCGATGGTAATGGACCTGTATTGGTTTAGCCACATGGAGTTCCTCTATCTGCTGTTCAATAAAGACTAACAGCCTTTTCACTAAAAACGGCCCAAGTGTGAGAAGAAGCAGGATAATAATAAGGGATGTCATAGAAGGAATCCAAGAAAGAAAAGGAGAATCCAGCCATCTAGAAGGGCTCTGATAGAAATTATGTAGCTTATAGCTGATGGTCTTTAGGGTCTGTATATCCTGTTCCACCAATCCTGATTCATTGATGTAGAAACAGCATTCTCCTGTAAGAAAAGACTCCACAGTCATGAGATCAAGGGCTCTACAATTTTGAAGGGCAACTTGAGCCAAAGAAGTTAATTGGCGTTGCAAGGATGCAAGGCTACTGGCTGTAGAATCTATAACTTGCTGTAATTTGGAATTAAACTCTTTTGCAGTATAAAGAGCATGCCCCAAGGCTCCTGCAGAAAGACCAGCAGAAACAGTAAGTCCTATTCCGATTGCAAAAGGAATAAACACCCCTCTCTTAATGCGGGGGCGAAGTAGCCAAGCAAACTCTTCTGGTGTATATATATTTAGCTGGGGTACAATAGTAATTAATACACAAGGCCCTGGAAAGAAAACAGTGATCTGTTGATACAGAGATTCATTACACCAGAAAGACGTAAGAGGAGGAGCATAGAGAGGTGAACTAACATAACGGTTGTTACGACATATAAAAGAAGGAGAAACATAAACAGTGGTAACATAACAAAGAGAAATATTGTGAGCAGGATTACGAAGTAACGGAATTGATGACATAGGAGGAGAAGGTATGATGCCAGCAACAGCAGTACTAAGTGGAGAAGAATCATTAACAGGTACAGCGGCCAGCAAAGGCCAAGTCAAGGAAGCACACAACATACACGATGAAGCATTAATATGAGAAAGATTCATCAACCACAAAGCAAAGTTTAGATAATTAGGCCAAAGAGCAAGATTAAGGGTAGAATTTGAGTTAGACTGTATGGCAGACTGAAGCTTAGTTTCACTCATGATAATAACCTGTTTTACCTGTTTATCAATAGCAGCAGGGACCAATCGGCGGGAAATATTTACAGACCCTGCCGACAGTAAGGCAAACCTCGATGGGAGCCTATAGCTCAGACCTCTATTTCTGTGATCTCTATTAAACATCTTTCCTCGGACTCCATCCTGCCACCTGGCATTCCAACGATCATTTATACGAATTATGAATTGACCATTTTCATAACTCAATATGCCATTTTTGCTAAAAGCATCATGAAGGTGGCAATCCCAATACCTACATCCGCCATATGTATCACTATCTGCAAGACAGCTGCCTTTATTATCATAGGTGAAACATAGAAAAGGTCTTGACTTAGAGGACAAAATAGATGAAGTGATCAGAATGACGATGGTTGCTTGACAACCCTTCACTGGACAACGGGCAGTGCCGATGATCTGCATGTCATCATCAGAATATGTTTTTCCTTCTTTAACTTGGAATTCCCACTGCGTCACCATCTGCGACTGAATGGAACCAATCAGGAGAAACAGGATGTAACAGGCAGAAGCCATTGCAGCCTGAAAGAAAACGGAAAGAAGAAAAAAACATTTCTCAGGGAGCCTCATCTTCCCTGGAACAGTGATTAGTATCTACTTGATTTACTAAGCATTCAGGCAACCAATGGGCTGCGTCATGTTGCTGTGAATAAACGCAGACAGATCCTCTGCCCCATATTAACACTGGATCTGGGCCATGCCACGAATTATCCAGAGGGTCTTTCCATTTGACCATGGCATA
>NW_008357545.1:0-794 GCF_000622305.1 Nannospalax galili | reverse complement strand
TCCAGAAGCTGTGCAGAGGTTTTATTAGTTTGAAATCGCACAACTTGATCATTCCAAGCATAGGCTGCCATCCCATTAGAGGAACCATCCGTAAAAACTAACAAAGCAGTAGATAAAGGTTGATGGCTGGTAATGCAAGGAAAAATGAAAGCATGCAAATTGCAAAATTGAATAAGCTTATCAGGCGGATAATGATTATCCATAACTCCTGATAATGCAGCAAAGCTATTAGCCAAGTTTTTGAATTTTGAAGTAACCAGTTAACATGATCTTTCGTATAAGGCTGTATAATATGAAGAGGGTCTACACCAAAATATTTATGACTGTGGTCCCGACCACTAAGTATTAAATCAGCTACTGCATCATAATATGGAAGCAACACCCTTTTAGGGGAAGCAGGTAAATGTATCCACATAAGAGGATGAGCAGGCTCTTGCCAAAGAAGACCCGTGGGTGACAGCTGAGTATTAAAAATCATGAGCCATAAAAGTTTACAATAATCAACATTAGTAACAAATTGATCAGCAATTGCTTCCTCAACTCTACGCATAGCAACTCTAGCCTCCTCAGTAAGTTCTCTGGATGAAGTTGGCTTTGCATCCCCTTTAAGGATGTCAAAGAGAGGCTTCAAGTCGCCAGTAGTCAATTTTAAGTAAGGACGTAGCCAATCAATATCACCCAATAGCTTTTGGAAATCATTTAGAGTTTGTAATTTATCAAGTCTAAGAATAGCCTTTTGATTCGTTATCCTTTGTCCATCAAGTTGAAAACCTAAATAAGAATAAGGATCTTGC
>NW_008357544.1:0-424 GCF_000622305.1 Nannospalax galili | reverse complement strand
TGACAGATCTTGTAAGGGTGAATAATGTAGACAAAAGTGACGATCTTTATTGTACATATTAATCTGTAGCTGTAAAGTCATTATTTTTGGTGGAGATGGATACTACCTTCACTTATGTAGTCTTATAACGTGCCCAATTTAATAAGGTAATTTGGAAAAGATTTTAAGAAGATCTTTGTAATAAAGGTCATTAAAATAAAGATAAATAAGGACAAATAAGATTCATGGGTGGGAGAGAAGAGACTTTCTTGAAAGCTTAAGTAGGTTATTGGCAGCTATAGTGGAAAAGAGAAGTATTTAAAGGCTACTAAAAAGAAGTAAACCAGTAAACGGAGACAGGCTTCTTTCTGCTGTTAAATTCCGAAATGAAATTTTTGTCTCGATGCATACCCAGCAGATAGCAAACCAAAGTGGATGATGTCTT
>NW_008357543.1:0-229 GCF_000622305.1 Nannospalax galili | reverse complement strand
CTGACATCAGAATGATCCGTGGTGACATCACAATATTACAATATTACTTCAGTCTTCCATTGTGACATCAGGCTGCTCCAACATGAAATCAAAGTGTTCCAATGTGCCAATACTAACCTCACATGTGCCATTATATTGCTCAAATGTGCCATCACAATTTTATAATACGTCTTCTCAATGTTCCATCGTGCCATCACAACCTACCTATGTGCCATCAGAATGCTCATTG
>NW_008357542.1:0-295 GCF_000622305.1 Nannospalax galili | reverse complement strand
TAAGTAACAAGAGACCAGCATCACTGTGGTGGAGTGTTCTGGGAGGTATTTTCTCAGGGTCAGCACACAGAGGGACTCACACCTCTATTTCAAGCTGGAAGCAGGACTTGGTAATGTGTAAGAGTCTCCTGCATGGTTCTGGTGTTGAAAGCACGAAGGGGTCACAGAGAGCAGCTGAGGCTTGGCACCCTGAGAGGCCAGGAAAGGCCATAGGTGAAAATGCAGCTTCAGTTACAGTGAAGATCCCAGGATCGAAGGGGTCATGGAGAGAATCTGAGGCTTTGCACCCCAAGAG
>NW_008357541.1:0-900 GCF_000622305.1 Nannospalax galili | reverse complement strand
CGCTGAAAATGCAAATTGAATAGTTAGCCAGTTGTTTGAATCAGTAGAGGTTTATTGCTGGATGCACAAAAAAAGCAGTTAGATATTGGGGTAGGCGGTGAAGGGAAGAAAGTTAGCAACATACTGAATGTGTTTATTCCAGGACATAGTTGATCTTATCTGGTCCTTTGTTTGTCTTTCCTGTAGAATAATATTATGATGAGTTAGCAAAGGCTTAGCTGCAGGTACAAGCTGTTGAGAGATATGAAAGTCAGCTGTAGGGTACCTAGAGAATGCACCTGAGTAGAATTTTGCTATTACTTCAATACTCTAGCGATTGTCCCATGGATCTGACTTTTTCCTTGAAATGTTTCTCTGACATAAAATCTCTAGAACACGGTATTAGGGAGAGTGGGGGCTGGCTGAAGCGTTGGTGTTAAGCAGGGTAAAGAAAGCCATGAGGATGACAGAGAAGGAAGCTCTAGGAGGACATCTACAGAGCTGAGGTGAAGGGGGAGGGGGATTTATCTGAGGATCTTTGGGAGCTTTTGAAATCTGGGCATTAATATCTGGGCTTGTTAAGTCAGCAGGAGGAGGGTAAAGATTAATTTTGCTGATGAGTAGGTTTTGTCTGACTTCTGTTGAATCTGCTACTGGGAAATTTTTAGGGTCTTTTTTTTATCATTTGAACCTTCCCCTTTATTGTTTTCTGGCGTTTGTAAGCTTCCCTCGAACTTAGGTGGGTTTCCTAAGCATTGTTGGATGGCTGCTATTATGGGGAAAAAGGAAAGGGGGAAATTATGTCTTTCCTGGATTTCTTTTTTACAAGCCAGATATGCAATGTTAGTCCAGACCTCCGGATCAGAAATATCTGCTGATAGGATCCAGGGTGCAAATTGATATACTTCATTCCAAAATTTT
>NW_008357540.1:0-482 GCF_000622305.1 Nannospalax galili | reverse complement strand
GGAAAGGGGAACACTTCTTCACTGCTGGTGGGAGTGCAGAATGCTGCAGCTTCTATGAAAATCTGTGTGGAGATTCCTCAAAAAGGTAGAAATGGATATACCACATGATTCAGCCAAACCACGTTTTTGCACATACCCAAAGAACTCCATATTCTACTACAGAGATATCTGCTCATCTTTGCTCAGTTCTGCTCTATTCACAATCGTCAGGAACTAGAAGGAACCTAGGTATTGATCAAATGATAAATGAACAGAGAAAAGAGGTACATTTACAACATGGAATGTTATTCAAGTATTAAGCAAGTTGAAATTATGAATTTCACAGGTAAATGGCTAGAACTGGAAACAATCATCCTGAGTCAGGTAACCCAGACCCAGAAAAATGAATATTTTATGTTCTCGCTCATAATTGGATGCTAGTTTTGAATCTGTAGATAGGTGTGTTTCAATTGGAAAATCCATAGAGTTCAGGAAACTATTTA
>NW_008357539.1:0-329 GCF_000622305.1 Nannospalax galili | reverse complement strand
GCTGTCCTGGAACTCACTATGTAGACCAGGCTGGCTTTGAACTCACAGAGTCGGCCTACCTCTACCTCCTAAGGGCTGGGACTAAAGGCGTGCGCCACCACGCCCAGCTTTATTATTTTCATTTTATGTGTATGCATGTATTGCCTGCATGTAGGTAAGTGCACCCCCGTCGTGCAATGCCTGCGGACATCAGAAGAGGCTGTCAGATTCCCTGGGACTGGAGTTATGGACAGTTCTTAGCTGCCATGTGGGTGCTGGGATTTGAACATGGTTCTTCAGCAAGAACAACCAGTGTTCTTAATCACTGAGCCATATCTCCATCCCCGAAG
>NW_008357538.1:0-658 GCF_000622305.1 Nannospalax galili | reverse complement strand
TCTGCAAGAGTAGCTGGGGATCTTAATTGTTGATCTATCTCCCCACTCCCATGATTTTTTTAAATTTAGGAATATCTTCATTATATTTTGTTTGTCCTTTAGCATATATTTTAGAATCAGCTTGAAATGTTCTATGAAAAAAAGTTCTGTTTTCTTCATTATTTTATTGTTATAAAATTAGGAGAATTGAATTCATCATTTGACTCATACTAACAACGTGAGTGGCTTGTCATGTATTTAGGTAACATATGCTTTAAAAATGCTGTTTAATCTCCTTAATATGCTGTATTTACTTTTTGTTCCTTTCTATTTTATGATAATGGAAGAATCATAAAATTCATTTTTACATTTGCTGTTGGCTTATAGGAATTTAGATATTATTGATTTTTTTTTTAGAGTCTCCTGATAAATTCTATGAATTCTTTAGAAGTTTCCCAAACTTGGGACTGGAGAGATGGCTCTGCAGTTAAGAGCACTGGTTGCTCTTGCAGAGGACCCAGGCTTGAGTCCCAGCCCCTACATGGTGGCTAACAACCATCCTTAACTCCAGTTCCAGGGTACTCTGATGCCCTCTTCTGACCATCCAAGGCATTGCATGACATTGGCACACTTACATACATGTAGGCAATATACTCATACATATAAAATAAAAATAATA
>NW_008357537.1:2221-2600 GCF_000622305.1 Nannospalax galili | reverse complement strand
ATTACAGGTTTCTGCTGAATATGCAGAAATTGTTTGCTCCCATATCAACTAATAATGTATAACCAGACAGGAAAGACATAAACCCAAGGAATGTAAGGCCTTCCAAGATATCAGATAACAGGCACTTCTCAGATATCCTGCCTTTAGCCTCCTCACTGGTAAAGACTTCAATCCCCATTGGCTGAAAGAAAAGAAATGGCTTGGAGGGTGATTACTCAGTCCAGGGTACCTACTCAGCAACATGTAGGCTATCTTAGCTGAGAATTGAACTTCACAGCAAAGGACTCGCCAGCCTGTCTTACAGTTATTGCCAGAGTTGCCCTGTTGATTCCAGAAGCAACTAAATTGACATTAGGAAATGGCTGTACTATCTCTACTC
>NW_008357537.1:0-965 GCF_000622305.1 Nannospalax galili | reverse complement strand
ACCCAAAATAACTTTTCTCTTAGAAAAAGAAACCTGAACTCCAGTAAAAACCATTGACTCTGTCACAGACATCAAGAAACTATTGAGTAGTGTGAGTTAAAAGCCAAGAATTTGTCTTTTTCACTAGTAACCTAATAACTCCTAAGAACTCTGAGCCAAACTACCAGACATGCATGGCCAAATGTACCTGTAAATTTAAAGGTTATTATGCTGGATAGCTTTTGGTTGTCAACTTGACACACCTGGGTAGAGGGAGCCTCAATTGAGGAATTTCCTCTATTGGGCTGGCCTGTGGCCATGTCTGTGAAGCATTTTCTTGATTACTGAATGATGCGGGAGGGCCCAGCTCACTGTGGGTAATACCACCCCTGGGAAGGTGGTCCTCTGTTGTATAAAAAGCAAGCTGAGTACGGGTCAGGGGAGCAAGCCAGTATGCCGCATTCCTCCGTGGCTTGTGCTTCAGCTCCTGCCTGTAGGTTCCTGCCCTGATTCCTACCTTTGGCTCCCTCGTGATGAACTGTGACCTGGGAGATGTAAGCCAAATAAACCTTTTCCTCCCCAAATTGGTAGTAGTCAGAGTGTTTTGTCACAGCAGTGGAGAAACAAACTAGGACAGCAGCAAAACCTGAGATAAATTGCATCATGGAGCAACTGGACTTAACAGATCTCTACAGAACATTTCACCCAACAGATAGTGAATACATTTTTCTCAGTGGCATACAGAAATTTCTCTAAAACTGATGACATTATAGGCCACAAAGCAAGCCTTAATAAAAAAAAATTGAGCTGGAGAGCACTGGCTCAGTGGTTAAGGTCAATGGCTGTCTTGCAGAGGACCTGGGTTTGAATCCCAGCACCCACCTACTAGATAACTCCAGTTCCAGGGTTATCCAATGCCCTCTTCTGACCTCTGTAGGCATTGCATGACACAGGTACACTTACATGCATGCAGGCAATACACTCAG
>NW_008357536.1:0-267 GCF_000622305.1 Nannospalax galili | reverse complement strand
CCCAGCTACTCAATCCACTCCCTGGGAAACCTTGGGGTTTCTTCCCAACCCATCTGCCTTTGCATCCCTGTGTGGCCGGCCACTGCCAGTGTCTCAGGTCAGTCCAACACCCAAGTTCCTGAGGCCAAAATCATTCTTAGAAGATTTCAGACCTAAGGAGAAAGTCTGAAAACTTCTGACCCACATTGGAATTGGGCCAACGCAGATCTCCTGAAAACAAAATCAATCCGGCCACGACAATATAAAATCAAAGAGAGAACCAGAAGC
>NW_008357535.1:0-712 GCF_000622305.1 Nannospalax galili | reverse complement strand
ATTAGTCCAACAACCTACTGACAAATTATACATGCAACTAGTTCAAGGAACAAAATATATATCTAGTTAAGGTTTATCTGAGACTTTTTGGGTTTTACCCAAGCTTTATCTACATAGCACATGGTAATTATAAGTACCAGACTGGTAGAACTAACCTTTGATGTTTAACAGCCATATTTTGAGGCCTATACTAATCTTGTCAGAGGGACCTAAAGGACAATTTTTGCTCCTTGCCCCCCAAGGTCGACTAAGTTCCGGGGGACTATGGAGCATACCTCAAAATGTCCTGTAACTGTGATGAATCACCTGTCCTCTTGTTCAAGGAAGTCATGGAGAACCCACAAGATGGACTTGAACCAGTGTCCAGTCTACAAAGAGTTGGGTCAACACAGAGGAAACATTTCTTCCATGCTTCCAAGTGAAGCCAGCCATGGTAAAGCAGGACCTTTAACTTATCTTCACCTGAAAGGAACTGGTAAAAGAAAGGAGCCAGGGGCTCCTCCCAAGCCCGTGTGACCCCTGAGGAACAGATCTTCAAATGAGCTTAAGAGTAAAAATAAATTGGTTTATTTGGGCCAACTGTATGGTCTTAAACACCCAAAAGGAAAGTATAGCCAAAGATTAAAGTTATCAGTATATTTCTTTAAGAATCCATGTGTATACAATGCCAGACAGGAGATACCTTATTTTGAGTTGTTGGCCAGGGTGGCCC
>NW_008357534.1:0-528 GCF_000622305.1 Nannospalax galili | reverse complement strand
GACAAACAGGAAAGGGCCCTAAACAAAGGACCAGCAAGCAGAACCCAGCTTTGTACACAAAAGAAATATTCAAAAGCCTGATGGCCAAGAAGGATTCATCCTCAGAAGCCAAGGACAGTCACATCAGAAGGACTCACCCACAGAATGCAGTGACGGTCCACGTTAGGACTTATCCACAGAATGCAAAGACAGTCCACGTCAAGACTCATCCACAGAATACAGGGACAGTCCACATCACAAGGACTCATCCTCAGAATGCAAGGATGGTTTATGTCATAAGGGCTCATCTGCAGAATGCAGGAATGGATCATATGAGAAGTTTGAAGGAGTACAGGGACACCAGGTAGGATCCATTCCATCATCATCATCATTATCATCATCATCAGGTGTCCTAGTTAGCGTCTCTGTTGCTGTGATAAAAACACTGACCAAAACCAACTTGGGGAGGAAAGGGTTTATTTTCTCTTACATCTCCCGGGTCGCAGCTCATCACTGAGGGAAGTCAGGGCAGGAACCTAGAGCAAAGAC
>NW_008357533.1:393-509 GCF_000622305.1 Nannospalax galili | reverse complement strand
TTAAAATTTTCATTGTAGAGCTCTTTAATGTCTTTGGTCAAGTTTATTCTGCATTTTTTTTTTGTTTTTTTGCAGCTATTGTCAAGGTGAGTGTTTCTATGAGCTCTTTCTCTGAT
>NW_008357533.1:0-110 GCF_000622305.1 Nannospalax galili | reverse complement strand
GTTCTTGATTTCAATGGGAATGCTTCCAGTTTTTCTCCATTTAGAATGATTGGCTGTGGGTTAGTTATATATGGCTTTAATTATGTTGAAGTATGTTCCCTCCAGTCCAA
>NW_008357532.1:7609-8207 GCF_000622305.1 Nannospalax galili | reverse complement strand
AATACAGCCTGAGATCGAACAGAACTCTCTACAGATGCTTAAGATGGCCTGCCCAGCAACTGGCCTTGCCCATCGCTAACTGCGAATCCTAATAAGAATAAATAACAATGTAAAAAAATAACTTTCCCTATCAACCTACTTTCATTTACACAGGTTTAAAGTGAAACACATCACCAGTCCCGATTTGAGAATGCAAAAATATGGATATTTAATCATTTTTAAAAAAAGAAAGAAAGGAAAGGAAAGGGGGGGAGCCAAACCGTCAGCTCTGAGCTCAACCCTCATTCACTGAAGTAAAAATAAAATGAACCTTCCCCCAGCACATTGTGCTTTAATGAAAAGTACCGAGCCGCTTTTCACTCCCACCCACCCCAGCCCACTTCGTTTAAATTTAGGCAACCACCAGGCGCACTGTACCCAACCACATTCTCTCAGAAGAAATCATGAAGTCCTCGGCTGGAGCACCCACACCTGTGTGCAGGAAATCGAGGCAGACCCAGCACACGGGGCCTGTCTTCCCTGGGCTAAAGGAAAGATCTTTTTTTTTTCTTTTTTTTTCTTTTTTTTTTTTTTTTTTTTTAACAGTCAGATTTTTGCC
>NW_008357532.1:0-3559 GCF_000622305.1 Nannospalax galili | reverse complement strand
CTGACCTCTGCAGGCATTGCACAACACAGGTGCACTTACCTACATGCAGGCAATACACGCATACACATAAAATAAAAATAATAAAGTATCGAAAAAAAAGAAGCCAATTCTACTCTGAATCCTATTGTTTGGGGATGACCTCTTAGCTTTCGCAAGTCCCCAGGAGGAGGTGGCAGGGCTGTTGAAAGAGAAGAACAAGGGACTTGAGTCAAGAGTCCTGAGTTTAAATCCCAGCTCCAGCACGTGCTAGTTGCCTGCCTTTGATTAGATGATGTGTACTGACTGGATAAATGTGTGTAGGCCTCACCTAGTGCCGCCCTTCTACCTCCAGCCCTAACCCTAATGTGAAGTAGGTTCGAGTATTTTGCAAAACCATTACTGAATAACTGCCGCTCAATCCCAGAAGAGGATCACCTGGGTTTGTCCACTAAGGTATAGTTAAGCAGCCCTTATCCGAATCTCGGAACGAGAAATGTTTCAGATCTCCAAGGCTCTTCAGCTGTTAAACTATCACAGACTTTGTCAAGTAAACATCCCTAGCCCCAAAACCTGGTATCTAAAATGTTCTGAAATCTAAAACCTTATGGGTAACATATCATTACTCAGAAAGTTCTGAATTTTGTAGCATTATGGGTTTGGGTTTTCAGATTAAGGATGATCAGCTGGGACTAAGGAATCAAAAGTGTGACCATAACATGCTTTTTGTCCCTATTTCCCTAAGTGCCTCAGCCACAGCTTTCCCAGCACTAAAATTAAAGAATAAAAGGACATCTAAGTAAAAAAGATAAAATGAGATTAGCTCTGCCTGCTGGTAAGTGTGTGTGTGTATGTGTGTGTATGTGTATACATATATAATCTTTAAGGATATAACTATATAATATATATCTAAACTCTCCATAAAAAAATATTACAGCCGGGCATGGTGGCACACGCCTTTAGTCCCAGTTCTTGGGAGGCAGAGGCAGGTGGATCTCTGTGAGTTCCAGGCCAGCCTGGTCTACAAAGTGAGTTCCAGGCCAGCTGGGGCTACAGAGAGACCCTGTCTCAAAAAGACAAAAAAAAAATCTACTACAATTGAAAAATGTAATAGATTTCAAGAATATAAAATCAACTTTTATGAAAATCAATAGTTTCTATATACTGACATATATACTGACAATAAACACCTAAAAAAGATACCAAAAGCCAATCCCATTTACAGTGCATTTTTAAAATAATCAGGAATAGATTTAACCAAGAAAATGAACGTAAGAGTTATATACTGAGAAATAGAAAACACCGATGAAAGAAATTAAAAATACAAATAAACGGAAAGATAATCCACGTTCACGGATTAGAAGAATTCATACTGGGAACAGAGAGATGACTCAGCAGATAAAGCCGCAATCGTTTTTGTTGTTTTGTTTTTGCACCGATCCTAATGCCCTGAGCTCGCTCCCCAGGACGTACATGGTAGAAAGAAAGAACAGACTCTTGAAAGTTGCCCTTTGACCTCCACGTGTGCACTGCCTCATTTCCCCCACACCTACACCTACAAATAAATAAAGTTCCAAAGCTTTTAAGAAAGATTAATAGTGTTAAAATGTCCATACTAAGCTAGGCATGGTAAGTGCACCCATAGTCCTAGGATTCAGGAAGCTGAAAGGGAAGGATCTCCTGAGTCGAGGAGTTCGAGATCAGCCTCGGCAACAAAGACGACCCTGTGGCCTTGTATTTTTTTTTTTAAAGACAGCTGGTGTGGTGGCACATGCATGTAGTCCCAGCATGCAGGAGGCAAAGGTAGGGGGAATCTGTGAGTTTGAGGACAGCCTGGTCTGCATAGCTAGTTCCAAGCCTACATAGTGAGACCCTATCTATCTATCTATCTATCTATCAATCATCCACCCACCACCCACCCATCCATCCATCCATCCACCCATCCATCCATCCACCCACCTACCTACTGTATCCATCTATCCACCCATCCACCTATCCATCCACCCATCCACACATCCATCCACCCACCCACACATCCATTCATCCATCCATCCACCCATCCATCCATCATCCATCCACCCAAACACTCATCCATTCATCCATCTATCCATCATCCATCATCCATCCATCCACCATCCACCCATCCATCCACCCACCCACACATCTATACCTACATCCACCTACCCATCCACCCATCCACCCACCCACCCACACATCCATCCATCCATCCATCATCCATCCTATCCATCATCCATCCATCCATCAATCCATCCAGAGGCTGGAGAGATGACTCAAAGTGGTTAAGAGTTCTTGCTGAACTCTCAACTCTGAACTCAGTTCCCAGTACTCATGTAGAGTAGCTCACAACCACCTGTAAGTACAGCTCCCTGAGATCCAATACCCTCTTCAGGACCCCACAGCCTCTGTACTCATGTACACATACCTCTCCACACATAATTAAAAATAAAATAAATCTTTTTTTAAAAAAAATTAACAAAGGGGGGTGGTGTCAAAATGGCTCAGTGATTAAGAAGCACTTGCTGCTCTTGCAGAGGATCCAGTACAGTTCCCAGCACCCACATGACAGCTCATAACCATCTGTAACTCCAGTTCCAAGGATCTGATGTCCTCTTCTGGCCTTTGCAGAGACCAAATACATATATGGTACATATATATGCATGTAGGTAAACACTCATACACACAAAATAAAAATAAATCTTTTTTAAACATCCATACTATTCAAAGTGATCAGTATACTATCAAAAGTTTAATGTCATTCTTTACAGAAAAGAGAAAAACAGTTCTAATATTCACATGGAACCATAAAGCAAATAGCCAAAGTGATCTTGAAGGCATCACATTACTGAATTTCAAAATATGTTACAAAACCATTGTAATCCAAACAGCATGGAACTAGCATCAAATCAGTCACAGTGTCTAACGACTAACAGAAAGCTCAGAAATAAAGCCAAATACAGCCATCTACAGTTTGATTTTCCACAAAGATGCCAAGAACACAGAGTGAGAAAAAGACACTGTCCTCAGTATAAGGTGCTCAGAAAAATTGGATATTCCCATACAAAGGAATAAAATGGGCCTTTGCCACTCCCCTTATACAAGAGTCAGATCAAAATGTGTTAAAGACTTAAACATAAGGCCTGAAAGCACAACTATGTGGAAAAAAATAAACACCATAACTTTAAGGAAAGAGCTTTCTAACATTCAGCCCAGGCAGAGATTTCTTTGGACAGAGATTTCTTGACTAGAATCCCAATAACACAGGTGACGAAAGGAAAATTAGACAAAGGGACAAATCACACATCACATAAGAAACTAATAATAACACACACACACACACACACACACACACACACACAATAAACTTAAACTACTCAAGAACAAGAAAACAAATAACCATATCCAAACAGAGTCCATATCCACATGGACAGAGTTCAAGGTCATCCTCTGCTACTTCATAGATTTGAGGCAAGTCTGAGCTATATAAGACTTTGCCACAAAAGAAAACAGATAGGCACGCCTTTAAACCCAGAATTCGGACGGACGGACGGAAGGAAGGAAGGAA
>NW_008357531.1:0-336 GCF_000622305.1 Nannospalax galili | reverse complement strand
TTTCAGATAAGGCATCTGTGGCGGGCACTTCAAGGTGAGCCAGGAAGAGAGTAGGAGGCCCCTTGCTGAAAAGAGGAGTCTCTCCATCAGGCTGCCAAGCCCCTTAGGGCTATCTGGACATGGAGAAACTGCAACCCTAACAGCAGGGTTCCCCAACATTAATCAAACAACCTGCTGACAAATTATACATAAAACTAGCTCAAGGAATATAATACATGTCTAGGCAAGGTTTATCTGAGAATGTTTGGTCTTTGCCCAAGTTTTATCTACACAGCACATGGTAATTAAGCTGGGGCTACATGGAGACCCTGTCTCAAAAAGACAAAAAAAAAAAAA
>NW_008357530.1:0-8594 GCF_000622305.1 Nannospalax galili | reverse complement strand
TTAGTAGAAATAGAATGCCTATGGCCCCCCTGGGGAGAGGAAGAACCTTGGTGGATCTCTTTATGAGAGCGAGAATGGCTATGGCCCCTTTGGTGAGGGGAAGAACTTTGGCGGTTCTCCTCCCGAGAGGGGGAATGCCTGTGGTCCTCCTGGGAAGAGGAAGAACTTTGAAGGTTCTCTTTATGAGAGAGAGAATGCCTATGGCCCTTCTGGGTAGAGGAAGAACTTTGGAGGTTTTCTTCTCAGAGCGAGAATGCCTCTGGCCTCTTTGGTGAGAGGGGGAACTTTTGAGGTTCTCATTTTGAGAGGGAGAACTTCTTAAGTCTTCTGTGAGAGATGTGGATACTGTGAGGCTCCCTTGGGTACTAGCATTGTCTCTGGGGTCTTTTTTGGAAGAACCCGAAGTTTTTAAGCACTCTTGCTCTGATGGGGAATTTCTAAAGCCCCTTTGAGCATATGGGGAATGCCTGGATCTCATGTTGGTAGAAGTGGAATATCTGGAGCACGTTTGGGGAGATGAATGTCTGTGTCCCTCTTTACCAGAATCAATAAGACCTAAGCTTCATTTAGCAGGGCTGGACAGTCCTAGATACCCTTGGGCTGCTAGTGATGATCCCACAGTCCCTTGGGCAGTAGCTGATACTTCCAAAGCCATTGGAGCAGATAGCAGATTAAGCAGAGCTTCATGAGAAGGCGAACGTGTGAGGCTCCTGTGGGGAGTAGTGCTTGGGTCGTTTTTGTCAGAACATAGGCTTCCTTTGGCAGAAGGAATGTGTTCTGATCTCATTTTCATAGAACTGGAAATGATGGGACCTGCATATTCAGCCTCACCTAGCAGCATCTTTGTAGAAGAAGATGCTTCCTGGCCCTCTTGGACAGACTGGGAGTGTCCCAGGTCCCCTTTTGCAGATGATGGTGTTCTTAAAGTTCCTTTTTCAGAATGGGTGGATGCTGAGGTCCCTTTAATAGATGTGGAAATTCCAGGTGCCTCTTCAGTAGATGAGGAAGATTGGATAGCCCCTGCTGTGTATGTTCCTGATCTCACAACCTCTGGAGAAGGTGGAGCCATCTCCACAGCACCTTGTTTAGGTGCAGGTGTTCCTAGGGCATGTTCTGTACATGGGGAAATTCTCAGACCACTGTCTGAAGATGGGGAAGCTGCTAAAGCTACTTGTGTACGTGTTGAACTTGTAAGAGCACCTTCAGCAGATGGTGACGATTCAGTGGCCCCTTGAGTAAGTATGTCCATTTCTAGAGGCCCTGGAGCAGAATGGGTGGAATCCAAAGACCCTTGTGAAGATGACGAATTCCCTACAGTTCCTGGTGTAGATGTGTCAGGCCCATGAGCCCCTTCGGTAGATGCCTCCTGATCTGGAGCACTTTGTTCACAAGAGGAATGTCCCAGACTGGATTGAGTAGTTGATAAAGTCTTCCAGTCTCTAGCAAAGACAGACAGTTTTCTAAGGCCCATTGGTTAGATGTCACACGTCCTAGAGAGCTCTGGGAAGAGTGAGAAAATGCCAGAGGCTCTGGGGAAGATGGTGAATGTCTCAGAGTCTCTTCTGAAGGTGGTAAAGTAACTAGAGTCTCTTGGGAAGTCAGAGGATTCAGAGAAATGGAGACAGACTGTGAGGGTCTCACCAGCCCTTGAGTGGATGGCAAAGTTCCTAAATCCCTTTGAACAGATGGTGAAATTACTTGGTCCACTTTGTCTGGCATGGAAGGTTTAAGAGCCTGTTGAGTAGATGGTGAGGGATCTCTCATGCCCTGGGAAAGTTGGGGCCATTCTACCATTCCTTGAGAAGACAGTGAGGATCCCTTAGTACTGTGGACAAATGGTGAATGTCCTAGAGTACCTTCCGCAGATGCAGAATGTCCCAAAGTTCCTGCCACTGATGGCACATGTGGAACAGTCTCTGGGTCAGGAAGCAAATGAACTGATGACACTTGAGCAGATGGATCATGACCTAAAGTCCCTTGGGCAGAGGCAGAGTTTTCTAGACTCTCTTGTACAGATGTAGAAGGAGCCAGAGCTGTTTCATCAGAAATCAAAGGTGCTGGAGCTTCTTGGGCCAATATGGAAGGTTTCAGCCTCCCTTGGGCACATGGAGACACTTTGAGGCCATCTTGCAGAGTACTGGTAGGTCTTGAGTCTCCATTGTAATCAGAGGTATGTTTCAAGATCTTTTGGTCTCCTACGGAAGTTCTGAGAGACCCATGGAGAGCAGGGACATGTCTCAATCTCATTTGGGTAGAACTGGGATGCTTGGAGTCTGCATGAGTAGATGGGGAAGGTCTGATTGCCTCTTCGTGGGAGAGGAAAGGAATGAAGCTCCATTCTGCAAGTGTAGACACTACCACTGGCCCTTGGAATACTACTGAAATTTCCTCAAGCCCTTGGGCAGACATGGAAAGTCCTAGATCCCCTTGTGCAGATGGCAAACGAGTATATGGCATAGTTTCAAGAGCCCCAGGTGTTGCTGGTAAGTGACCTAGCAAGTCCTCAGAAGATTCCAAAAGGCTAAATCCACTTTGAGTAGTTGAAGAATGTGTTAGTATATGTTGGGTAGATGTAGCAAGTTCAAGAGTTTCTTGCTTACTTCTCAAATGTTCTAAAGACCCTGGGGTAGATTTGGATGTTTCTAAAGTCCGAAGAACAGATAGCAAATTTTGTAGAGGACTTGGGGGAGATTGCAAACATCCTAGAGTCTCCTGAGCAGATGTGGAATGTTTCAGAGTTCCTGGGATAAGTGGTGTTAATCTTTGAGATGTTTGCAGAGAAGGAGAAAGAGTGATGCCCTTTTCTGAGTATGCAGCAGGTGGGATTTGCAAATCCAGGGATGTGGATGGCACTAGAGAGTCTAGTGCATATGTCACTGGACCTAGGACTCCTTCTATACCTTTGGAAATTTTTAGAAAACTTTCTGAAGATAGGGAAGGTGCTAAAGCCACTCGTGCATATGTGGAATTTTCAAGTGAACCTTCAGTACATGGTAAGGATTTTGTAGCCCCATGAGAACATGTGCCCATTCCCAGAGGTCGTGAAGCAGAATGAGTAGAACACTAAGTTCTTTGGGTAGATGAGCATGGTGCTGGAGACACTTGTGTAGATGGGGAACATCCAGGACTCTGTTCCGAAAGTGGCGAAGGCTCTAAAATCCCTTGTGTAGAGATGGGTGGAATATCTTGTTCACACAAGGAAAGTCGCAGATTGTTTTCAGTACATTCTGGAGGACATGGCCTCTCCATGACACAGGGAGAAGTATCTCGGGCCCATTGAGCAGAAGACCCTGGTCCTATAGTCCCCTGGGCAGCTTGAGAAATATCTGGAACTTCCTGTGCTGATGAGATATGTGCTAAAGGCCCCTTTGGTGATGGCAATGTTCCCAGAGTTACCTTGGAAGACACAGATGGAGTCAGTCTTCCTGACACAGACTGGAAGTGTTCCACAGTCCTTTGCATAGATGATATAGGTCCCAGAGCCCCTTGAACACATGGGGAAATTAAATCATCCACTTTTGCTGAAGGTTAAGGTTCCACAGCCCCTTGAGTAGAAGACAAAATTTTCAGTGTCCCCTGTGAAGGTTGGGACAGTTCTACATATCCTTGAGGAGATAGAGATGGTCCTACAGTATCGGGGAAAGATGGAGAAGGTCCCATAGTGCATTCTGAAGAGGCAGAATGTACCAAAGTTCCTTGCATAGGTGGCATACATAGAACAGCCTCTGATTCAGAAAACAAAATTACTTGAGACTCTTGGACAGATGGAGTATGACCAAGAGTTGCTTGATCAGAAGCACAAGAAGCTAGATGACCATGGACAGATGGAGAAGGCTCCAGAGACCTTTCATCAGATGGCAAAGGTCCTAAAGCCCCTTGGACAAGTGTGGAAAATTTCACCACCCCTTGGGCAGGTGGAGGGCTCCCTTGAGGGCTATCAGTAGGAGTTGGGTCTTTGTTGCCGCTGGGGGAAGATTGTGAGTCCTCTTCAATCACTTGGGGAGTTTCAAAGCTCCCCTTAATGGAGGAGTCATGTGTTGGTCTCATTTTGGTAGAACCGGAATACATGGGTCCTGCATGGGAAGAGGAGTAATGACTGAGTCCCTCTTCATGAGAGAGGAAAGGAATAAAGCACCATGATGCAACTGTAGAAATTACAACTGGACCTTGGAATAATATGGAAATTCCCTCAGTTCCTTGGGGAGTTGTGGAATGTCCTAGATCACTGTGGGTAGATTGCAAAAGACATGAAGTCACTGGAGCAGATGGAGAAGGACCTAGGACCTCAGGGGCAGACGGTGAATGTCTTAGTGTTTCCTGGGATGATTCAAAATGTCCCAAGCTGCCATGCACAGTTGAAGAAATTCGTAGAGCATCTTTAGCAGATGATGAGTGTTCCAGAGATGCTTGGGAAGATTTTGCCTGTCCTACTGGTTCAAAAGGCCCATGATCAGGTAGTGAAGATCCCAGAGCATGTGGGACAGATAATGAAAGGCCTAGATTCCCTTGGGTAGAATGAGAATTCTCCACTGCCCCTTTGGCAGATGGCAATGTTCCTACAGGTTCTTGCAAAAATGAAGAAAGTCCCTGAGTCCCTTTGACAGAAAGAGAGCATCTCACAGCCCCACGGGAAGATGGTGAATGTCCTAGAGTCAGTTTGGCAGTGGCCAAAGATTCCAGACCACCTTGGGCAGTTGGAGAAAGTTCCAGAGAACTTTTGGCAGATAATAAATGTCCATCAGTCCCTTGGGTAGATTTGGAAGTTTGCAGAGACCCTTGCACAGGTGGAGAAAGTGAGAGTCTCTCTTGTGGAGCAGGAGTAGGGATTGGGCCCCTTTTGCCAGAAGGGGAATGTTTGAAGTTCTGTTGTATTGGGGAAGTTCCTATGCCCTCCTGGACAGACATGACATGTCTCAATCTGATTTTTTCAGAATTGCAGTCCATGGGTCGTGCTTGGATGGAGGGTGACTGTCTGATTGCCTCTTTATAAGAGAGGAAAGGAATAATGCTCCATTGTGCAGCTGTGGACAGTACCACTGGGCCTTGGAGTAACATTGAAATTTCTCCTGCCCCTTGTGTAGACATGGGAAGTTCCCGGGCATTTTGTGAAGATGGGGAAGTACCTAGAGTCCCCTGCCCATATTTGGAAGTTCCCAACACACCTATGGCAGATAGAGAATATCCTAGTGCTTTTTGATTAGGTGTGGGTGTTCGCAGTGATTCTGGTGTAGTTTCCAAATGTCTTAGAGTCCCTACGACAGATGTGGGTGTTTCCAGAGCACCATGACCACATAGTGATTTTCCTGAATCTCTTTCAGCAGGTAAAGAAGATCCTATAGCTCCTTGTTTGTAGGATGACGTTAGGAGGGCCCCTTCAGCAGATGAAGATTCTACAGGTTCTTGAGCAAATGTGGCTTGTTCTGAAAGGACTTGAGTAGTTATGTTAGGACCTCTGTCTCCTTGAACACACAGGGAATGTTCTACAGCACCCGAATTAAATGTGAAACTTGCACCAGCTTCTTGTCCAGAAGGACAAGAGGCTCAATGACCTTCTGGTAATGTGATCAGTCCCTGAGCTCCATGGGAAGGTAGAGAAATAGCCAACCCATCTTGGCTGGATGGAGACAGGGCTCTGAGGAATTCTGAGTATGTGGAACATACAACTTCCTCTTGAGAAGATCTAGAAGTGGCTTGTGTATCTTGTGAGTTTGTAATAAGACTTTGGACTTCTTGAGCAGATGAGGAATGTTCTACAGCTCCTTGTGTATGCATAGATGCTTCAGTTCTGTCAGACCATGGAGAAGGTGCTAAAACCCCATGTATATGAGTTGAAGTGACAAGATCACCTTTGCTAGGGGAGGAGAATTCTGCATGTCTTTGTGCACTTGTGACCTCTCCCAGTGCCACATGAATAGACAAGGTAGGAACCAGATTCACTTGGTCAGTTGGTGAAGTGGCTAGGGCCTCTTATGTAGATGATGGCTGTCCCAGGTCGCCTGGGGCAGATTGGGAAGGTCCAAGAGACTTTTGGAGAAATGGACAAGTTCCTAGAGCTCTTTGGGTTGATGTGACCCTTCCTGGAGCCCCTTGTGATAACAGGGAAATTCCCACATGCCTTTGACCTGATGTGGAAAATGCTAGGGCCTTTTGTGTACGTTTGGAAGTTACAACAGCCCCTTTTATAGACAGGGAATGTACTAAGGAACGTTGTGGAGTAAGGGTTGAACTGTGGAGCCTTTTGAGAAGAGGGGAAGCTGTGAGCTCCCCTCCCATTTCTGCAGGAGGGGACATTCTTGAGTCCCCTTGGTCAGAGGCAGCATATTGTGATCTCTTTGGGGGAATAGTGCAAAATCTGGTAACACCTCGGGTAGATGGCAAATGTCTGACTTGCTCTTCATGAGAGGAAACACACACAAAACACTTTTTCCTGGATATGGATAATCCCCGATCCACTTGAGAAGATTTTGAATATGCCAGAGGCCATTCCCCAGATTTGGAGTTTTCTACCACATCTTTTGAGGATGTGGAAGTTCTCTTCCATTTTGCATGAGACAGAGAACCTGGTCTCCCTCGTGGGAATGTGTAAGGTCCTAGAATTCCTTCTGCAGAAGGGGGAGTTCGTAGAGCCCCTTCTTCAGATGGAGAAAATGCTAGTACCCCTTGTGTAGATGCCAAAGATTCTATAGGCCCTTCTGGAGAGAGGGGAGCTGCCAGAGAAACTTTTGAAGATACGGAAAATCCTAGGGTCACATTAGGAGAAGAGGGAGACTCTAGTGTACCTTTTGTAAATGCAGATGGTTCCAGAGACACTTCTGGAGATGGACAAGATCCTCGTGCAACTTTTGTAGATGTGGCAATTCCTAGAGAGCCTTCTGTAGATGGAGAATATGATAGAGACACTTCTCCAGATGTAGGAGTTTCAAAGCCTTTTTCTGTAGCTGAGGTTTGTTCTAAAGCCCCTTTTGCAGAGGTGGAAGGACCCATGGAAGGACCAAGATCGCCCTGGGAAGACTGAGAGAAGACCTGAGACCTTGGTGTGAATGTGACAGTTGTGTGAGTGTTTGGGACAGACATGTAAGGTTTCAGAGCCCCATGGGCACATTGCAATGTTTCAAAAGCCTCCTTCCTAGACCTGGACGGTTCAAGATCCCCTTGTTCAGATGTTGGAAGTGTGAGGCTTCCTTCTGGGGTTGTAAAAGAGCTAGGGTCCCATTTGGTATAAGGAATGTGTTTCAATCCCTCTTGGTCTCTTAAGGAATGTACCCCTTGTGTAGATGCCAAAGATTCTATAGGCCCTTCTGGAGAGAGGGGAGCTGCCAGAGAAACTTTTGAAGATATGGAAAATCCTAGGGTCACATCAGGAGAAGAGGGAGACTCTAGTGTACCTTTTGTAAATGCAGAATGTTCCAGAGACACTTCTGGAGATGGACAAGATCTTCGTGCAACTTTTGTAGATGTGGCAATTCCTAGAGAGCCTTCTGCAGATGGAGAATATGATAGAGACACTTCTCCAGATGTTGGAGTTTCAAAGGCTTTTTCTGTAGCTGAGGTTCATTCTAAAGCCCCTTTTGCAGAGGTGGAAGGACCCATGGAAGGACCAAGATCTCCCTGGGAAGACTGATAGAAGACCTGAGACCTTGGTGTGCATGTGACAGTTGTGTGAATGTTTGGGACAGATATGTAAGCTTTCAGAGCCCCATGGGCACATTGCAATGTTTCAAAAGCCTCCTTCCTAGACCTGGATGGTTCAAGATCCCCTTGTTCAGATGTTGGAAGTGTGAGGCTTCCTTCTGGGGTTGTAAAAGAGCTTGGATCCCATTTGGTGTAAGGAATGTGTTTCAATCCCTCTTGGTCTCTTAAGCAATGTCTGAAGCATTGTTGTGCAGAGGGGCCATGTCTCAATGTCATTTGGGTAGAACAGGAATTCTTGGGGCCTGCACAGGGAGGGAAAGGAACTGTGACATCATCATCATAAGAGGGGAAAGGAGTAAAATGCCATTGTGAGGACACAGGCAATACCAAAGGCCCTTGGAATGAAACAGAAAACCCCTCCTTACCCTGGGGAGATGTGGAAGTTCCCAGATCACTCATTGAAGTTGTAAAGGACCGAGAGGCCCTGATACAGTTGAAGAAGTTTGCACAGCCCCTTGTGGTAGTGTGGCCAGTTCTAGAGACCCATGGATTGGTAAGGAAGTAACCACCCCATCTTGTCCAGATAGAGAAGGGACTGTGGCCTCTTCCCAGTATGTGGAACATATAATTGCCTCTTGGGACGATTCAGAAGGGGCTTCTGGTCCTTGTGTAGTTGTAACCAGGCTCAGAGCGTCTTGGGCAGATGAGGAACATTCTACAGCTAATTGGCTATACATCAAAGTTCCACGGATTGCTTCAGGAGATGGGGAAGTACTTAAAGCCCTGTGTGTAGTAGAGATGCATACCTCTTCCTGAGCCCCTTTAGGTTGGAATTTCCCTAGAGCCTATTCTGAATATGAGGAAGATGATAGATCACCTTGTGTCAATGTGGAGGATCATAGAGACTCTCCTGAAGGTGGGGAAGATTCTAGACTACCTTGTGTAGATAAGAAAGTTCGAAG
>NW_008357529.1:1778-2913 GCF_000622305.1 Nannospalax galili | reverse complement strand
GAGTCTGGCCCATGGTGGAGATCACAGAAGAGAAAGAGAGAGATGAAAAGGTAGAAGTGAAGATACCACTCTAAACAATGATGGCCAGTGAGTATGCTTATGGACGGGTGCCTGTCGTTGCCCAGTTTTTCTTCTGCGGGCGGTGTGAATTTATCTGGGATTCACGCCTGGGACCTCCTTATCCTTTCACGGGAGTCTTTCAGCAGCGGGCGCTCTAGTGGCTTTTATTTGCTCTACCCGTGCCCACGGGGCTTTCTCCGTGGCTGGAGAGAGGGATGGAGAGGACAGGGAGATGCAGATAAGGGGTCTTGTCTCCACCCGTACGAGCAGTCAGGGTCTGCCAAGAGGGCTAAGAGCCTTTGGCTGACATCAGAGAGTAGCCCTGATCAGAAAACCTCAATTGCTCTTTCACCTTTAACGGCCCCACACGAAGACTTAGAGAATAAAAGGAAAGAAAAGGAGGAAGGGAAGGTTTAAAATAGGGAGCGTAGAGAAAAATACAAAACCAGACCCCCCCCAGTAAGACAATTAGCACAACCATCAAGCATGCGCACCACATTGAATCACATTCATGCAGACTGGTCCTTCTTTCACTCAGATGCGTGCTGCACTCACCACTCTCACTTTCAGGATCCCCGAGACTTCTCATGATTCTCCCAAATGGTGTCCACTTGGACTGCCTCAGAGTGACCAGCTCGATTCTTTCCTCCTCAGGTGCCACATTTGATGGCAAGCTTCCTTCCTAGGGCTGAGACACTTGGACCATAGGGACAGGGCTGGTTACCTGGACTTTCACCTAGGTGCCGGGACTTGAACCCAGACTTCCTCACTCAGGATTACTAACCCGAGACTAGACACGAGATGGCGATTCTCACTTTATTCTGGATTTTACAGACAGGAGGGGGCGACCCTCGAATTACACTGCCCTGTCCGGAGAAAAGAAACTCTGCCTCCATTGGCCTTGTGTTCCCCCAGAACCCTCCCCAAATCCGGGATGAACCCCCAAAATGTTAGGGTCCGTGACTCGGTGGGACTCTTCAGGAGAACAAATGCACAAGTATGGAGATGCAAAATCAAGCAGAGTTTTATTAGGCCAGCTAGCTGGGGCTGATCATCCTTCCAAGACACACAAGTC
>NW_008357529.1:0-456 GCF_000622305.1 Nannospalax galili | reverse complement strand
GTCCAAAGGTTTCCATTTCCCAAACATTAGACTTAAGTCCAGGTAAAATGTTACTTAGACAATTATTTCTAAGTAGTGCTTTTGTTCTTAACAAGAAAGTGCTTCTCATGTGTAAGACTTCAGTTCTTGGTCTCCAATACCCTAGTGCCCACCTGCAGCTTTTATTCTTCTAAAATGATGTCTAAATTTATTTTCTCTCTGTGTATAGAAGACTGATTCTAGCCACTCCACAGCTATCACAGTACCTGAAAACAAATCCTGAGTTCATCATGGCCGAGTCCAGTCTTGGCAGCCCAAAGAAAATGAAAAGGAACCTAATAGATGGATGCTTTTAGAAGCCCTCATCAAGAAATGACAGTGGACTTTGATTTGGACTTTTAAAATTTACCCTCTTTTGATTTTTTGTGGTTCCCTGTCTAGAACTTGTAATGCTAACTATTCTTGCCTTTACTTCTT
>NW_008357528.1:0-369 GCF_000622305.1 Nannospalax galili | reverse complement strand
ACGTTGCCCAGTTTTTCTTCTACGGGGGACGTGAATTTATCTGGGATTCACCTCTGGGACCCCCTTATTCTTTTACGGGAGTCTTTTAACGGTGAGTGCCTTATGGCTTTTATTTGCTCGACCCATGCCCGCGGGGCTGTTTCAGTGGCCAGAGAGAGAGAAAAACAGAGAGGAGAAGGAGATACAGAAAAGCTGCCTTGTCTCCACCCATGTGGGCAGTCGGGGTCTACTAAGAGGGCTAAGAGCCTTTGGCTTACATCAGGGAGTAGCCCTGACCAGAAAACCTCAATTGCTCCTTTGCCTTTAATGGTCTCACGTAAAGACTCAGACTGAGAATGAAAGGAAGGAGGAAAGGAGAGTTTACAATAC
>NW_008357527.1:0-722 GCF_000622305.1 Nannospalax galili | reverse complement strand
CATCTCATGAAGCCACCACTATCATTACTGGGGTTGTCCGTGGCTTCCTATATAATTTAATTTCTGAGTTTCAGATGGCAACTTATGAAAGGCCTTGTTTTCTAACAGTTGGATTTGTCAACTGTAGGTATTCAGTTCAGCACCACAATTCCAAAAATGAAGTGTTTGATTGTTACATCAGTCCCACTGGTCCACTACACACCATTCCCTCTTCCCGGCAAAATGCAAACCACAACTACTTTGAAATTTTCTCAAAACACATTGTAAGCCAGTCAATGTATTGGGCTTACTATTCAACCCATTATGCGACAGACTGCTTATTCCTTAGGTCATTTATTAACTACCTAGCTCAGAGACACAAAAGTAAACAAGAGACACACCCCTGCCCCTGGAACACTGATGATTCATTACGGAGGAGACCAACTCAGGTCTGAGAGGGCAGAGGTTAAGTATAGGAACCTGGTCCTCCGACTAGATACCACTCCCTATAGATGTCAATTAAGAGAACAAGACAAAGTGATAGTGAGGATCGTGGAGAGAGTCATGCCTATACGAAGTGGGATGTTGGCACCTGGATCCCTCCAATAACTGGTTCCCTGTCCCCAGGTGAAACATGCCTCCTTCAGCCACGATGAGGAACAAGCCATGCACAGGCCCTTCTTCCCGCCCCAATTTGGTCTTTTGAGACAGGGTCTCCTGTAGCCCCAGCTGGCCTGGAACTC
>NW_008357526.1:4513-5561 GCF_000622305.1 Nannospalax galili | reverse complement strand
CCTAGTGAGAGGGCCTTAGGTAAACTGAAGTGTTCCCTTTGGAAGGGATTTCAGGTAGTTCAGGAATAGTAGATAGAGAGTTATTAAGGAGCTTTAACCTGGCCTCATCCAGCTGTCAGGCCTCTTTGGAATGGGATGTCTCCCTTACATATCCTCTTACTATTGCCATTCTGCCATGATACAGCACAGTCAAGAGAGCTCGCATCAGAGCTAAGCCAGTGCCAGTACCATGGTCTTGAACCTTCAAAACTGAGATAGAGTAAGTTAGTTTACTTCAGGTATTGCATTATAGTAATGAGAAGCCAACTCAGAAATGGAATTGCTGGATCATAGAGTAATTTTAATTTTTTTGGTTTTGCTTTTTTGAGAGAGGGTCTCACTATGTAGCCCAGGCTGGCCTGGAATGCACCATGTAGACCAGACTGGCCTCAAACTCACAGAGATTTGCCTGTCTCTGACTCCCCAGTGTATGGTTTTAATTTGGGGGAAAAATATGTACTTTTTTTTTATAGTAGATCATTATATTATGTAGATCATTGATTTACATTTCCCTAATAATTTCTGAGAATCAAACACTTGTTGACTGTTCATATGCTTATACACTATTATGTACATTGTTGGGTAATATGTCTATTTAAGTCTTTTACCCATTTAAATAATCTGATTATTCTGTTGTTGAATTGATGGTGTTCTTTGTATGTTCTGGATGCAAATCTAGATTCATGATTTACAAATGTTTTCTCACAGTCCATATGTGGCCTTCTCACTGCTGTGTCCTTTGATATAGTCCCATTTATTTATTCTTTCTTTTTTCTTTAATTTTTTTAAATTTGAGTGTTGATATGAGTGTTGGCCTGCAGGTAAGTACAGCAGTGCATGCAAAGCCTGCAGAAGGCAGAAGAGGGCATAAGATCCCGTAGAACTGGAGTTATGGATGCAGATTGTTAGTTACCATGTGGGTGCTGGGAACTGAACGTGGATCCTCTCCAAGAGCAGCCAGTGTTCTTAACCACTGAGCCATCTCTCAAGTCCCTATTTTTATTTTGTT
>NW_008357526.1:2735-3283 GCF_000622305.1 Nannospalax galili | reverse complement strand
CAGAGATCTGCCTGCCTCTGCCTCCCAAGTGCTGAGACTACAGGTGTGTGCCACTATGCCCGGCTATTTTTTTTTTTTTTTTTAAATTTGGGGGCTGGAGAGATGGCTCAGTGGTTAAGAGCACTGGCTGCTCTTGCAGAGGACCTGGGTTCAGTTCCCAGCATCCACATGGTGGCTAACAACCAACTATAACTCCAGCTGCAGGGGAATTTGATGCTCTCTTCTGATCTCTGAGGGCATTCATGACACAGGTAGGTGCACTTACATATATGTATAAAATACACTCATACAAATAAAAATAATAAAATATTTTTTAAAATTTGCTTTCTGGAAAAGCACGTGGGCTAATGCTGGTATCATCGGTCTTCTACTCTGGGGAAAATTAAGGTGCTTTATCTTTTTCTACATTTATTGGCCATTTTTCCCTTGTGCATAGCTTATTCCTTCCCATCTATCTAAATTTTAACACACACACACACACGCACACACACAGGTGTGTGTATATGGAAGTCAGAGAACGACTTCCAGGCGTCGGTTCTTTGCTTCCA
>NW_008357526.1:0-1346 GCF_000622305.1 Nannospalax galili | reverse complement strand
TAAAAATTTGCCTTGGAAAAAAAAAAACCCCCAAAAAAAAAAAAGCAGGTAGTAAGGGTAAGAGATGATATTTTACACAGGTGCTTGGGAAAGCTAGGTCTTTGATCAGAGATGTGAAAGGCAGCAATTCAGATAGCTACCTGGGGTGGAGAACTTGAGGCAAACAGGACAGTAAGTTCTTCATAAATTCTGGAAATTAACTCCTTCCCAGAATGTCATATGTCTCCTACATTTATGCTGTCTCATACAGAAGGTTATCATGTTGAGGTTAATCTTATTACTCTTCTATTCCTGGTTCTGAATTTTATACTTAAAATCTTTTCTACCCCCAAATCACAAAAAAATACTCTCCTATATTCATTTCTACCACTTTATACTTTGGTTTTTTATTTGTTTTTTATTTTTCTGAGTGTTTTGCCTGCATGTGAGTGCACTACATGCATGCAATGACTGCAGAGGTCAGAAAAGGGTGTCAGATTCCCTGCAACTGGAATTGCAGATGGCTGTTAGCCACCATGAGGGTACTAGGAACTGAACCCAGGTTTTCTGCAAGAGCAGTCCATTCTCTTAACCACCAAGTCATCTCTCCAGCACCTTGTTAATAGCTTTGTTAAGGTATAATTTGCATATCAAAATCCAGCCATTTTGCCTGCTGTGGTGGCACACATCTTTAATCCCAGCACTCTTGGGAGGCAAAGGCAGGCAGATAATCTGTGAGTTCAGGGCCAACATGGTCTACATAGTGAGTTCCAGGACAGCTATGGTTACATAGTGAGGCTCTGTCTCAAAACAAAACAAAACTCATTAAAAAATATTTTTTATGGTCTGTTTCTCTCGGCCTGCATGACCCGCAGGCCTCTCTCTGGGGTAAGTCTATTGCTCCCTCTGTGCTTGACTCCCCCAGCCTCATTCACCCTCCCATCTCCAACGCCCATCTCTCCTCCTAGCCTGGGTCCTGTCCCATTCCTTGTCTTAGCACCTAGACACTGGGGAACCACCACTGCTTCCTGATCCTGTGCATCCAGACCAACCCAGTTTGTTCTTGGGTCCCCAGGAGCACTCTGGGCCGAGCCATGCCCCCACCTCCCTCTACTTCCCTGAGCCTGCATGACCCGCCAGACTCTTTCCTGGATACCTGGGCTGACCTTTCCTCTTCCTGATCCTTTGAATCCAGACCAACTGAGCTCCTAAGTGCAGTCTCCAGGAGCCCTTGGGGCTGCTTCCCACCCTCATCGCCCTTTGCATCTCTGGGTGGCACAGACACCAGCTACCCTAGACCAGCATCTTTCCCGGGTCCAGATCCCAGGCCAGTCCAACCCCCAAATTCCTGAGGCCAAAATATTTCC
>NW_008357525.1:6143-6988 GCF_000622305.1 Nannospalax galili | reverse complement strand
AAAATCCATAGAGGTCAGGAAACTAGTAGGGGTCCATGGGGGGAGGCTTCTTAGAGGGGGACAGAGAATACACTTTTATAAGTGGGGAAAGGGGAGCAATGGAATATGAAGAGTTAAATATGGTGGCACGGTAAAAAAGGGATTAAGGGGGGCATAACTAACACTAATGGCCTTTTGAAAAAGTCAAATGGAAATTTATCACTACAGAAGCTTCTTAAAGTATTTACATATGCAAGATAAAAATAATTTAAGTGGCGTCACCCTATAACAGGGGCCAGTTCCCCACAGACACCATAGGTTAACAAATAAAAATCCCAATACTGGGAATAGGTTTCCTTTTTGGAAAATTTTGACCAGGGGAGATCTCATAGACCCTCACACAATACTGGCTATTGCTATTGCTCTTGGTTACTCATTAGAGCTTAATGGTAAGACCTTATTGCTGAAGATACTATGTTTGTTGTATTAGTCACTATTCTCTTGCTGTGATAGAAATACTGACCAAAGCAATTTATAGGAGGTTTTTGTTTGAGCTTACGGTTCCTGAGGAATTACAGTCCATCATGGCAGGGAGGCATGGTGGCTGGAGGTGGCTGGAGCAGGAGCAGTAGAAGTGAAGCTCTCACATCATCATGCAGGCACAGGAAGCAAGAGACTGACTGGCGATCTGGCCAGGCTTAAGAACTCTGTAAACCCACCCCCAGTGACATGCTTCCTCCAGGATAGCCACACCTTCTGAAAACTCCAAAAACAGCACCATCATCTGGCGAAAAAATGTCCAAACACTTGGAGCCTATGTGGGACATTTTCATTCAAGCAATCACATATGTGTAGGATTTTTTTTT
>NW_008357525.1:0-2245 GCF_000622305.1 Nannospalax galili | reverse complement strand
CCATCAAAGTGCCCTAAAGTGTATCAGAGTGCTCAGTGTGCCATCACACTGCTTCAGTGTGTCATCAGGATTCATCAGTGTGCCATTGCAATGCTTCAATGTGCCATCACAATGTTGAATGTGTCGTCACAGTGCTCAGTGCTCCATAACAATGCACCAATGTATCATCACTATGCTCCAATGTGACACCACAATGCTCCACTGTGAAATCACAATGCTCCAATGTGCCATTAAAATGCTTCAAAGTCTCAACACTAAAACTACTTGTGACATTAGAGTGCTCCAATACGTCATGACAATATTACAATTTGACTACTCAATGTTCCAATGTCACATCACAATGCTCCAATGTGCCAACACTATCGCCCCATGTGCCATTAAATTGCATCAATGTCCCATCACAATGTCACAATATGACTTCACAACATTCCATTGTGACTGCTGAATGCTCCAATTTGACATCAGAATGCTCCAGTGTGCCATTACAATGTTACAATATGACTTCACAACAATCCATTGTGATGTAACAATGCTTGACTATGACACAAAAATGCTCAAATGTGCCAACACTATCAACCCAAGTGCCATTATATTGCTCCAATGTCAATTATCCAGTGTGACATCACAATGCTCCAATGTGAACTCACATTGCTCCAATGTGCGATCACAATGTTCCATTGTGAAATTACAATGCTCCAATGCAAAAACACTATCTCCCCGTGTGCCATTATATTCCTCCAATGTGGCATCACAATTTAACAATAAGACTTCACAATGTGACATCACAATACTGCAATGGGCGAACACTATTGCCGATCACAATGTGACATTATGATGTCTCAATGTTCCATTTGGAAGTCACAATGCTCCAGTGTGATATCACAATGATCCAATGTGACGTCACAGTCCTCCAATGTGATATCAAAATGCCTCAGTGTTCCAACACTATCGCTAATGTGCCATCACAATGTTCTACGGTGCCATCACAATTTTACAATGTGACTTCACAGTGTTCCATTGTAATATCACAGTGATCCTGTGTGACATCACAATGCTCAAATGTGACATCACAGTGCTCTAATGTGCCACCACAGTGTTCCAATATGACTTCACAATGTTCCAATGTGATTTCACTATGCTTCAATGAGAAACCACAATTCTCCAATATTCCCACACTATCTCCTCATGTGCCATTATATTGCTGCAATGTGCGATCACAATGTGACATTATGGCTTCTCAATGTTCAATGTTCAATTTCGAAATCACAATACTCCAGTGTGATATCACAATGCTCAATTCTGACTTCACAATGCTCCAATATGACGTCACCATCCTCCAATGTGATATCACAATGCTTCACTGTTCCAACACTATCACTTCATTTGCTATCACAATGTTCTATGGTGCCATCACAATTTTACAATATGACTTCACAGAGTTCCATTGTAATATCACAGTGATCCTGTATGACATCACAATAGTCAAATGTGACATCACAGTGCTCCAATGTGCATTCACAAAGTTCCAATATGACTTCACAATGTTCCAATGTGATTTCTCTATGCTTCAATAAGAAACCACAGTTCTCCAATGTGCCAACACTATCTCCACATATACCATTATATTGCTGCAATGTGTGATCACAATGTGACATTATGACTTCTCAGTTGTCCATTTGGAAATCACAGTGCTCCAGTGTGATATCATGATGCTCCAATGTTCCAAAACTACTGCCCCATGAGCTATTATATTGCTCCAGTGTGCCATCACGAAGTTACAATATGACTTCACAATGTTCCATTGTGACATCACAGTGATCCAATGTGACAACAAATTCTCCAATGTGATATCACAGTGCTCCAATTTGCCATCACAATTTTACAATATGACTTCACAATGTTCATTGTGACATTGCAATTCTCATTGTGCCATCACTATGCACATTTGTGTCATTACAATGATCCATTGTGTCATTGTTATGCTCAATATGCAAACATGGTGCTCAATGTGCCTTCACAGACACCCAGTGGGGCCTCACAGTGATACATGGTGCCATCACAATGTTACAATATGATATATTAATGTTCCATTGTGATATCACAATGTTCCAAAGTGACATCACAATCATCCAATGTCCCAACACTATGGCCCCAAGTGCCATTATTTTGCTCCAATATTCCATCAAATTGTTATAATATGACTTCACAGTGTTCCATTGTTACATCACAATGCTCCTTGGTGTCA
>NW_008357524.1:188504-200365 GCF_000622305.1 Nannospalax galili | reverse complement strand
GGGGATGGAAGGGTGAATGTGGCTTAGGGAGTCCCAGGGGTGGAGAGCTGCGCTATAGACTTACCCCAAGAGGCCTGAGACTGTAAAAGGTGTTTAAAGGATATGGCAATGAAGATATTTTCTAAAATAGAAAAAAAATGAGAAAATTTAAGCAAGTGATGAAGGGATATGTAGGTTTGTTATGATAAATACATGATGAGACAAAAATAACATACACATCTTAAATTTTCTATGTTCATAGTATAGTCAACTAGCTTAAGGAATCAAACTATATATCTAGTCAAGGTTTATTTGAGAATATTTGTTTTTTTATGCAAGCTTTATCCAAATAGCATATGATAATTAAAAGTACCAGGCTGGGGGATCTAACCTTATTGGATGTTTAACAGTCATAGTTTGAGGCCTATACTAATGTGGTCAGAGGGACTTAAAGGATAGTTTTGCCCCTTGCCCTCCAAGGTTGACTAAGTTCCAGGGGACTATAGAACATTTCTCAAAATATCCTGTAACTGTGGTGAGTCACCTGTCCTCTTGTTCAGGGAGGACATCGAGACCCCACGAGATGTACTTGAACCATTGTCCAGTCTACAAAGAGGAGGGTCAATTCAGAGGAAATCTTATCGTACTTCCAAGAAAAACCAGGCGTGGTTGAGCAGGGCCTTTGACTTACCTTCACATAGATGGAACTGACTAAAGAAAGGAGCCAGGATCTCCTCCCAAGCCCATGTGAGCCCTGAGGAAAAGATCCTTAATCGACCTTAAGTATAAAAATAAATTGATTTATTTGGGCGAACTGTATGGCCTTAAACACCCAAAAGGAAAGTATAACCAAAGAGTAAAGTCATCAGTATATTTCTTTAAGGATTCAAGGGAATGCACTTCCCAGATATTAGGCTTAAGTCCATATAAAAAGTTACTTAGACAACTATTTCTCATTGATGATTTTGTTCCTAACCAGAAAGTGCTGCTCAGATGTAAGACATCAAATATTGATCTCCAATACTGTAGTGCCCACATGTAGCTAAGGGAGACAACCAGCTATTGTTCTAAAATAATGGATAAATTTGTTTTCTCCCCCTATCTAGAAGCCTTTGAGAGGGAACTGACACTGATTCTAACCACTCCAACAGCTATCAAAATACCTGAAAGCAAATCCTGAATCCATCACTCTCAAGTCCAGCCTTGGAAGACAAAAGAAAAATGAGGAGGAACCCAGTAAAGGGATGCTTTTGGAAGCCCTTGTCAAGAAATTCCAATGGACTCTCATATGAACATTTGAAAATTGCCATGTTCTGACTTTTTTCTCATTCCCTGTCTAGAACTCATAATGCTAATTACTCTTGCCTTTGCTTCTCCTTCACAGCTCTATTCAGTATTCAAGGACTTTCTTTCTCCTTTAGAGATAAGAGTTATACAATTTGGGAGTCTTTTAGATAGACCTACTGAAGGGGTACTCCAATTGCCTCACCCTGTGTCCCTGTTCAGCATGGAAGAAGCCAGAGTGGTCTGGGTCCGGATTCCCTATCAGCAATTTGGATAGCCTCTTCAGAGAATGGCGTGATAAGAATAGGAGATAGGAATTGGTTAGGCAGTTAGGGTAAAAAGATCCTAAAGAAAAGTAGCCAATTTCTTGGCTAAAAGTTAAAATATCCTTGGGTCTCTTAGCAATGTACTGTGTTCCAAAGGCCAAAAACATCAAAAGTATTTGAGAGCTTGTATCTATTCCTTAAAAGATTTTAGGGATATCTTTTCAAAGGGGGGAATGTTAAGAGTAGCCAGTAGAGAGGTAGGAATTGGTTAGGTAGGGTAAAAAGACCGCAAAGAAAAGTAGCCAATTTCTTGGCTAAAAGACAAAATGTCCTTGGGTCTCTTAGCAACATACTGTGTTCCAAAGGCCAAAAATGTTGAAAGTATTTGGGAGCTTATATCCATTCCTTAAAAGATTTTAGGGACACCTTTTCAGAAGGGGGGGATGTTAGAGTAGCCAAAAGTCCCATAAAAATAAATAAATTATAGAAGAAGAAAGAGTACATGAAGTTATCAGAAAAAAGTCAGGGGGAGATATGGGAGGCATTGTAAAGGAAAGTGTGGGTATGGATTTGATCAAAACTCCTTATATGCAGGTATGAAATTCTCAATAAATTATTTATTTAAATAAAAAATTTTGATTAGTTAAAAAAAATTGTGGTTTATTCCCACACCTCCCTTTGTATTGTCCCCTCAGCTCTCAGACCTGCTCAGGTTGCTAGGACCCTTGCATGCCTCCAGATCTGTGAGCTTTCCCAGACCTGATGAATGCATCTCTCACCAGAGAGGGCCCTCATGCAGTAGATGGTGATTAACACAGACACCCACAACTGGCCAATGTGCAGAGAATAAGAGGTTTCTGAGTGCTTATCCCTGAATAGGATGACAATTTCAAATTTCTGCCTCCCAAAACTCAGGGATCATTGTGGAATAGGGATCAGAAATATTGTAAGAGCCAGAGGTGATATATGACCACGGGGAAACAGTTTTCCTAAACTCACAGCAATGGTGACAGCATGCACAAGTCCCATGTAAGCTCAAGCTAGGCAAAAACCCCTGCATAGATATGAGGAAGTGGGTAAGAAATCCCAACCCTACCTAAGAACTATTGGCAACTGATGGCTGCTGGGACTGGGAGAGTCAGTCCCACTTAAGGGTGAAACTCTTGGTAGGTTGACCAGGCTCCAATGGATGGATCCATATCAAAGGGCATTTGGAGATACATATTTGACTCTATAGGCCCTAATATAATATATATATGCCCTTATATGCATGTATAATATATATATTTATGTGAGTACATGAAATTGGGTGGGGTAGTAAGAGTGTTGCAGATAGGAAGAGAATCTAAATATGATCAGAATATATTGTGTGAACTTCGCAAAAAATCAATAAAAATTAAAAAAAAATATTTTGGTAATTTTCCCCAGTGGTGAGAATTAAATAACACAGTCATGCATCATGTAATGCTGTTTCCAGCAATGATGGTTCATGTACAGCGTGCAGGTACCATGACTGTAGTCCTTTGAAGTCATTGCTATCGCAACATGTTTATGCAACATGTTTCTTAAAACATATCCTTAGCCATTAGCAATCTATGACTGTACTTCAAAACAACTCATAGTCAAACAAAGAAATTACAAGAGAAATTAGGATAAAAATTACTTAAAATAAAACCCTGGCACACAAAAGTTTGTGGATATTACTACTACAGTCTATACAAGGAGATGACAGCTTTAAGTGCTGTTCGGATAAGAAAATGGACAATTAAAACTTGAATAGCCAAGAAAAATTAAACCCAAGGTGAGTAGAAAAAAACAACAAAAATGGAAATCAAGGAAATAAAAATATCAATGAAATTAAAAGTGATTTTTAAAAAATATTAGTAAGTCTTACATCTGAGCAGCACTTTCTGATTAGAAACAAAATCATTAATGAGAAATAATTATCTAACATTTTATAAGGACTTAAGTCTAATATCTGGGAAGTGTAGTCTCTTGAACTCTTAAAGAAATACACTGATCACTTTAATCTTTGGTTACACTTTCCTTTTGGGTATCTAAGACCGTACAGTTGGCCCCATACTGTTAGAGTCTTTTGAGGATCTGTTCCTCAGGGGTCACATGGGCTTGAGAGGAACACTGGCTCCTTTCTTTCACCAGTTCCATCTATGTTAAGATAAGTCAAAGGTCCTGCTTGACCATGTCTAGCTTCACTTGGAAGCATGGAGGAGATGTTTCCTCTGAGTTGACCCTCCTCTTTGTAGACTAGACACTGGTTCAGGTCCATCTCATGGGGTCTCCATTGCCTCCCTGAACAAGAGGACAGGTGACTCACCACAGTTACAGGACATTTTGAGAGATGCTCCATCGTCCCCTGGAACTTAGTCAACCTTGGAGGGCAAGGGGCAAAAACTGTCCTTTAAGTCCCTCTGACCACATTAGTATAGGCCTCAAAGCATGGTTGTTAAACATCCAAGGAGGTTAGTTCCACCAGTCTTATACTTTTAATTACCCTGTGCTATGTAGATAAAGCTTGGACAAAAACCAAATGTTCTCAGCTAAAACTTGACTAGACATATATTTGTTCCTTAAACTATCTGGCTAAACTATGACCTTAGTGTCCACCTGTAGCTAAGGGAGACAACACACTATTGTTCTAAAATGATGTCTAAATTTGTTTTCTCCCTGTATCTAGAAGCCTTTGAGAGGGAACTGACACTAATTCTAGCCACTCCAACAGCTATCAAAGTGCTTGAAAAAAAATCCTGAGTTCATCACTCTTGAGTCCAGCCCTGGCAGACAAAAGAAAAATGAGGAGAAACCCAATCCTTCTGGAAGCTCTCATTAAGAAATTCCAATGCACTCTGATACGAACATTTGAAATTTGCCCTGTTCTGACTTTTTGCTGGTTCCTGTCTAGAACTCGTAATGCTAACTGCTCTTGCCTTTACTTCTTCACATCTCCTGGGCACCAGTCAAGGACTTTCTTTTCTTCCTACAGATAAGAGTTATGCAATTTTGGAATCTTTTAGATAGACCCACTGAAGGGGTACCCTAACTGCTTCATCCTGCATCCCTGTTCAGCATGGAAGTAGCCAGATCAGACTCCATCCTGATTTCCTATTGGCAATTTGGGCAACCTCTTCAGAGGACAGTGTGATAGGAATAGGAGGTAGGAATTGGCTAGGCAGTTAGTCTGTTCCAAAGGCCAAAAATGTCAAAAGTATTTGGGAGCCCTTGTATATTCCCTAAAAGATTTTAGGGTTACTTCTTCAGAGAGGGAATGTTAGAGTAGCAAAAAAGTCCCATTAAAACTTTTTTTAAAAATCTGGCAAAATTTGCCAATAAACTTAAATGTACAGAAAAACAAAAAAGACTCATCTGACTTTTGTGACTGCTTGCCTGCACACCTACAGGAGCAAACGTGTGACTACTTGTTTTAGGTGTATAATTTGGATTCCATGTTCTTTTAGTAAGATGATGCTGCACAGCACTCTTCTGAGCCAAGTAACTACCATCTTCATGACTTCAGCTGTGCCTTCTTGCAAAAGAGCATCACAGTTGGGCTTGTTGATGGTTGTGTTCCTTCATTAAAGGAGGCGTAAGCAGGCTTATTGGACCCTCATCTGATTATCTGGCTATTCTTTTCAGCCAGCTGTGTATAACTCTGCCCCAGTCACACATGGTCTCCTGGATTTGGGGAGGATTAAAGTATAATCTGGGTAAAGGCTTTCCAGTTTAAGTACTCTCAGGTCAGCCATATACCTCAGTAACCCCCACTTTTCTCTGTAAGTAAACTCTGTAATCTCATTGGTTCCCCAGGGTAAACTTTAATGTGAAAAAACATTAGTTTGACACTAAAACCTTAGAAAACAGATATCATTGCCTAGTATCTCCAGGAAGAGAATTCTTACAACAAATGGAAAGTTTATTTGTTAATGTTATTATGTCTCATGGTACTAAAAAAATGAAAAGATAAAAAAGGAATGTTAAAAGGATATGGGAATGGAGATATTTTATTAAAAAGGATTTTTTAAAAGTCTAAGCAAGTGATGAAAGACTGTGTAGGTTAGTTAAGGTATGTGAAAGTGAGACAAAATTGTATATAGATAATCCTAAAATTTCTAAGGTCATACTTCAGTCAACTAGTTCAAGGAACAAAATACATGTCTAGTCAAGGTTTATTCAAGAATGTTTGGTTTTTGTCCAAGCTTTATTTATATATTACATAGTAATTAAAAGTCACACCTGATGGGTGTGACTAAAGAAATAAATAAAAATATTAGGAAGATTTATAATCCTATTTAGACTGGCAAAGAA
The DNA here is from genome assembly GCF_000622305.1 of Nannospalax galili. Taxonomy (NCBI): domain Eukaryota; kingdom Metazoa; phylum Chordata; class Mammalia; order Rodentia; family Spalacidae; genus Nannospalax; species Nannospalax galili. Next base: position 194,516 of record NW_008357524.1, on the reverse strand, counting down.
AACACACAAGATAACCAACATCATGAAAAAAATTTATTATCAGAGATAATAAAAGGGTAATAAGACATTATTAATAACATCAAAATTAGTTTTGTGACTTTCATGAAATACACAAATTCTTTGAAAGATACCAATTACCAAAATGAGTGCAGACTGAAACATAAAGTCTGAATGGTCCTGTAACTGCCAAGGGAATTAAATTTATAATTAAAAACCTTCTTAGAAAGAACTCTAGACCCTGTGCACGGCAGTCACAGCTGCTGTGAGTTCAAGTGTGCAAAAGCCAGGTCATGTTTGGCAAATACTGTTTCACTGCAGACATCCACTACCTCCTATATTTTTGTCCTTTTTTTTTTTCCGTCTTTTTTGAGACAGGGTCTCCTTGTAGCCCCAGCTGTCCTGGAACTCACTATGTAGACCAGGCTGGCCTCGAACTCACAGAGATCCGCCTGCCTCTGCCTCCCAAGTGCTGGGATTAAAGGTGTGTGCCACCACACCCAGCTTGTGTCCCTTTTTAAAATGGTGATTGCACACATGAGACCTGCACAAGATCAAGTCAGACAAAAATCCCAGTGTGGTTGTGGGCGGGACTCAAGAAGTTCCACTCCTAGTTGAGGCAACTGCTGGCTGCTGGGGGAGGGTGAGTCAGTTTTTTTCAGGGATGCAGCCTCTGAGAGGCTACTCATGCACTCATGCTTTAGTAACCCATCTTACACCCATGCACATACTAGCAGCGCTAAGTGGACTAAGTGATATATATAGATATATATGAAGAGCACATGAAGTTAGGAGGAAAAAGTGGTGTTGGGGGACAGGGGAGTAATCATGGAAGAGGAAAGGGCAATGGATTTGATCAAAACACATGTGCATGCATACCATTCTCAAACAATAAAAAAGAAAAAAAAAACAGAATTGGCCCAAGCAGCTTTTCATATGATGTCTTACAACTATTAGTGGGAAAATAATAAATCCAACACAGTTATTTTTCAGAAAAGAGAACAATTTGCGACTAATTTTATAAGACCAGAATCACATTAGAAGTAAAGAAACCAGGAACAATGTTCCTCATAAGTATAGACCAAACTGTCCTTAATAAGACATTAACAAATGAAATCCATAAATACATGAAAAGGACAATTCATCATTTTCCCATCTGGGCCTCAGTTTCTTTTCATGGAGATGGAAGTAGATAGAGGTAATGTCTCAGGCTCAGCTGGGTCCTAAACTTCATGCCTTGCTACTTGACCTTTGGTCTAGACTCACCTCTTTATTTTTTATTCTTTGATTATTTAGTCTTTTGTTATTTCACCCCTCTCTCATCCCCTCCTACTCCCACTGGACCCCTTTTTCTTCCCATCAAGTACCCTCCTAATTTCCTGTCTTTTTTTGTGACCCACTGAGCTTAATTAAAGTTGCTTACTTGAGCATGGTTGAGAGATTATTTACTGCAGTACAGGCAACACACTTTTGGCTACACCCCTGAATTGGTGAGTCCTCCTTAGATTCTCCTCTTTTAAAGAGTCTTAGAGATGAAGAAACTTTGACTTATACTATACCTAACTTACCAGAAAGGGTACTTTCAAATAGCATACAGTAGGTATTTAAATTTAGAGTAATTCCTGGCCCCACTCCTTGGCCTTGGCTCTAGTAGCAGCACTTTTAGACTAGAAAGAGAGGAAGAAATGACACCAGGCAGAGAACTACTGGACTATTTAAGTACAGGTGCCCTTCGACTTAAAATGGGGTTATCGCCAGATAAACCAATTGTAAGTTAAAAAAAAAATCAAAGACCAAAAAGTACATTTAATATACTCAACCTATTAAAATTGTTTAAGTCTATCTTAAATATGTTTAGAGCACTTACATTACCTTATGGTTGGGCAAAATTTCTTAATACAAATTCTGCACTGTGAGGTGTTGAATATCTCGATGTAATTTATCAAATACCTGCATCCAAAACAAAGTTGCTGGCAACACAGTACACAGAAGAGTGTGGATTCTTCTCATGACTTCATGGCTGATAGGGAAAACCACTCTGCTGCTGCCCAGCATCAAGAGAGAGGATCACACCACATACTGTTATCTAGAGAAAATATAACAATTCAAAATTTGGAATATAGTTTCCTGAACACACACTGCTTTCACATCACCATAAAGTCCTTATATTGAAGTATTTGGGCTTTGGGGGTGAAGGGTGGTTGTATAGGGAACCTGCCGAGTTTGTTCCTTGGGATGAACAAAGAATTGAACATCTGGGAAAGGTAGAAGAAGAGTGGATGGAAAACAAGAGTGGCAGGAGGAGGAGCTAGGGAGCCGCAAGCCTGGTTGACAGGAAACAGACAGGTTGCTGTCTGTCCAGGAAGAACTCACTTGTGTAAGAGAAGAAATATAATGGGAGAAAGAACCTCTGAAGCTGGAAGTCAAAATAAACCTCTTCTCCTTATAAGCTGTTTATTTCAAGCATTTATCATAGCCACAAAAAGCGAACTACACATAATTTTTGTTAATTATTTATGAATAGTCCTCGTTTGTTTGTTCATTCACTAATAACATGCGGCTAAAGGGTAAGAATATTCACAGTATTACATCCACTTACATTCTTCTCATACATGGTAGCCACTCCCTGAACTTTGTGCTTATTATATCCCTTTGCTTTAAAAACTGTTTATAGTCCTAAAATATATGGGTTCCTTGAAAGCACCTTGTTTGGTTTTGAAATTTTAACTTTGCAACACTTTATAGCATCATGAAAATGGTAAAATTAGCCCCTGGGACTTTTTTTTTTCATTCACAGTAATGTCAAGATTCATTCAAATTGCAGTATGAAGCTGTAATTCATTTGTTTTGACTGCACTGTAATGTTCTATTGTGTCACCGTGTGACTGTGTTATGGTTTATTTATCTGATTTATTCATTCTTCTGTCAAGGAGTACTTGGCTTATTTCCAAGTTTTTGCTGTTATGACAGCACTACTGTAAACATTATTAATGCCACTTGGTTTCTCCTGGTTATGCTCCAGGAAATGCAAATGCTGAGACAGAGGTTATATGCATGGTCAGCTTCTCAAAATATTAGTGCAGATTTTCCCCAGGTGGTTCATCGAATGAATCTGCTCTTTGAGCTTTAAATTTTGTGTTATATTAATTTTCTTTCACTTTCTCCAAATGACTACTGTTGTAATTGTATTTCCCGTTCCTTTGCTTATCTCTTTAACCAATATGACTGCAATACGACTGTCCATATGTGATCATTCTTCTAAGGCTGCACCACCATCTCTGGTTCTCAAGGTCCTATCTGTTTCTTGCATTTGCTTAACACCTGGATGTTCTTCTTCACCCTAGAGTTGTTATTTCTCCAACTGGCTTAAGAATTTTGAATGTGACTTTATCTTCAGCCCTTTTCCCACCTGAAGGAATTCTGTGTATTTTGGCATAAATTTATTTATCTGTTTACTTACTGAAGAACATCTTGGTAGCTTCCACGTTTTGATAATTATAAAGGTGCTACAAACATCCATGTACAGGTATTTATTTGAACATAAGTTTTTAACTCCACTGGGTCAGACTGCGTTTAGTTTAGTGAGAAACAACAGAACGATCTTCTAAAGTGTGTCATTTCATCTCACTAGCAATGGGTAAGAATCTCTGTTGTCACATGTTTGTCAGCATCTGGTGTTGGTGGTGTTCTGGATTTTGGCCATTCCAATAGGTGTGTGGTTTTACCTTATTGTTTTAGTTTTCAGTCCCGTATGACATATGATGTGGAACATCTTTTCATATGCTTATTTACCATCTGTGTATTTTCCTTGGTGAGGTGCCTGTCACCGCTGACTCACTTTTAAACTGAGTTGCTTCTTGCCTCATTTTTGAGTTTCAAGATGACATGTTCAGTAGCCGTCCTTTATCAGGCATGTATTATATTTTGATGATGTTTTCTCCTAGTCTGTGGCTTGTTGTTGCACTAAATTGTCCCCTCTCCGCTGAGAGACCCGAGCTCACTCAGGGTCTCATGGTCCTGTCGTGGATTGACAAAACAGACATAACACATTCTATTTGGGTTTTGCATAGTTAATGACATCCGGGAGGGAGTGACTTACAAAGGCATGAACCGCTGCCATCAATGTGTCCCAGCTTTTCCGCAGACTCCCCCATCATTTCTAGCTTTTCGGAGGAACTTCCAGGTTACACTTGTCTTTTCATACTCTTAATAGTGTCTTTTACACTGTATATGAATTTAACTTTAATGAAACCCAGATGATCATTTCTTTTGGATTACAATTAAAAAGTTATTGTCAAACTCAAGGTCATCTAGACTTTTGTTCTATCTTCTAGGAGTTTTATAGTTTTGTATATCATTTTATTAATTCTTTGAGAATTGCATAAATGTATTTTTACACTCAGTTCTTACTCCTCTCCCTAACCTCTCATAAATCCATTCCTCATTCTTACTGCCCCCTCAACTTTAGGTCATCTTTTTATTTTTTAATTTATTATTTTTATTTTATGTATGTATGAGTGTACTGCCTGCATGTCTGTAAGTGTACCTGTGTTGTTCAATGCCTCAGACTCTCCTGGAGCTGGAGTGATGAACAGTTGTTAGCCACCATGTGGGTGCTGGGATTTGCAGCCAGGTCCTCAGCAAGAACAGTCAGTGCTCTTAACCTCTGAGCTATCTCTCCAGCCCCCATCTTTTTAGAGTCCAGGTTGTGCTGTTCATAAAGTTCTGGGTGTGGGGCCACCCTTTAGAGCATAGTTGACCTTAACAGCACACTCTTAAAGAAAGCTGATTCTCCCTCCCCAGGGAGCCATCGCCTGTCCATAGCTCCTCAGTTAGGGATGGGGCCTTCCTCCTCATGCTAGTGTGTGGATTGACTTGATCTCATCATGCTCTCACAACTACAGCTGCTGTTACTTCACGAATGCAGCGATCCTGTCATGTGCAGAAGACACTGTTTAGTTCTGGTCTTCTCTTACCTTTGTCTCTTACAATCTTTCTACCCCCTCTCTGCAATGGTCTCTGAGTCTTGCGGATGGGGTGTGATAAGATGTTCCATTTGTGATTGACACACTTATTCTCTGCACTTTGACCAGCTGTGAGTTTCTGTCTTGAGCACTGTCTACTGCACAAAGAAACTTTTCTGATGAGGTCTGAGAGCTGCACTAATCTAAGTGTATAAAGATAAGAATTTAAAGGGCCGCTTGATACTATGTCCATTTAGCAGAATAATTATAGTGGATTCACCCTGGGCTTGTAATCTCTTCCAACCATGAGTTCTTGGCCAGATTCATAGTACTAACCATGTATTTCCCCTGTAGAGCAAGACTTAAATCTAGTCAGTAGGTGGTTGGTTATCCACCTAATATTCATGTCACTATTGCATCCATGGGGATATCTCGCCAGGCTGGGTTATTACTGTAGTTCATAGATTCACAGCTAGGTAAGACTGTTGGTGACTTCCTCCCCAGCAATCTGTATAGCACCTCCCAGTACTATGAGAGCTAGTCAGCAGGAAGGAAGCTTCCTGGTCAGTACCAAATTGATTTCTCAGTGTCCTGTGACCAATATGTAAAGTGTCTTCAGCAATATGGTCTTACTCTCAAGTTCTGGTGGGCAACTAAGAGCAATGATAACAATCTTCATTCCTTTGGGGGGTCTCTGAGACACTTCTGACCAATAACTTGAGCATTGGACTTTTTAGGGTGATGATGGCCTTATAGAATGAGTTAGGGAGTGTTCCTTCCACAGGCATTGTTCTGAGAGATACTGTAGAGAACTGTGTGTTCCCTTTATAAGTGGTTGTAGAACTCAGCAGTGAACTCACCTGGCTGGGTGCTTTCTGTCTTGGTGACTATATATTACTTATCCCATGCATTTTATAAATTAGGCCTTTTAGAATGTCTGTTTCTCCAAGTTTGAGTTTTGGCAGTTTGTGTTTTCAAGGAATTCATCTGTTTCATTTAGGTTACAACATTTGTAGGCAAAGTTGTGGTAGTAATCCTTTATTTTCTTTTT
>NW_008357524.1:187548-188330 GCF_000622305.1 Nannospalax galili | reverse complement strand
TTTTCCAAAAGGTAGTACAACGACATAGTACAACACTTAAAAGTGATGAAAGGATACACACGTGTTTCCAAGTCCCATCTCCCTAGCCACTCACTACCCTGTTCCCTTCTGTGAGGTAATGAGAGTTTTCAGTTTCTTATATTTCCACGAGAAACAGCTTATGCATACAACGGATTCTGTACTTACCATTTCCCCTTTGAAATACAAACGGCAGCACATTACGCTCACTATGATGCCCTTTGCTTTTTTTTCCAAAAGGTAGTACAACGACATAGTACAACACTTAAAAGTGATGAAAGGATACACACGTGTTTCCAAGTCCCATCTCCCTAGCCACTCACTACCCTGTTCCCTTCTGTGAGGTAATGAGAGTTTTCAGTTTCTTATATTTCCATGAGAAACAGCTTATGCATACAACGGATTCTGTACTTACCATTTCCCCCTTTGAAATACAAACAGCAGCACATTACACTCACTATGATGCCCTTTGCGTTTCCTACCTAATAACTGAGCTTGAGATTATCGCACATCACCACGTAAGTGATAACCATGTTCTTTGTTCACGTTTGTCTACTGAGGAGTTTGCTGTGTGAATATGTCAGTGTCAGGAAACAGAATCTAGGTGATGCCGTTTGGACAGCTTCTAATCTGTTTTCACAGACTCATCAAAACTACCACTGTGTGTTGGTAATTTTTACACGGGGAGCACATGCATTCCTAGAGTTTACTGTGTCTTGATTTCTGTTTATTTAGGATTTAATTCATTCCTATTTTTCTAGTTC
>NW_008357524.1:181765-187454 GCF_000622305.1 Nannospalax galili | reverse complement strand
TCCTCACTGCTTAGGTGGATAGGAAGGCTAGAACATACTAGAGTTGGGTATTTTGCTCCCTCACAGGTCAGGTGGGCTACGGCAAAGCCTCTGCTGGTTTATTGACTAGTTTCTCTTCGGACTGACCTTGTGTTTCAAGTGGTTCTTTTTCCACTTCTCCTCATGGAAGCACAAGGAAACTCTTTTGTTCTCCAATATTAACTATGAACACCTGGTCGAGCTCCTGAAGATAAAACTCACAAAGGTCCCACTGTGGCTGAGGCTTTCACTCTCGGACTTACTTTAAGATGCTGTGCCTCTGTCCATTCAGTTATAGCTTGGGTTTCCCTAACTAGATGCTGGCTACCAACAGTATTTTTAGCTCTGGAAAGTTAAGAGTCTCTGTATCTGGGCAATGCTTTTTGCATCAATGACTCACTTCTCTTACATATTTTAAAGGAGCAGGATTTTCTTCTATTTGTTTATCTTTTTGCTTGTTGCTAGGCTGGAGGGACCACTTCCAAGCCCCTCATGTGCAGAACCAAGAATTGACATCCTGATACATTTTCATTGGTGTATTCATATCTTTCATTTATGGTTTTGTTTTGCTAATTGGGCAGCTCAGGTCTTTTACACTGAGGCAAACTCCACAGATTGGACACATTTACTTTGTCTCTTGCACATACTGTAATTTTTGCATCAACTTCTTAACCATAGGCACAGGGTTGGCCAACTGTTACTGTAACAAACAGCTGACATAATTAATTTACTAAACAAATAACTTGTGTTGGAGGTTTCAGTTTGTGAACTACTGGACCCAGTGCCATTGGTCCTGTGGTGAGACAGCACATGGAGGAACACAACTTTTCCTCTTGATCAGGACACAAAAGTGAAAGAAGAAGAGACCAAGGGTCCCATAGTCCCATTCAAAGGCATGCCCCCAATGGCCCAAGGCTTCCCAGAAGGCCTCATCTCTTAAATTTCATCAACTTCTCAGTAGTGCCCAGTCTGGGGACTAAGCCTTTAACTCAAGGGCTTGGGGGGTGGCAGTCCAGATCCAAATTATAGATAGCAATACCCAAATATAATTGTGAATCAAAAGGCATAATGAATTGGTGAATGAATGTCACCTAGAATCATCATCTTAATGCTTCCCAAATTCAGTTTTCAAGAGAATCCAGTTTCTACATTTAATTCAGAGAATTCCCAAGGTATACAAAGTCAGAGGCTTGTTCAAAGTCATAGAAGGCCAGTCAAGGCACTGGACAGAGAATTTGGGAATCCTAAGATGGGACAACTGATGTTTTCTCTGTCAGAAAGTGTGAGACACAGAACAGCTCCCACATGGAAGTCAAGTGCCGCGTTTTTCACAGGCTTTTTTTGTTTTGTTTTGTTTTGTTTTAGACAGGGTCTCCCTGTAGACCCAGCTGTCCTGGAACTCATTATGTAGATCAGGCTGGCCTTGAACTTTTTATAGACTTTTGAAGACTCACTTTGGGTTTCATTTTGAGTGAGCCAGGCTTTGGAAAATTTGGAGAGTGAAAGCTCCTTTGGAAAGTGGCAGGGCACACAAACCCCATGCAAAATCTTCTACTCTCTGCTAGTTGGACTCTCTTGCCCCTCCTGAAGCAGTCCTGTGATTCCAGCTATTCATGCAGATATCTAATGATACAGAGCTTATATTCTGGAGTGAGCATGTGTGTGTGCTAGTGCCTGTGTCCTGGCGAAGTAAAGAATAGTGCCGATGCATGACTCTGTGTTAGCACTTACAGATTATAGCAGTTATTCACTTCCCCCTTTCAAGTTGTGAGATTCTTGAAGGTGAGCTTTATGTCTCTCATTCTGCATTCTCAGTGCCAACAGAGCAAGTGGCTGCTGAATCAGATTATCAACGAGGAAGGATGAGATGAGATGCCTGCACAAAGGCCAAATGTTTCTCTGTGATAAGACTGTTTCTCACATTAGCCCCAGTCTCTGAAGATGCAGAGTCCCCCTCATTCCTCCTACCATCAAGAAGGACAGATAACAAACTGCTTCCCTCTTGGTTTGACTTAATTCTCTGTTACCTTTGTATGTAGGCCTGTTCCCATCTTTGAGTGCTAGAACCAGTTTGAGGCCTCTTCATGAAGTATGTGGCAATGGTGTCCCCAAATGGCTTGGGGTGATGAAAGGAATCAGCTTGGGAGAGACACCTCCCTGTTTGTCTTCTCAGCCTTGGGAGTGGACCCTACTAGGGTTTTGCCCCAATCCTGGCCTCTTTCTCTGCCCAGGGCTATGAGGTACTCAGAGTTGCTGCATTCTGAGTGTGTGAAAAGAGCAAAGGGAATATGAGTCAGAGAAATAACTCCTAGGGCCAACCTCACCCTAGAATTGTTTCATCAAAATGGGAAGCTAGAGAGGGGGAATGAGGCCTTTGCCAAGGCTTCCACACTGTTCCAACTTGCCTTTGACTTGAGGACTCAGCAAACACTGACACAGGTTGACAAACCAAGACAGGTTTGATTTACAGAGCACTCCTCTATCCCAGGGAGAAATCAAGCATTGTAAATCATGAGGGAATGGCTTATAAACGATGGGAGCTGGACTTTCCCCTCTCCCCATCTGGAGTAACTTTCCAGTGGGCAGTGTGCCCTCCTTAGAAGTGAGAGAGAAAAGCGGGCTCTGTCCACACACACACAGTGAGGTGAATCACAGGCAGCCCTGTGGCAGTGGCTGCTTCTTCAGGCCAGGAATCTTGTGGTCACTGGAAGGACTTCATGGTAGTCACTGCTCTGTCACCTGGCTTCAGTGGAGCTTCCATTAGCACTAGGAGGTATGCTGCTTGATGGTGTAAGGACAGGCAGTCCAGCTCTCAATCCTGGTACCAACTGTAAGTCAGTATGAACTTTTCTTGGATGGTCTGTCCAGGGAGCATTTCCTCGAACTCTGGAGTGTCCCACAGGCTTCTATGATAGTGGTGTTTCAAGGGTTCCTATGGAAGAGACCCTTATAGGCACCAACAATAGAAGCAGAAACTGGGGAACTTGTCTTACATCAGGTTTCTATGAAGCACATGATCATCTGATTGGAAAGGAAGTAAACTCAAACTTGGCAAATGAGAAAGAAACGTATTTTGTTATCTATGATATACTCATTTGGGCTTCAAGGACATGGAATTCAGGTCTTTTTGTATCTAGTGAGTTTTATAGCATTTCTTTTGCTTAGTTTCTTTCTTCTAAATTATTCTATGATCTCATCAACCTTTGAATTTAAAATATATACCTTCTAGTAATTATTTAGCTGAAATGTACTTTTCATTTATTTGCTTACATAATTTGGTTGGACTTTGGGTGTGGGGTTGGTACAGTTGTGTGTAGGACAGGTAACACTGGTCCTGTCAGTTGTTCCATGGTCTCTAGAATTCTTGCGTGAACACCATTGTTTAGGAATTAACCTAACTACATGTTCGTAAGAAAACAAGTTACCATTTTCCTCTAAGTTTCAGTTTTCTGTAAAATAAAAGGTTGGTCTGCATGGTTGAGGTCTTTCTCTACCAGTGCTTCTATCCATGGAGCCTCTTCAGGTTGTTTTCATCTCTCCCAGCTAGTTATTATAATCAAAGAGTGAGTGAATTATTTGTGCATCCTGGACTCATGTTTTCCAGTTTCAAAGGAGGGCCTCTCATATTGGCTTCTTCTTTTTTTTTTGGTCATCTCTTACATTTGCAGAGTATTACACTAGGAAAGCTTGTAGAGATCATCTCAACAACTTTGATTTTGAAAGTCATATGAACTTTAAAAAAAAAGTTTTTTTAATTTAATAACTACATGATTAGAAGAAGCATTTCACCATGTAATTAGAAGAAGGATTTCATTACGGCTTTCACATATTCAATAACAATTTCCAGAGCAAAGACACATTTCTTTCAAAAGTGGCTGTAAATTTTTAGGTTCACAGTTGAATTAATACAGTTATACAATATTGAACTCAGTATAGACCCTGTAAGATATAAAATTGAATGAGTTTCTACCTTTTAAAGAAGATCTCCATTTCATTTAAAAATATGCTGTTTCCTACATTTTTAATGCTATTAACACTTATATGTATGCACATTTGTTTTTAATCCTTATGTATATGATGATTACTAGTCACAGTCGGTCACACTCAGAATCGTAGCACCTGAGTATTGATATAAAGTCATCAGGTAGATTTCATTGGTAATGTTCATCATCTCTACTATTGAACATTAAGTACATTTGTATGCTTCCTCCTCAAATATGTCTTTTTAAATTTTTTTTTGATTTTTTTGTGTGTATACTATAAGAACATCCCACACAATCTTATTCAGCTATATACCCACTTCCCAAATGGCACCCTCCCATAGCCTCCCCCCTCCCACACACTGGATCCCATATACTCTGTCATCCCTGTTACTGTCCACTGTGTGGTCGGCACCCCCAGCCATTCCCCAGTGCTTGTCCGCCTGCTGAATCTAGTCAACCTATCTAGAGATCTTTGTTTTAGGAAGATCAGCTGTTCCTCATCAAGCAGCAATCAGTTGTCAATATTCCTTTAGATAAGATTGGGGTCTGCTGTTCATTTTCCCAGTTCTATGCTGGGTTACTGTCTGGGAGTCTTTTGGGCCACCCTGGCCAATAACTCAAAAGGAAGGTATCACCTGTCTGGCATTGTTTCTTGTTATGTAGCCTTTAGCTATATATATGGACTCTTAAAAATTATATTGACTCCATTACCCTTTGGTTATACTTTCCTTTTGAATGTTTAATACCCTGAAATTGGCCCAGATAAACCAATTTATTTTTACTCTTAAAGTCCTTTGAGGATCTGTTCTTCTGGGGTAACATGGGCTTTGGAGGAGGCCCTGGCTCCTTTCTTTTATCAGTTCCATCTATGTGAAGATAAACCAAAGGTTCTGCATGACCACAGCTGGCTTCGATTGGAAGCATGGAGGAAATATTTCCTCTGTGTTGACCCTCCTCTTTGTAGACTGGACACTGGTTCAGGTACATTTGGTGGGGTCTCCATGTCCTCCCTGAACAAGAGGACAGGTAACTCAGGACAGTTACATGCTCATAGTCCCCTGGAACTTAGTTGACCTAGGAGGGAAAGGAGCAAAACCTGTCCTTTATATTCCTCCATCCAAGTTAGTATAGGCCTCATAGCATGGCTGTTAAACATCCAAGAAGGTTAGTTCCACCAGTACGGTACTTTTAATTACCATGTGCCATGTAGATAGAGATTGGGCAAAGACTAAATGCTCTCAGATAAACCTTGCCTAGACATATATTACATTCTTTGATCTGGTTGTATGTATAATTTGTCAGTGGGTTGTTGGCCTAATATGGTTCCCTCTGGTTTTCTAAAACTAGTTAGGCATTATTTATCTCTCACGTTGTCTAACCCTTCCACCATGGTTTCCCCATTTAAGGTACCCCCGTTATCCCCATTTCTCCTTTAATAATACCTTTCTCTTATGGTTCCACCTCTCTTGAGTGCCTTCTTTCTCTTTATCCCCTAGGTTCCTTGTATAACCTTCTCTCCCCACCTCCCCTATACAAGATATAGGTGTAGGAAAGGATTTTCTAAACCAGACATCAACTGCCCAGGAAACAAGGTCAAGAATCAACAAATGGGACCTCATTAAACTAAAAGGGTTCTGTATATCAAAAGAAGCAACCAAGGAAGTGAAGAGAAAACCTACAGAAAGGGG
>NW_008357524.1:181336-181737 GCF_000622305.1 Nannospalax galili | reverse complement strand
ACAGAGGTTTAACATCCAGAATATATAACGAACTCAAAAAACAGAGAATCAAGACAAGAAGTAACCCAATTAAAATATGGGCTGGAGTTGAACAGAGAGTTCTCAAAAGAAGAAATAAAGATGGCTAAGAAGCATCTTAAAAGGTGTTCAGCATCACCAGTAATTAGGGAAATGCAAATTAAAACCACTTTAAGATTTCATCTTACCCCAGTCAGACTGGCTAAGATCAAGAGAACAAATGATAACAAATGTTGGAGAGGATGTGGGGAAAGGGGAACGCTCATCCACTGCTGGTGGGACTGCAAACTTGTCCAACCCCTGTAGAAAGCAGTATGGAGGACTCTTAAAAAACTACAAATGAACCTACCATTTGACCCAGTTATACCACTCCTTGGCATATA
>NW_008357524.1:142887-181251 GCF_000622305.1 Nannospalax galili | reverse complement strand
CTTTCGAAATCTTTGAATTTTAAAGAGGGTTTTTATTCCCTTGAGAAATGGGGGCTGATGTTTGTTGCTGCTCTTTTCACAATAGCTAGGAAATGGAAACAACCTAAATGCCCCTCAATGAAAATGTGGTATATTTACACAATGGAGTTCTATTTAGCAGAAAGAAAAATGAAATCATGAAATTTGCAGGTAAATGGGTAGAATTAGAAACTGTTATACTAAGTGAAGTAACACAGACTGACACAAAGAAATTGACATGTTCTCCCTCATATGTGGATCCTAGAACCAAATCCTGATAAGTGAGTATGTATTCAGACATAACTACAGGAACCAGGATAATGAAAAGGAACCAGGGAGGTAAAGGAAAAGAAAGAACCTGAATGAGAAAAACAGTAGGAAACAGATGTTAACAAGGAAGTCATGGATATAAATGGAGTCATACAAACTTTTATCAACTTTTCTTACCTGAGGCCACCTTTTTCCCTTAGAAGTTAATCTAATGTTAATGCACAAATCTGAGTGTCAAATTCTAATTCTGTGAAGTAACATGTAAGGTACTTCCCTTCTAAATGCATGTAATCTAAGTTGAACAGTATGAAGTTACTGTGGGGAAACAAGTCCTGTCCTGGTCAGCGTTCACAGGACTTGAATCCAGCATTTATCTTACACCCTAGTTGTAGGTACAGACCCAGGCAATGCACTCAGGAAGAAGAATCTCCTCTTCCTCTCAGTTGTTAGGGAAGGTTCCATGCTGAAGGGAAATCCTGGAAGTCAACTGGGAGACAAGGGGCAGTATAGGAGGAGGCCGGAGGCAGAGTGGAGGAGCCAATCAACCAGAACCAGCACTTTTTGGGGTCTTAAAGGATTTGGCCAATTGTATTGAGAACTCTCCCGGTTGGCTCTCTTTCCCACATTATTCAGGTGCTTCTGGAAATTGCACTTTCTCCCATAAGAACTTCTTAACAGCTAACCAGAATTAAGTTTATCCCCTTTCTGATGGCATTAAAATTCAAGTGGGTATGTTGAATTTTCTCTCTCCACATAAATCTCCACTGGCCTCCAACACCTATTTCCATTTTAGTTTAGTAAGGGCTTCTTACCTACTGTGTTCCTTCTGCACACAGGTGATATGCATCTTACTGTGTAGAATATTTGAGAAGGGAGAAGGGTTACCTACCCCCACATATTCACTTCACAGATGGAAACACAGAAGTTCCCAAAGACTTAATAAAACCTTCATCATTGGTGACTCCAGACAAGAAGTCCGTGTTTCTTGGATATGCTAAGTCACTGCATGGCATAAGGTCTAACTCCCTGACATGCCCCATCTACCTTCCCTTTTTGTCTGGCAGCCTCCAACTGGTACCATCCTACCAGCTCCCCGGTACTTGCCTCCAGTGCCTACAGAGACCTTCCTGCTTGGCTCCACAATGAAGGACAACATGAGATGTCAGCAGATAAGGTGGAAGGAGGAGAGAAACAGCAGACAAATGGAAATTAGGATCATAAAGCAAATAACGTCTATCACCCAAGCACACTGACTCTAAAGGCCATTCACAAAGAGGAATTCTGGAGCAGGGTGCGAGATAGTGCCTATTATTTTAGAAATAGCAGTTCAGAAGGTAAATTCAAGAGTTCAAGTCACTAGTTATTTATGCTTTCTACATATGCTGGCTATCAGCAAACTTACAGTATTAAGCATATATTGCTGGATTTATTTTTTAAAACAGTATTACAAATTCTTAAGTTTCACAAAGTTATGTTTAAAGAATTCTATCAGAATGTATCCAAAGATTTCCTGGACAAACACACTTTATACTCATTGTGGTAAATGAAACAAAAGTCATTAAAAGGTATTAGTAATTTAACTATTATATCCTAGTTTTTGGCTTTGGTGTTGCTTGTTTAATAGCTATATGTTTTTTTAATTCTAACATTAACTTGTGCAGAGATATACAATTTGCATGTAGCTAATTACCAAGCGTGGTCATTTTCTTTAAAAAGTTGAACTTCAGGTTGTTTGTAATGAATGTGGCTCAGTTGCTACTGGAAAATCTGATTCTGCTGATGTCATTTGACTTACATCACCTTTGCCAGGAATGAAATCTAACAGTACAAGATTGCTCTATTTTTCTCAGGTCTGTCAAGGCCAGTTGCTTTTAATAGGTATGTGTAGGATACAAACATGACTCATCTATCCACTAAACAGTCATGGTAAATAATGAAAACAGCTCAACTGTGGTTGTAATACTCATAGTATGGACTATACTGAAAGTGCATCACCAGTTAGTTTTTGTGATTTGTGATTTTGGACACTGGTGCACATTGAATGAAGCATCTATGGTATTTGATGTCATCACTGCTATTAGTGTAACAGTTTTTTAGACAGCACAGGGCAAGAGTGATGAGCTACTTATTACTGAACATCACTGACACTCCTTTTAATGCATCCCTGTTTGCAGAGAGAATCCAATAGTTGTATTTCACTGAATCCTCTTCTCTGTGAATGTCTAGGAGAGACCATAGAAGCAGAGGCTCTGGCGTGAGGAGGGAAGGAGAGACCAGAATTCTTCACAGGCAGTTGTAGGCAGATGCTCACAGAGATGTGAGGTTTAGAGTGACTTGCACATGAACTTTTGGAGATTGCTCTGTGCTATGCTATAATCTGACAGGAGGCAGCACTGTAGAGATTCATGAACTTTCCAGTTTCCCAGGTGAGCTTTTCAGAATTATCTGTTTCCTTATCTAGGCTGACAGAGTTAATAACACCTTCCTCTAACTTTGCTTCTCTAATCTTTGCAGAAAATTTAATATCCTGTCTTAAAACTCTTCACACTTGGAAGATATAGTGGTGTCTATTTTCCTTATAAAAAGCCTGCCTGGTACAGTAAGTAATTATTAAAACATTACTATAAAATCAGAAAAAAGAACATGCAAATCACAGATTAAAATAAGCTGCTGATGGGCTACATTCGCTCTTAAAATAAGATAGTAAAATGGAAAAAAATAAAAAGAATCTGTTTTTACCATGCATAAAATGTGATGCCTGGCCAAGAGGAGGAACTAGAGATGAAAATTCCTGGAAAGAAGACACACCAGCTTGACCACTCACTGATCACTTATATTTGGCTCCAAAATCAACTATCTTTTTTTCCCTTTAAAATAAGCATCGATTAATCAAATACCTAAAACAATCAATTAAATGCAATAAATATTTTAGTTTATATAATTATATATAATATGGAAGACATCAAATATGCATATGTGTTCTATATAAGTATAATGTAAAGCAATAATTAAGTAGATACATTTTTATCTTAAATGTTCATCATATTTACATAGATAGTACCATGATGCTACTGCATAATCTGCCTTGAGATATTTCTTTGTCTAGGGGCCATAAGTAGAAAATGTTCAGACCCCAGGCAAAGTGCTGGATCTATAATTCCAACACAAGCTTTCTGTAAGTCAAGGTTCAATAAAGTAACATATGATCAGTACCTGGCATGAATCAGGCACAGCAAACAGGAAGCCAGGCCTGGGTGACAGACCATTCTAAGGTTAGAAGCATATGATGTTAGAAATCTGATTCATGTGTTTGTCATGCAACAATTTTTTGAGCACTTATTCTCTCCCAATACTATGTTAAATGTGAAGGTTGTAACACTATGTTAAATGTGAAGGTTGTAACACTATCTTAAATGTGAAGGTCATAACACCAAAGAGAATGGACATAGTGACTGCTCCTAAGGTGCTTAAGGTCTAGTTGGAGAAACTTATAGGTATATAGCCAGAGTCAGTCAAGTGTGAGTTGTGTCATAATGACAAAGTACACTGTGTTATAGGATCACCTACAAAGAACATTTTACCCAGAATTAGGAAATGGGCTCAGAGAAGGGGTTGCTTCCTAAGAAAGTGGCCTTAAAATGAAGACTTTAAGATTGAAAAGAGGTTAGATGGTTAACTGCATGGAGTAGAGGAGATAGAAGCTGTCTGAAGCTTGTAAAGACCAGAGGTCAGAGGAGGCTCAAAGAGATCCTTTCATTAGTATGGAAGTAGTCCTGTGAACTCTAATGGCTTTGGAGAAGAGATTGCAGTGCTTTAAATAGCAGAGTGACATAATTTGGTTTATGACTTCAAGCCATCCCACTTTAGCCAGAGTTAAGAAGGGATTTCAGGAGAGTGATGTGGGGAAGCTGTTGTCCATACAAGAGATGTCTATAGCCTTATCTACTGGCAGTGGGATGGAGGGAAGTTAACAGCTATAAGAAATGTTGAGTGTGTGGCTGGTGGAGGGTAAGGGAATGGGAGAAGTCAAGAATGACTCATCTTTCACATGCGGAAACTGCAGCTTAAAGGGATTACACAGCTCACCTAAGGTCACATAGCTTGGAAGCAGAGGAGTCAGAACACATGCTTCCATTTATCTGACTCTGGAGCTTTTGCCTTGAACTCTAAGCTCTGTAAGATCACATCAGAATATGGCTATAGATGTTCAACTCTTAAAAAATAATTAGATGAAGTGCTTGTGTAGCAGAGGTTTTCCATTTTGTATTAATGGGAAAAAAGTGATATCTCTCTCTCTTTAGCTCTCTCTTTCTGTGTATACGTATTGTCATTTTTAAAAAAGGAAGAGAGAAAGAAGACTATTTTCCTCCTCATTAAAATTTGTTTTAAATTTAAAATAAAACCAAATGGTCAAGTTGCTCAGCAGTTAAGAAGACTTGTTGGTTTTACATAGGACCCAGGTTTGGTTCCCAACAGCTACATGGTGGTTCATGTCAATCTATAACTCCAGTTCTGGGGGATTCAATGCCCTCTTCTGGCCTCCAAGGGCAACAAGCATGCATGTGGTGCATATACATATATGTAGGCAAACACTCATACACACAAAATAAAAATAAATAAATCTTTTTAAAAACCTAAATAACATTTTCCTTTGCTATAGTATAAATAGAATAATAATATAAATATAATAGAGTATAATATAAATAGAATATAAATCTGTCGTTCTGGAACTTCTGGAAGCTAAAAGCCATAACCAGCTGCCACTTTTGTTTGCCAAAATGACTAAGGTAGTGAGTGGGTAAGGCTGAGAAAGCTGTAAAATAATTATCCCATATTGCCTCCAAACACTTGCCTCTTGTTATATTTGAGATCTATTAAACAAGTCCCAAATAGTTGGAAACAAATGCTAACATGCCCATGATTCTAACTCTCATGTATTTGCTGATGTGTCTTCAGCCTCCTTCTCCATAGCAAACCCTCCTGCAAGCTCCAGACACTGGAGGATCCAGAGAGCTGCTCAGTTTCTTTGGACTTTATATGTTCTACCAATTTAGATAAGCTCGGTGAGGTCCCTCACTACTCTATACCTTCCAAAGCCTTTAGAAATCAACACTATGAAACCACACCCTGAGAATTTATTCTAGATTCTGTTTTCTTTCCTAGTCTTTCCATCTAATCAGCCACTCTTGATGCTACACTACAGGCCTCTCTAATCTTGCCTTTCTGCTCTATCTTTTCTCTGTGGATGGCTATGGTAGTATAGGGTAGTCATTCCAGATTTCTGACAGATATCAACTTTTGTAATAGAAAAGCTAGAATCAGAACTCTCAAACTCGTAAGTTGCTCAATATTTTCACAACATTTTACTTATGTGCATTTCAATCATAATTATTGGTCATAATAATCAGTGAGTAGTTTTTCTTCAATAGTTATACAAAAAAAATTGAGAGTTTTCTTACAGAGAAAGAAAAATATAATAATAAATTTTGGGCCATTACTATTTAAACAAAAATATTGTGATAAAATTATATATTCAATAGTGTATTTCAATAAATATTTTAGTAATTATATATTTCAATAATTATTTAATGGTCTTTACCTTGAATATGAATTTGATGGCAGAAGACATTATAAGGGAACATTAATACACCAAAAATGGAAATAATTATCATTTTGAAATGGAAAGATAAGTTAGGTGTGTGGCAACTATTCTGCCTGTAGTCCCAGATGCTCAGAAGGCTGAGGCAGGAGGACTGCTTGAGACCACAAGTTTGAAACCAGCTTGGGCAACATTAGTGAAACTGTTTCAAGGTAAAAGAAAAAAAATAATACTCCAAATGTTTAATTTTTTAAGCATTCAAAATAAAATTTATAAAGCATATAAGCATGAATGTCATTGGTGAATAGTTTTTATCTTCTAGGAGGAATGCACATTCCAGATGTAATAGAAAAGTGTCATCTTGTATTGATATTAGTTGAATTGATTGGTTGAAGATGTGTTCAAAAACATCTTTGACTTGAGTTTTAGGGCTTATATTACTTCAATTAAGTTCATTTCAATTTTTATCCATGAAAATATTTTGCCTGATGGGATATGAGGGAAATGGGGGTATTCAACTGAGCAGGGAGGAGGGAAGGACATACAAGAAACCATGGGGTCAAAAGGGAAGAAGGAACTCAAAAGAGGGGGGATAATAGGAGACAGGTATCATCAAGGGGAAAATGGGGGTACTTAAATTGGGGAGAGAAGAGGGAGTTTAGACAGGGAGAGAGAGGGGAGATAAATAAAACTTAGGTTGTGTAAAAAGCCAGAGGGAAATGTATCAACTGAAAAAAAACCCTGAAAAACCTACATATAATATCTGAACATGAGTACATGTATACACCTGAAGGTTATATGACAAGGAACATCGTGCTAGACAGGAGAAACCTCCCTTTGAGTTGTTGGTTAGGGTAGTCCAAGAGGCTCCCCAAATAACACAGGCTATGATTACCTCTCAGAACTTGAAGGTAAGACCCTATTGCTGAAGAAGGACATATTTTGGACACAGACCATGGAGCAATTGAGTTAGAACTGACCTGGAAACCGCCTTCCAGAAGACTAGCTCTCATAGTTCTAGAGGATACTATGCAAACTGCTAAGGGAGAAAATCAATCAATCTGCAATTTCTTTTAGAAAATAAGAGACTGCAGAGTGCATATTCCTGGATAGGACTCCTATACTTCACCCATCTACAGCTTAGGGACCATTGAGGAAGAGGAGGTAGAAAGATTGTAAGAATCAGGGTCAGTGCATGAAAATAAGGAAACAGGCTTTCAGGCCTTTGGGAACTTGCTTATATGAACCTGCAATCAATGGTGACAGCATGCACAAGACCCATGCCAACCCAATCGGACAAAACTCAGCATAGAAGTGGGAAAATGAGTAGTAGGCCCCAACCATTGCCAAAGAATTATTGGCAATTGATTACTGTGGGGTGAGGGAGAGTACAGCTGCTTTAAGAGAGTGACTCTAGATAGACTGACTAGACTCCAGTGGATGAACTTGCACTGAGGGACATTTTCGTATAAATGTTTGATTAGATAGGACTTAACATATGTGAGAGAATGCATGAAATCCGGTGGGGGGGGGTGACTATGGGTAGTGTAGATGGTGGAGGGGGTCTAAATTCAATTAATATCTATTATATGAAATGTAAAATCTCAATAAAATAGTTTAAAAATATTTTGCCTGTTTGCTTTGGTGTTAATATTTTTATTGAAATAGATGTTACTTCTGTTAATCCAAATTTCAGCTCATTTCCTGCTTTCTTACTAGAATATTGTACTGCTTTCATCAAAATATTTGCAAATGAACAAAGTGTATAATAAATAGTTAAACACTAGAAAATGCTAACAAACATTGGGCAGTAAGTAACAATATTTAGCTCTTCTAACAAAGTTATAGATACTCACTGTGTATGTGTGACAAAATTGCCCATTTGGGGATTCATCTTGCTTCCAAAACTTGTTGTTTATTGGCAAACATTCTTAGGATTTGTATAATATATACTTTGTGTACAGAATTATTGACATTTATTTTATTTGTAAGAATGACTTAGCATTACCAGCAAACATAATCACAGAACACCCTTACGCCATCGCCAGAGTGGTGGGCAGGGCTGACTACTCCTGGATGCTTCTTTCTCATGTGCTTCTGCCCCAGTTTCCAGTCATAACATTCACCTCTGCAGCTCAGAATTCCCACCCTTGCTTTTTATAAAAAAAATTTATCTACTTTTTTTTTTATATGTATGGGTGTATTGTCTGCATGTATGTAAGTGCACCCATGTCATGCAGTGCCCGCAGAGGTCAGAAGAGGACATCACATCCCCTGGAACTGGAGTTACAGACAGTTGTTAGCCATCATGTAGGTACTGGGAGTTGAATCTGGGTCCTCTGCAAGAACAACTTGACAGCTGAGCCATCTTTCCAACCCCCCTACTTTTACTTTTAATGTGATGTTTGGGGATTCTTTTGAGTCAGTGATGTCTCTGTGTTAATTATTAAGCTAATTATTTTCTCATTAAAAAAATTTTAACTGTGTTTTAAAATAAATTTAGGAAAACGTGTGTGTGTGTGTGTGTGTGTGTGTGTTTGTGTAGGTACATATATCTCTTTATAAATATCTGGAATTCCCACCTGGAAACACTAGTTTACCCCACTGCCTCACCCCCCATTAGCCCTTATGTCAAGTAATCACTTTCCTGGTCTCTGGTCTCTGACAAGTTGTGTTATAATTTCAACAATGACCATCTTTCAAACTCCTTTATGTGCTTCTTAAAAACAGTAACTGATACTGGGCATGCTGGCACACGCCATCAGTCTCAGCACTCGGGAAGCAGAGGCAGACAGATTGGTGATTTCAAGGCCAGCCTGGCCTACATATTGAGTTCCAGGCCAGCTGGGGCTACACAGAGACACTGTCTCAAAAAAAAACAAAACAAACACCAGGAACTGAGTTTTACTGAGCTCTTGCTCTCTAATGTCTACTAATTGATTGATAACATTTAAGATTCTTATTAGACACTGATAAACTGAGATGAATTTGGTTTACTTCAAACAGAAAGCTAAGGAGGATTTCTGATTCTGAAAACTGGGTAGACTGAGATAGCAAGGCACCTCTCCCAGTACAAATTTCTAGAAATTCTAGATAATATATTACTAAGAAATTTTAAAAGCAGAGCCAAGCTCAGAAGAATAAACAAGGAAGTCTTTTCGCAACACACACAAAAAAAACAAAGTAAACAAAATCCCTGAAAACTTGATGCCATAACACTGAGGCTGAGAGTGCACTGGCAGGGTGGGATGCACAGGTGGGAGCTTGTACACTGTAGCCCCAGGAATTAAGATGGGCTCTCTCTAACCATGCAGAGATGGAAAGTTGTCTATGAATGTATCATGTGCTTTCTGGGTTGGTCTTGAGTCACGCTCACTGAGGAACAGGTGCTCCATGTACAAATGGGACGCCCATATCTTGCCACAGACTTGCCTCTTCTTTGTTCTGCTGGTGCTCAATGTGGGGGGGGGGGCTCTGTCAACACTGAAAGAAGCCACCCTTTAGGGATGCAGTGATTAAGGTTTAATGAGTTCCGTGCGTGATTGAAGGAGGTGCTGTCTTACATTTATATTAGCAAATTCTGGATGGTAAATTCAACATAAGAAAACACATGATTGGGGCTGGAGAGATGGCTCAGCGGTTAAGAGCACTGACTGCTCTTGCAGAGGACTCAGGTTCGATTCCCAGCACCCACATGGTGGCTACAAACCATCCTTAACTGCAGTTCCAGGGGAATCAGAAGCCCTAGTCTGACCTCTGTGATACAGGCACATAAAAAAGAAAGAAAGAAAGAAAACACATGATCATTTATATCTTGCATATCCTTGATAAACTTGTAGTTGAGGTCATCATAAATGATGTGCAATAGCCACTTTTGAGAGAATCACTGAGAACCAATATTCATGGGCATGACAGGGTGAAGCAAAGCCATGAAGAATGATGTAGTTGGCATTTGATAATAAAGATTTTAGGAAATTGCAGAGGCAAAGACAACTATATTGTTTTAATGTAAACAGGTTTCACAGAGTTATGCATATTATAAATTATTTTAATTCACATATGACTGTGAATTTTGCTGTGTATGCTTAGGTTCAATTATTTGTGTGAACAAGAGTCCTATCAAAATGTCTCTATAGCTGAAGATGTGTATATGTACCACATTTTCATTATCCATTCATGAGCTGATGGACATCCAGTTTGTTTCTATTTCCTGGTTATTATGAATAGAGCAGTAATGAACATGGATGAGCAGGTATCTCTGTAGTAGGATACAGAGTTCTTTGTGCATATGCTCAGGCATGGAATAGCCAGATCATATGGTAGATCTATTTCCAGCCTTTTGAGGAACCTCCATGTTGATTTTCATAGTAGCTGCACTAGTTTACACTTCCACCAATGGTGAAAACACGTTTCCCTTTCCCCACATCCATACCAGCATTTGTTGCCATTTTTTAAAACGTAGCCATTCTGACAGAGGTAGCTTCTTTTTGTAGTAGATGGTGAATAACACAGAGACCCACAACTGGTCAACAGGCAGAGAATTAGAGATGATGGAGTACTCATTCTGAAACAGGATTTCTACATCCTCAGGGATCATCTTGGAAGAGAAGGTAGAAAAATTGTAAGAGCCAGAGGTGGTGGATAGCTGCTGGGAAACACTGTTTCCCAGGACATAACAGGGCAGTTGCACCATGAACTCATGGTTGCTGTGACTGCATGCACAAGATCTGTGCAAGATCAAGCCAGCTAAAATCCCAGCATCGATGAGGGAGGGGCTCAAGAAGACTCAAACCTAGCTGAGGAACTATTGTCAATTGATGGCTACTGGGAGAGAGACAGTCATTTTTCTTCAGGGATGCAGCCCCTGAGAGGCAACACATATTCTAGTAGATGGCCCAACACCCATGCACACACTGGCGGTACTAAGTGGACTCAGTGAGGTTTTTAAAAAGAGCACATAAAGTTGGGAGGGAAAAGTGGTGGAGAGGATGGGAAGAAATTGGAGGAAAGGAATGAGGAGGACTTGATCAAAACACATTATATGCATGTATCAGATTCTCAAACAATAAAAAAGATGTTGTGTATGTAAAGACAAAAAATGGGTGGCTGTGCCCTGGCTGGTGTCTTTAGGTTCTGTTGGAATGTGTTTGTTTTCCTTTAAGCAGAACTTGCAGAAGACAGAATATAAGATTAGATTAGACTGAATTTATTGACATTAGAACAGTCATCTGACATTCTAGATTTAATATCTATTGATGGAAACACCCAGAAATGGTGTTTGATAGAAGGCTGGAGTCAACAATGATCTACAATAGAGTTTCTCAAAGTTTAATGTGCACAAGAACCACCTGCTGTTCTTCTTAAAATGCAGATTCTGTTCTGTATGTCTGGCATGTGCCTAGTGTTATGCATCTCAAACAAACTCTGATTCATGGCTCTTTTTCAAATAGCTCATATGCAATCAATGGCATAGTAAAAAAAAAAAAAAAGCCTAAATGCTCAGGGGACAGGAAGTAGAACAGACTTAATGTGAGCAACTCAGTTACCTCAGGAAGTGTTAGAGAACATAGTCCTAGAGAACATAGCTCCTTCAGTGACATACAAAACTGCATTCCCCAGAAAAGTGCCAGAGATATTGGAAATGTGTTGTGGCTATAGGCCATAGGTCAGAGACTATGGTGTCATCTGTTATAACGAAACTAGTTTCTCTAATTCCAGCAGAAATCATAGATCACAACACGGTAGAGGACTAGGGTAGTAATGCTTAGCCACCAAGGACAAGGTGGACAAAATTACCATTATAAGTTGCTAGGAGAGGTTTTATGGTCTGAATACCCATGACACCCCAAAATCTATATGTTGAATTCACCACAGTGATGATATTAATACATAGGGACTTGTTGAAGTGATTAGACCATGAAGGTGGAGCCCCCAAGTATGGGATTTGTCCTTATAGAAGAGGCTGTGGGAGGAGTAATGCTATAAACCGCTCTCTTCTGGGCATGATGCGGCTGTTGTACTCAAGAACTCACAGAAGCTATGGTCGCCTGCACAAGGTCATCAACTCAGTCAACAATTCAAGCGTGAATGGGCTCATGAGGCCCCACCCCCAGCTGACACCTTAATCTTAGACTTCACAGCCTCTAGAACTATGTGAGATAAATCTCTGCTGCTTGTAAATCACCCAGTCCAAGGTATCTTATTAGACTATTCCAGACAGACTAAGACAGAAATACAATCTGCATTTTCAGTCACATGATTTCATGCAACAATGCAGTGGACAGTCTACTGAAGTACTAATGGAGTGAGCAGAAGTATTCTAGGTCTGGTGGGCAAACCATGACCAAAGATACTGTAGTGGGGGTCTCACAGCCTCATACCCAATCTCAGACAAGTCAGTCCAAAAGACCTGAAGTCTGGACCAAGGAGAAAGTTGCTTACCTTTGGGAGAGGGCCTTCTAATACCATTACACACATGCACAAAAGGTCGTTCTCCAATCCTTCTATTAAGAAACTAGTCTACACTTAACAGGATGACTGAGAACAAATGGGAGAATGTTCTTAGATACTGCCATTGAGCTTATTCTAATTTCTAGAGTTCCAAAATGCTCTAGAACCCATTGTTGTGAGTCAAGGGAAACAAGTGTTGGGAATTGGATGGACTCATGACTCAAATTCATCTTATTGTGGGTTTGGTGAAATACAGAACCTAGCCTATCACTACTTCCCCACCCCACACTGTGTAATGGATCTTAGGCACACTGAATTATGTGGTTATAGGGTCTCTGATCCATGGAAGATGAACTATTAGGTTAGGGCCAAAAAGAAGTGCTTGGAGCTGGCCCTCTGTAAGGACATTCCACATGTATTTCTCCCATTGGGAACTTTTAAAGGCAAGAGATGGTGATTCCTATGGCATCTCACTTTAAATAACACATTTTGTTGGTGAAAATGATTTGTGGGTCAATGAGAAGGACTGTGGGTTATCTCAGATTTAATCATGTGGAAACTTCAGCCTAAGCTGCTTTCTCCAACATGACATATTTTTCAGCAAGAGTCCATAGACCTGGGACCCAATATTCATTGATAGCTCTAACAGATTTCTTTTCTTTTTAAACTTTAGGTTTTTATATGTGTAAATAGCAGGACTTTTCTCATACTCATCCCCCCCCAACTATCTCCCTTCTGCTTTCCTGCTACACATACACATGTGTGTGTGCATAAATCTAGATTCTACACATGAATGAATACATTGAGCTGTTGTGAGCTGTTCAGCAATAAACATGGATTGCAGGCATGTCTGTGGTGTGCTGACTTAGATTCCTTTAGGTATATACCTAGGAGCAGTATAAGTGGCTCATATGGTAGTTCAGTTTTCATTTATTTAGGAACTTCCCCACTGATTTCCATAGTGGCTAGACTAATTTGCATCCTATCAGTAGTGTAGGTGCATAGGGTTCTTCTTGCCAACATCTTCATTAGGAATTGCTATTGTTTTCTTAATGATAGCCATTCTGACAGGGATAAGATCAAATCACAATATAATTTTATGTTTTCCTAAAGACTAAGGATGTCGAGCTTTTTTCATATATTTACTAATCGTTTGTATTTATTCTTCTGAGAACTGTTTAGTCACTTCATTTTCCCATGTGTTGATTGAATGACTGTAACAGGCATTTTCAATGGTATTTCCATCAGAAACATGACCAGGCTCAGACCAGAAACAGCATGCTTTTATACAGCAGGTTCAGCAGTTCACCTTTACAGTCCTTCCTCAAGGGCATGCCAGTCTCTTACTTTTTGTCATAATATGCATTGAGGGATCTTGAGAAACTTGATATTCCACAGAGCCTTACTCTACAACATTACAATGATGACATTATGTTAATTATATCTGGTGAGCAGGAAGTATCACATAGCTTAAATATCTTAATAAGACACATGCATGCCAGGAGATAGGAGATAAGCCCATGAAACTTCAGGGCGTAAAAAAATGAGTCTGAATGTCTACTAGCATAGATTGTGTCAGCATCTATACCAGGGAGACAAGACTTTGTCTCTTGACCACAAAGATGGAGGCTTCATACTTGATGAGCATCCTTAGACTTTAAAAGTAAACATACACTTCATTTAAATATGCTCCTGGAATCTATCTACCAGGAAATTTATAAGGCTGTCAGTTCTTAATGAGTCCTAGAACAAAAACAGACCCATACCACAAGGTAAACCACTCTGTAACGGCCTTGTGACCTGGCAGTACCAGTAGCAACTAAAGTGTCTGTCACAGACAGGAAGACTTTAGGAACTTGCCATTGAGACCCAATGAGATAACCACAGCACAGATTCCTGGAGATTTGGACGAATGCTGCCATTTTCTGCTAATGACAACGAAAATGATTCTGGTTGCTAATACACCCTGTCAGAAACAGTGTTCTGCAAAAATAACTATGATCTAAAACATTTTCCCATAATTGGGATTCTCTTATATCGACTACACTGGAAAACTGGACACATGCAGTATGCTACTAATAGATACGGCAGGTCCAGAACACACAAGTAAGTGACACAAGCAGGTGGCTTGGGTTCCTATGGTATCTGAATTTATTTACTCATTTGTCACCATATGCTCAGTGCATAGCTGTGACATTATGGAACATTTTTATGTCTTAACAAAGGAAGAATAATCATGGGACCACTATTAAAATTTGTCTGCACAGTATACTGGCCCTGATAAAGTACAAGGCACCTGCATGACAATGTAATCTCACTCAGGATGTCCTGGAAGACTGTGGTGAAGAGTCACACTAATGAGCAGAACATCTGAAAATATATCTGATTTTCCTCTGTGTGTGCTGGAAGAGGTGACTTGAAGGCTCTATATTGGCTTGGGGGAAGTTCCTAACAGGTTGACCAGCTGACAAGGGACTCAGAAAAGATGAGATTGGAAGAAAGCCCCCAACGAGATATGTGAGAGAGGAAGATGGTGGCTCTTCCTTTCCTTAGCAAAGTATGGAGACAGGGAGCACCCAGCTGTGGAGTGGGAGCTCAGTAATCAAGTAGGGGTGAGCTATCCCATCAATGTCACCCAGCCTCCTTCATCAGCCACCTTGCTACTTACTAAATGCACTCAGAGGAGTGAAGTCAAATTAATGCATACAACGGCATGTGCTTCCCCTCACAAACAATGCCCTGTCCACCTCCACTCAGAATGATACTTGCCAACAGCAAGACAACACTAAGTCCTCCTCCAAGTAGCACCATGATCCAGGGACATGAGCCAGTCTAAGGCAGGTTTCACCATTAGAAAGCAATGGCTTGTTTTCATAAGAACAGATGTGTGGAAGGTCATGGCAATAGATAAGGTTTTCTCTCCTTTTCTCTGTAGTCTGGCCTGGAACTCCCTGGGAATCTGGTACTATGTAGACTAGATTGGCCTCCATCTCACAGAGATTAGCTTGCCTCCGCCTCCTGAGTGCTGGCCAATCACACGAAAGACACTCAAACTCATTAGTCATCATGAAAACATGAATTAAAACCACAATTTTCTATAACATATTTATTAGTATGCTTACATGAAAAAGACTGACCACACCAAGCATTGGCATGCATGTGAGGCAACTGGGGCATGTAAAATGATCTGTGCACACCAGAAAAGTGTGCAGGCCTTTTTCCTTTTGCGTTTTCATGTGTGCGTGTGTGTGTGTGTATATGTGTGTGTGTACGTGTTGTACGTGTGTGTACATGTTTCCCTCTGTGTGGGTACATGCATGTGGATGCATGTGCATGTGTGTGAGTACATGCATGTGCATGTGGAAGCCCAGAGTTGATGTTGGGAATCATCCTCCATCACTCATTCACCTGTTCATGGAGGCAAGCCCAGAGCTCGCTGCTATATCTAGTCTCACTAACCAGCTTGCTGTGGGGATCCTGTCTCCCATTTACATAGCTGGAATTACCATGGGACCACCACACCCACCAGCATTTGCTTGGCTTCTGCAAATCTGGACTCCATTCCTCACATTTGTGTGGTAAGTGCTTTAGTCACTGAGCCATAAACATATACTGACCACATGACCCAGTCATTCCATCGACATTTTCCCAAGAGAAATAAAAAATGTGTGAAGACAAAGGCTTATACAAGAATACTCAGAGCACCTAATAGATTCAAACCAGAAAACTCAAATGCTTGTCAGCAGGTAAAACAATCCAAATATGCATTGTGCTGCCAGACCTCAGGCCCAGACTATGCAAAGGATTCCACAGAAGGGAAGAGGGAGAGAGTAGCTTCACTGGTAAGAATGAAAAGTACAGTGTCCAGCTGGGATGCTTAACCTTTGAGTGGATCCTAACTAGAAGGTGGGTGGGGGATGCACTGTTTCTAGAAGATGCTTTGTTCTCTGGGGATGTGTGTTGAAATATTTAGGAATTAAGGTCATTATGTGTGTAGCCTACCTTCAGATGATGTATCAAACTTTAAGAAAGAAGTATGTACATACAAGGAGGAGGGAGGGAGAGAAGGTGAGAGGACAAGAGGAAAAGAGATATGGGCAAGAATTTTGAAGTTCCTACATCTTAATTGAGGAGCAGGGTGTTCTCATTGTATGAGTGTAAACATTTTCAAGAGAAAAAGTAGAAACAAAATGAGTTAGGAATTCCACTGAAATTTCTGATATATGTCCTTTGTAAAGGATAAAACTAAAATATAAGGAAACAGAGATAAAAAGTAAAGGGTTAAATGAAGGTAACCCAGGCACGGAAGAAGTTGAATTTGGTTGCTATTTAAGGTTTTTTTTTTTCTTTTTATTTTATTGAGCCTTTTAAGTTTCATACATTTCCCACTCAAATCTAGACCCCTTCCCCATCCATGCCTTCCCCTCCCCCATTAACCCTATGCACTCTGTCCTACATGCTGAGTCCTATTCTTCCAGGCGTTTGCACCCAAACGTCCTCCAGTATAAATGTATCCATTGGAGCTTAGTCAGCCCATCCAGTGGTCATACGTAAGTCATACTCTCCCTCACCCAGCAGCGATCAGTCTCAAATAGTTCTCAATCTAGTGCTGGCCTGCCACCCATTTCTCACCTCCTCTTTGGGCCCTTGCTTAATTGAGCTGACATGGGTCCTGTGCTCAACGCCACCACTGCCATAGGCTCCCATGAGCAAGTCTGTGGTGGCCTGGAAGTCTCCAACTCCCTGTGTTCATTAATCAGCCCTGGTTCTTACAATCTTTCTGCCTCCTCTTCCACAATGATCCCTGAGCTGTGGGTGGATGAGGATGACTCCATATAGGAGTCCTATCCTACACTCTACAGTCTCTTATTCTCCCAAACTTGGTCAGGTGTGGCCTTCTGTATGCATCACACTCTGATATACAAAGAAGACTCTCTGGTGAGAGTTGAGGGATGCATTAGCCCTCTCTCTACCCCATATTCTGCTATGTTCCAGGAGCCTTAGTTGTAGAGATTCTATTGCAGATGTGTCACCTAGTACTGGGCATCTCCCAGACGTATGTTCTCTGTATCTGACCAGATGTGCAACTCTGCAGTAGCCTCCATCTGTTGCAAAAAGAAGCTCCTTGGGGTTGGAGAGATGGCTTAGCGGTTAAGAGCACTGACTGTTCTTGCAGAGGTTCCGGGTTCAATTTCCAGCACCCACATGGTGGCTACGAACTGTCCTTAGCTCCAGTTCCAGGGGAACCTGAAGCCCCCTTCTGACCTCCATGGCATTGCATGACATGGGTGCACTCACATACATGCAGGCAATACACTCATACACATAAAATAAAAGTAATAAATAAAATATTTTTTAAAAAATGAAACTTCTTTGATGAGTGCTGTATGGCATGCTTGACACACTAAGGCAGGTCTTTTCTGTCTGGCACTGTGTTCCCTGCCACACAGCTCCCAGGTATACCTATGCATTAATGTTCAGACACTATGTGCATTTCTCATAGGGTTTGTAGGGCATCACTTTCCCCTCTAGGTTTCCTAACCCTCCCTGAAATTTACTCATCTCCACTCTTTTTTCTCCCATCCAGATTCCCTCCTCCCTCCCTCCCTAGTCACAGTGCCCCCGTTATCCCCACCCTCCCCCAATACCTGATTCCCATCATCTTTCCTCTCCTGACTTCCCTCCCTCCCTCCCCCACACCATGATTGCTTGCATGTCCCTCCCTCCTGTCCTCCCCACCAATGACTACCACTTTTTCCACCTCCCTCAGGTAACATCTGTTCCCTACTATCCCCATTTCAGGTTGTTTCTTTTCCTTTACCTCCATGTAGCCTTTCCCTTTACCTGCCTGCTGGTGTTACATCAGAATTACATATTAGGGATTGGTACTACAATCCCAAATGAGGGTTGCATTTTGTGTTTGTTACTTCACTTAGTATAACCCTCCCTAGTTCCATCCATTGACCTGCAAATTTCATAATTTCATCTTTTCTTACTGCTGAGTAGAACTCCATTAAGTAGATGTACCACATTTTCATTAACCATTCATCAGTTGAGGGACATTTAGGTTGTTTCCATTTCTTAGTGCTTGTGAAGAGAGCAGCAACAAACATGGATGTACGGGTATCTCTACAGAATGATGAGTCCTTTGGATATATGCCAAGGAGTGGTATCACTGGATTGTATGGTAAGTTCATTTTTAGTTTTTTGAGGATTTTGTTGGGAGCTATTGATATAAGCGCAGCCATTATGTACATTGAGCTGTGGCAGGCTTGCTTGTTTACTGAGTTTGTGTTTTGCACACCAGTACCTAATCTGCCAAGTCAGGAGGAATGTGTTTATATGGTGGATCTCACAAAACAAGTATTTGACCACTCCTTGACCCTCAGATACAGGTAGGAAAAACAGCTGTTGAAATTGAGTTAAGCAAATGGTGGCTATCTCTGATATTCTTCTGTATAAAAAGGCGGAGCTAAAAAAACCGGGACTGCAGTCTCTACTGGCAGTCCTCCCAAGTATCTTTTCTGTCTCTTGTTTTTTCTTTCAATCCTCACTCCCCCTTTCAGGTACTGTCCGTCTTGGCCGGCTGGCACCGGCAGGGTTCTCCACACTGCTTTCCATAGTGGTTGTGTGAGTTTGCATTCCCAACAGCAGTGAATGAGTGTTTTCCTCTTTCTCCACATCCTCTCCAGCATTTGGAGTCTTTCATTCTCTTGATCTTTGCCAATCTGACTGGGGTAAGATGGAATCTTAAAGTGTTTTTTTTTCTGCATTTCTCTAATTACTAAGGATGTTGAGCACTTTTAAAGATGTTTCTTAGCCATTTTTTTCCTTAGTCATTTTTATTTCTTCTTTTGAGAACTCTCTATTTAGGTCTATTGCCCATCTTTTTATTGGGTCATATATTTTCTTCTTTCTTTCTTTTTTGAGTTCTTCATATATTCTGAATATTAATCCTCTGTCAGATGTGTAGCTGCTGAAGATTTTCTCCCACTCAATGGATTTCCTTTTCCCTTCCTTGGTTGTTTCATTTGCTGTACAGAAACTGTAATTTAATGAGGTTCCACTTACTGATTGTTGACCTTAGTACCTGAGCAGCTGGTGTCTGATTTAGAAAGTCCTTTCCCATGCCTATATCTTGGAGGGTGCTGCCTATGTTTCCTTTTAGCAGTTTCCAAGTTTCAAGTTTTATATTGAGGTCTTTGATCCATTTGGAGTTGACTTTCATGCAGGGTGAAAGATAAGGATCAAGTTTCATTCTTTTGCAGGTGGAGATCCAGTTTTGCTGGCACCATTTGTTGAAGATGCTGTCTTTCCTCCACTGTGTGTTCTTAGCACCTTTGTCAACTATCAGGTGGCTGAAATTATATGAACTCATGTTTGGGTCTTCTGTTGTGTTCCATTGATCTATGAGTCTGAGTCTGTTTTTGTGTCAGTACCATGCTGTTTTTTATGATTATAGCTCTGTAATATAATCTGAGATCTGGCATGATGATCTTCCCAGCATTGTTTTTTGTTTGTTTGTTTGTTTGTTTTGTTTTGTTTTCTTCCAAGATTGTTTTGGCTATCTGGGGTCTTTTGTGATTCCATATGAATTTTAGGATGATTTTGTCAAGCTCTGTGAACAATGTTGTTGGTTTTTTTTTTTGATTGGGATTGCATTGAATCTATAAATTGCTTTTGGTAAGATGGTCATTTTCACAATATTGATTTTACCAATCCATGAGCATGGTAGGTCTTTCCATCTCCTAGTATCTTCCTCTATCTCTTTCTTTAGAGTTTTGAAAATTTCATTGTAGAGATCTTTAATGTCTTTGGTTAGGCTTATTCCTAAATGTTTTTTTGAAGCTATTGAGAATGGGAGGGTTTCCTCAAGTGCTTTTTCTGATTGCTTGTTTTTGGTATATAGAAAGGCTGATTCTTGTAAGTTGATTTTATATCCTGCCACTTTGCTGAATATTAATTCTAACAGTTTTCTAGTGGAATTTTGGGATCCCTTATGTATAATATCATCTGTGAATAGGGATAATTTGATCTCTTCTTTTCCAATTAGTACTCCTTTAATTTCTTTCTCTTGTCTTATTGTTCTTTCAAGAGTTTCAAGCACTATATTGAAAAGGAGTGGAGACAATGGACAGCCCTGTCTGGTTCCTTATTTTAATGGGAATACTTCCAGTTTTTCTTCATTTAGAATGATGTTGGCTATGGGTTTGTTATATATAGCTTTAATTATGTTGAGGTATGTTCCCTCCAGACCAATTCCTTCTAAGACTTTTAACATGAATGCATGTTAGATTTTGTCAAATGCCTATTATGTATCTATTGAGATGACCATGTGGTTTTTGTCTTTAAGTCTGTTTATATGTTTTATTACATTTATTGACTTATGTATGTTGAACCATCCCTGCATCTCTGGAATAAAGCTGACTCAGTCATGGTGGATGATCTTTGTAATGTGTGTCTATATGTGGTTTGCAAGTATTTTGTTGAGTATCTTTGCATCTATGTTCATTAAGGACATGGGTCTATGGTTTTCTTTTTTTTTCTTGTATCTTTACCTGGTTTGGGTGTTAGAGTGATACTGGCTTCATAGAAGGAGTTTGGAAGCTCTCCCTCTGTTTCAATCTTTTTGAATAATTTAAGTAGTATTTGGTTGTATATTTTCTCTGAATGTCTAGTAGAATTCTGCTGTGACTCCATCTGGGCCTGGGCTTTTTTTAGTCAGGAAGTTTTGTATTACTGCTTCCATTTCCTTATTTGTTGTGGGTCTGTTTAGGCTGTTGATCTCCTTTTGGTTTAACTTTGGTGGTGGCCGTGATTTTAGAAATTGATCTATTTCTTTTAGGTTTTAAAATTTAATGGAGTATAGATTTTTAAAGTATTCCCTTACAATGTTTTGGATTTTTTTTTTTTTGGTGTCTGTTGTGATATTTCCCTCATCTCTGATTTTGTTGATTTGGATTTGATCTTTCTTTCTTTTGGTTAACTGGACTAAGGGTGTGTCTATCTTGTCTAACCTTTAAAAGAACCAGCTTTTAGATTCACTGATTATTTTATTTTGTTTCTTTCTGTTTCATTTATTTCTGCTCTGAATTTGTTATTTCTTCTTGTCTACTAGGTTTGGGGTTGGTTTGTTCTTGCCTTTCCAGAGTCTTGAGTTGTACTGTTATATGTTATATGTGCTCTTTCTGATTTTTTAATGTAGGCACTAAGAGCTTTAAACATCCCTCTTAGGACTGCTTTTAGGGAGTCCCAGAGGTTTTGTTGTGTTGTGTTCTCATTTTTATTTTGTTCCAGGGATACTTTTATTTCTTTCTTATTTCTTCTTTGACCCATTCATGACTCAGGGATGTGTTGTTTAATCTCCATGAGTTCATGTATTTACTAGAGCTTCTTTTGGTGTTAATTATAAGCTTTATTGCACTGTGGCATGGAATTATTTCAATTTTTTGTATTTGTTGAGATTTGTTTTGTACCCCAGAATGTGGTCAATTTTAGAATAACTTGCATGAACTACTGAGTAGAAAGTATAATCTTTGGTGGTTGGGTGGAATATTCTGTATATATCTAGGTCCATTTCATGTAGTATGTCATTTAACTCAGATGTCCCTCTATTCATTCTTTGTCCAGTTGGCCTATTTTAACAGTGAGATATTAAAATTGGCCACTATCACTGAGGTGGTGTCAATCTTTGTTTTATAGTACTGGACTACTGCTTATATGAAATTGGGTTCTCCAGAATTTGGTGCATATATGTTCATGATTGTAATATCTTCTTAGTCAATTGTTCCTTCGATGAGAATGAGGTAACCCTCCTTATCTCTTCTGATGAGTTTTAACTTGAAGTCTATTTTGTCAGATATTAAAATTATGATGCCTGCTTGCTTTGGGACCATTTGTTTGGAATATTTTTTTCTATCCTTTCACCCTAAGATAGTGTCTATCCTTGAAGTTGAGATGAGTTTCTTTTTTTAAAATAAATAATTTATTGATAATTTCATACATGAATATAAGGTGTTTTGATAAGCCTAGTCAAACAGGGACTCATTTATTGCAGGTGTTACAGAGCTTATAAAGGCATCTGGAAATCCCCCTCCCCACTGAGGGTATATCTTAAGGCTGGTCACACGCTGATCACACACTCCTCAGCAGTGCAGAAGTATTTTTCAGACTTTCAAGCAAGTCAGGCTGTGCCCCAGTAACTTCCTCTCAGACTTCTGCAGCATTTCATTACAGCTTTAACACACTCAATAACAATTTCCAGAGCAAAGATACATCTCTTTCAAAAGTGGCTATAAAATTTTTACATTCACTGTTGAATTAATTCAGTTACACAATATTGAACTCAGAATTAGAAAAAAGCTCCCAAATATTTTCAACATTTTTGGCCTTAGGAAAGGAGTATGTTGCTAAGAGGCCCAAGGATACTGTGAGTTTTAGTCAAGGAACTAGCTACTTTTCTTTGGGGTGTTTTTACTCTAACTGCCTAGCCAATTCCTACCTCCTATTCTTATCACACCATCCTCTGAAGAGGTTACCCAACTTGTAGATAGGGAATTAGGACACAGACCACTCTGGCTTCTTCCGTGCTGAACAGGGACACAGGGTGAGGCAATTGGAGTACCCCTTCCATGGGTCTATATAAAAGACTCCCAAATTGCAGAACTCTTATCTCAAAAAGGAAAAGAAAGTGTTTGAATTGTGAATAGGAGATGTGAAAGAGAAGTAAAGGCAAGAATAATTAGTATTGCAAGTTATAGACAGGGAACTAGAAAAAAGTCAGGAAGATGGCAATTTTCAAATGTTCATATGAGAATCCATTGGAATTTCTTGACAAGGGCTTCCAAAAGCATCACTCTATTGGGTTCCTCCTCATTTTTCTTTTGTATGCAAAGGCTGGACTCTAGAGTAATCAATTCAGGATTTGCTTTCAGTTTTTTTGATAGCTGTTGGAGTGGTTAGAATCAGTGTCAATTCCCGCTCAAAGGCTTCTAGATGGGGGAAGAAAACAAATTTATCCATCATTATAGAACAATAACTGGTTGTCTCCCTTAGCTGCCAGTGGGCACTACAGTATTGGAGACTAAGATTTGTAGTCTTACATCTGAGCGGCACTTTCTGGTTAGGAACAAAATGATCAATGAGAAATAATTGTCTAAATTTTTTATATGGACTTAAGCCTAATGTCTGTGAAGTGTAATCCATTGAACTCTTAAAGAAATATACTGATGACTTTACTTTTTGGTTATACTTTCCTGTTGGGAGTTTAAGGCCATACAGTTGGCCCAAATAAATCAAGTTATTTTTATACTTAAGGTCAATTGAGGATCTGCTCTTCAGGGTTCACGTGGGCTTGGGAGAAGCCCCTGGATCCTTTCTTTTACCAGTTCCATCTATGTGAAGATAAGTCAAAGGTCCTGCTCGACCATGTCTGGCTTCACTTGGAAGCATGAATGAAATGTTTCCTCTGAATTCACCCTCCTCTTTGTAGACTGGACGCTGGTTCAAGTCCATTTCGTGGGGACTCCATGGCCTCCCTAAACAAGAGGACAAGTGACTCACCACAGTTACAGGATATTTTGAGAGATGCTCCGTAGTCCCCTGGAACTTAGTCGACCTTGGAGGGCAAGGGGCAAAAACTGTCCTTTAAGTCCCTCTGACCGTATTAGTATAGGCCTCAAAGTATGGCTGCTAAACATCCAGTAAGGTTAGTTCCACAAGTCTGGTACTTTTAATTATCATGTGCTATGTAGATAAGGCGTGCGTAAAAACCCAAATATTCTCAGATAAACTTTGACTAGATATATATTTTATTCCTTAATCTAGTTGTCTAAACTCTGACCATAGACATTTTAAGATTATGTGTATATTATTTTTGTCTCATCCCTTCTATAGCATAACAAACCTAAACAGATGATCACTTGCTTAGGCTTTCTCATTTTTTCTATTTTGGAAAATATCTCCATTCCCATATCCTTTTAACATCTTTTACATTCTCAATTTTTTTATTTTTTTAATAATTATGAGACATAACAGCATTAACAAATTTTCTATCTGTCATGAGACTTCTTTTCCTGGGAACACTAAGCAATGCTTATTCGCTTTTAAGGTTCTGCTGTCAAACCAATGTTTCATTAAAGTTTTACTGGGGAACCAATGAATTTACTGAGTTTACTTACTGAGATAACTGAGGAGTTGCTGAGGTATATGTATGACCTGAGGGTATGCACACTGGAAAGCCTTTACCTAGCATGGGTCATGCCTTCTCTTCTTAGCCTTCCTCAGATTGTATACTTAGCCCTCACCAAATCCAGGAGGCCATGTATGATTAGGGTGAAATTACATACAGTAGGCTGGGAAGTGGCTGGATAATATGGTGAGGGTCCAATGACCCTTCTAGGCTCTCCTCTAATGAATGAACACAACCATCAACAAGCTCAATTGTGACGATGTTTAGCAATCAGCCTCAGCTGAAGTCGTGATGATGATAGTTATTTCATGTAGAAGGGACTGCTCTATAGCATCATCTTATTAAAAGGACCTGGAATTTAAAAGGATTTTGTGCTAGGATCCAAATATAAGGGAGAATATATGTCATTTGTTTTTCTGAGTCCGTGTTACTTCACTTAGTATAACAGTTTCTAGATCCATCCATTTACTTGCAAATTTCATTATTTCATATTTCTTTACTGCTGAATAGAATTCCATTGTGTAAATGTACCACATTTTTGTTAACTACTCGTCAGTTGAGGGACACTTAAGTTGTTTCCATCTCTTAGCTATTGTGAAAAAAGCAGCAACAAGCATGGTTGTACAAGTGTCTCTACAATAGGATGAATCCCTTGGGTATATGCCAAGAAGTGGTATAACTGGGTCATATGCTAGGTTCACTTTTCAGTTTTTTAAGAGTTCTCCACAGTGTTTCCATAGAGGTTGCACTAGTTTGCAATCCCAGCAGCAGTGAATGAGCGCCCTTTCTCCACATCCTTGCCAGCATTTAGTATCATTTGTTCTCTTGATCCTAGCCAGTCTGATTGGGGTAAGGTGATACCTTCGGGTGGTTTTAATTTGCATTTCCCTAATTACTAACGATGTTGAACACTTTTTGAGGTGTTTCTTAGTCATCTTTATTTCTTCCTTTGAGAACTCTCTGTTTAGATCTTTAGCCCATCTTTTCATTGGGTCATTTGATTTCTTGATTCTTTGTTTTTTGAGTTCTTTATATATTCCAGGTGTTAAACCTCTGTCAGATGTGTCACTGGTGAAGGTTTTTTCACATTCCAATATTTTCTTCTAATAGTTTCAGGGTTTCCAGTTTCACATTGAGGTCCTTGATCCATTTGTAGTTGACCTTTGTGCAAGGTGAAAGATAAGGATCTAGTTTCATTCTTCTAGAGGTGGAGATCCAGTTTTGCCAGCACCATTTGTTGAAGATGCTGTCTTTCCTCCATTGTGTATTCTTGGCACCTTTGTCAAATATCAGGTGGCTGAAATTGTGTGTATTCAGGTTTGGATCATCAATGGTGTTCCATTGGTCTATGTGTGGAAGTACCATGCTGTTTTTATGACTATATCTATGTAGTATACTTTGAGATCTGGTATAGTAATCACCCAGTGTTGCTCTTTGGGCTCAGGGATGCTTTGGCTGTCTGGGATCTTTTGTGCTTCCATATGAATTCAAGGATTTTTTTTTTTCTAATTCTGTGAAGTATGTCATGGGGATTTTGATTGGGATTGCACTAAATCTATTTATTCCTTTTGGTAGGATGGTTATTTTTACAATATTAATTCTTCCAGCCCATGAACATGGAATGTCCTTCCATCTCCTGGTGTCTTCCTCAATCTCTTTCTTAATGATTTAAAATTTTCATTTTAAATGAGCTCTTTGGTGTCTTTGGTCAGAGTTTTTCCAAGATATTTAATTTTTTTGTACCTATTGTTAGTGGGAGTATTTCCCTGTATTCCTTTTCCAATTATTTGTTATTGGTATATAGAAAGGCTACTAATTTTTGTAGATTGATTTTATAACCTGCCACTATACTGACAGTGTTAATCAGTTCTAGGAGTTTTTTGGTGGAACTTTTGGGATCTCTTAGGTAGAGTATCATATTATCTGCAAAAAGTGAGAGTTTAACCTCTCCTTTTCCAATTAGTACTCCTTTAATTTCCTTCTCCTGTCTTATTGCTCTAGCAAGAGTTTCAAGCGCTATGTTGAAAAGGAGTGGAGATTGTGCACATCCTTGTATGGTTCCTGATTTTAATGGGAATGCTTCGAGTTTTTCTCCATTTAGAATGATGTTGGCTGTGGGTTTATTATATATGGCTTTAATTATGTTGAGGTATGTTCCCTCCCGTCCACTTTCCTCTTGGACTTTGAACATAAAGGCGTGCTGAATTTTGTCAAAAACCTTTCTACATCTTCTGAGATGACAATGTAATTTTTGTTTTTGAGTCCATTTATGTAATTAATGATGTTTATTGACTTGCATATATTGCATCATCCCTGCATCTCTGGGATAAAACCTACTTGATCATGGTGAATGACCTTTTTGATGTGTGTCTGTATGCGGTTTGCAAGTATTTTGTTGAGAATTTTTGCATCTATGTTCGTTAAGGATATGGGTCTATAGTTTTTGTGTTGTTTCTTTGTTTTGTTTTTTGGTTGTCTTTACCTGGTTTTGGTATTAGAATGATGCTGGCTTCATAGAAGGAATTTGAGAGTTCTCCCTCTGTTTCTATCATTTTGAATAATTTAAGTAATCTTGGTTGGATGTCTTCTTTAAATGTCTTTTAGAATTGTGCTGTAAATCCATCTAGGCCTGTGCTTTTTTTAGTTGGGAAGCTTTGTACTACTGTTTCAATTTCCTTATATGTTAGGAGTCTATTTAAACTGTTTTATCTCTTCTTGGTTTAACTTTGGTGAGTCCCATGATTATAGATATACATCCATTTCTTTTTGTGATATGGGTCTGTTTAAGCTGTTAATCTCTTCTTGGTTTAGTTTTGGTGGTTCCCATGCCTTTAGATATGCATCCATTTTTATCTCTGATTTTGTTGATTTGGATTTGCTCTTTCTTTCTTTTGATTAACTGGGCTATGGGTCTGTCTATCTTGTTTAGCTTTTCAAGGAACCAGCTCTTAGATTCATTGATTCTTTGTATTTTTTTCTTTGTTTCTATTTCATTAATTTCTCCTTTGATTTTTGTTGTTTCTTCTCTTCTGCTGGGTTTGGGTTTCATTTGTTTTTGCCTTTCCAGTGTCTTGAGTTCTAGTGTTAGGTCATTTATTTTGGCTCTTTCTAATTTTTCAATGTAGGGACTTAGAGCTATAAACTTCCCTCCTAGGACTGCTTTTAATGTTTCCCAGAGGTTGTGTTGTGTTGTATTGTCCTTTTCATTGAATTCCAGGAATTCTTTTATTTCTTAATTTCTCCTTTCACCCACTCATTGTTTAGCAGTGTGTTGTTCAATTGCCACAGTTCATGTAGTGACTAGGGCTTTGTCCAGTGTTGATTTTGAGCTTTATTGCGTTGTGGTTGGATACAATGCATGGGATTATTTCAATTTTATTTCGTATTTGTTGAGGTTTGTTTTGTGGCCCCCTATGTGATCAGTTTTTGAAAAAGTTCCATGGGGTGCTGAGTAGAAAGTGTATTCTTTGGTGCTTGGGTGGAATATTCAAAAGATGTCTCTTAGGTCCATTTGATATATAGTATCATTTAATTCAGATGTCTCTCTGTTTATTCTTTGTCATGTTGACCTGTCTAATGGAGACAGTGGGGTACTGAAGTCCCCTGCTATTACTGAGTTCTGGTTAATCTGGGTCTTAAAGTCTTGTAGTGTTGTTTTTATGAATTTGGGTACATCAAAGTTTGGTGCATATATGTTAAGGATTGTAATATCTTCTTGGTTAATTGTTCCTTTGATCAGAAGTGAAATGACCCTCCTTATCTCTTCTGATTAGTTTTATCTTGAAATCTATTTTGTCAGATACTAGAATTTCAACCCCTGCTTGTTTCTTAGTGCCATTTGCTTGGAATATTCGTTTCCATCCTTTTACCTTATGGTGGTACCTATCCTTGAAGGTGAGATGGGTTACTTGCAGACAGCAAAGAGATGAATTTTTGTTTCTTAATTCATTCATTTATCCTGTGCCTTTTGACTGGAGAGTTCAGCCCATTGATATTTAAGGTTATTATTGAAAGATGTGTATTGGTTGCCATCATTTTGATTGCTGTTTTTGTGCTCTGTCTCATTTTGTGTTTCCTAGATTATACCTTTATTTGTTTTCTTTCATTGCCCCTGGGGTACAGTTGTTTCTCTCTCCACTCTCTGTATTGTTTCAAGTACTCTTTGAAGGGCTGGTACATGTATTCTGTATTCTTTCAGACTCTACCTGTCATGGAAGATTTTTCTTTCCCCCTCAATTGTATGGGTAAAGTATTCTGGGCTGGCATCTATTGTCATGTAGAACTGGAAATACTTTGGTCCATGCACTTCTGGCTTTCATAGTTTGCATTGATAAGTCAGCTGTAATTCTGATGGGCTTTCCTTTGTATGTGACTTGTTGATTTTCTTTCGCTGCTTTCAGTATTCACTCTTTGTTCTATACATTTAGTGTTTTTACTGTGGTATGTGGTGGGGAGCTTCTTTTCTGTTCCTATTTGGTGTTCTATGCGCTTCCTATATTCATATGGGAACGTCTTACCTTAATTTCAGGAAATTCTCTTCTACAATCCTGTTTAAGATCTGGTCAAGAACATTAACCTGAAATTCTTCTCCTTTCTCTATTCCTATGATCCATAGATTTGGTCTTTTCATAGTGCCCCACATCTCTATTCCATTCCTGTGTTTTTTAAATTTTTCCATGATCTTTGCTTGTGTGGTCCAATTCTTCAACTTTATCCTCCAGTGCTGATATTCTGTTTTCCATTTCATTCATTCTAGTGGTGAGGCTTTCCCGTGTTGTTACAAGTTTTCTTATTGAGTTTTGTGCTTCCTTCTTCATTTCTGTCTGAGTTTTCTTCAGTGTTTCTGTCTCTTTTTTTAATTCATTCAGCAGTTTATCCCTTTCTTCTTTTAGTTCTTTGACTTGTTTGTTCGTGTATTCTTTAAATTCGTTGAATTCCTTTGTCATGTTTATGATTGTTCTCTTCAGTTCAGTGTCTTGGGTTATCCCTAGGACACATCTTTCAATAATAACCTTATAGAACTCATCTACAGTATTGATGGAGTTTGGTGGGGACAGTGTCTTGGGTTTCCATTTTATTATTCTTTCATTTTGATTTTGGCATGTGAATTTTTGTTGTTTATGATTCTGATATGAGAATTAAGTTGAAGTATGCTTCTGTTTGTATTATCATGGTGCCTAGATCTTTTCTTTATTGGTTATGTAAAGCTGATTGGTACATTGTTTAGGTTCTCTTAGGTTTAATTTCAAGGGAACTTATGGCTTCAAATCAGTTATTCAGGAGTACCCACAGAAGCCCAATTCAGGTTCCAGTCAGGTACACTCAAGCTTCCTTCACCACGTGGAGGCAGGCTCTGGTTGCTCTCAGGCAGTCCACCCTCTCAGGTTATTTGCTAGGATCTTAGCCTTAGCCTACCAAAGCCAGATCTGCCCTGGGACCACTGCATGGAGTCAGGATCCAGGGGCTCTTAGGCAGTCCCCTGCATTCTCAGCCCCTCTGTCAGAGAGAGACTCTCTGGCGGTCTCCTGAGATCAGAGCTGCTACACTGATGGAGGTCAGAACCCACCCTCTCAGGCTGAGATGAGTTTCTTGAAGACAACAAAGAGATGGATTTTCTTTCTTGGTCCATTGCACCAGCCTGTGTCTTTTGACAGGGAGTTGAGAACATTGATATTTACTGTTATTATTGAAAGGTGTGTATTGTATACTGTCAGTTTAATTTCTTTGTGTTTGTGGCCCTATTTTGTGTTTCTGTTGTTATACCTTTCTTATTTTCTTTCTGTAGCCTCTTGGGCATACTCATTCCTTTCGTCAGTTCTTTGTATTGCTTTAAGTATTCTCTGTAGTGCTGGTTTGGAAGACGTGAATTCTTTCAGCC
Source organism: Nannospalax galili (assembly GCF_000622305.1). NCBI lineage: Eukaryota > Metazoa > Chordata > Mammalia > Rodentia > Spalacidae > Nannospalax > Nannospalax galili. The sequence continues at coordinate 150,846 of NW_008357524.1, read as the reverse complement.
CATTTGTGTCATGGAAAATTTTCGGTTCCCCTTCAACCTTGATAGTTTTTCTGGATAAAGTATTCAGGGTTGGCATACATGGTTGTTTAGAGCTGGGAATACTTTGTCCCAGGCTCTTCTGTCTTTCATAGTTTGCATTGAAAAGTCAGCTGTAATTCTGATGGGTTTTCATTTATATGTGACTTGTTTTTCTGTAGCAGCTTTCAGTACACTCTCTTTGTTCTGTACATTTAATGTTTTTACCCTATGATATGCCATGGGAAGTTTCTCTTCTGATCATCTCTTAATGGTGTTCTCTGTGCTTCTTGAATCTCTATAGGTATATCTTTCCTTAATTTAGGAAAGTTTTCTTCTATAATCCTATTGAAGATCTGTTCAATGATACTGGTTTGAGTTTCTTCTCCTTCCTGTATGCCTATAATACATAAGTTTGGTCGTTTCATGTTGTCCCACATTTCCTGAGAATTCCATTCCTCTGTGTTTTTGAATTTTGCATAGTCTTTGCTTAAGGAGTTCAGATTTTCAGTTTTATCCTCCAGTCTTGATATTCTGTTTTCCATTTCATTCATTCTGCTTGTTAGACATTCTCTGGTTGTTTTTAATTGGTTTATTGAGTTGTTCAGTCCTGTGTTCATTTCCATTTCAGTTTTCTTCATTATTTCTATCTCTTTAGTGAATTCACTTTCCAAGATATGAATTGTTTTTGATATTTCATTAAGCTGTGTATTGTATTTGTATACTCTTGGGCTTCCATCAAAAATTTATGCCTTTCTTCTTTGAGTTCTTTGAGTTGTTTGCCTGTGTTTTCTTGAAGTTCTTTGATCATGTTTATGATTGGTCTTTTAAATTTTGCATCCTGGGGTTCTGCAGGGTGGTTCTCAATGCTGTACACTTCTGTAGGACTCGGGGGTTTTGTTGGGGACATATTTCCCTGGTTTTTCATATTGTTTGTGTTTTTGCAGTGCCATTTGGACATGTGGATGTTCTTTGTTGGTTATGTGTTCAGCAGGAACCTCTACTCTGCTTTTGTTTAATTTAATTTTGGTTCTGTTAATATTGTTTATATAGCTTAGTTACTTTTCGTTTAGGTATGGAAGAGAAATTGGTGGGTATTTCAAGTTCTTTCTGGGTAGTAGACTGGTCAGAGTCCTGACTGAGCAGATCTGTCTGCCTGACTGGGATGCTGAGATATTGGTGGTGAGGGGACAGCTTGGGGTGGGGCACTTAGGGATCAGTGGTAGGTTTAGTTAATCTGGATTGGGAAGCTAATCCTGGGACCTGAGGTGAAGGAATTGGAGCCCGCTTGTGTGAGTTAAGGTTTGTTTTAACACCACACAAAATACCTCTGAGAAACAGCCACAGTAAAACTTTTTTATGTCATATATTTCCACATAAGTCATCTCATTTAATTCTTCCAATAGCTCGGGGAGACAGGTGACCTTAATTTTATCTGCTCCTCTTTTTGAGACAGGGGCTCTCTATGGCTCCAGCTGGCCTGGATTCTCTATGTAGATCATGCTGGCTTTAATCTCACAGAGATCTGCCTACCTCTGCCTCTCAAGTGCTGGGATTAAAGTTGCACACAAAATATATTTTAAAATTAGAAACAGTGTCAAAGAAAAGCCCAATGTTAGTCCTAAAGAAAGTCAATACGCATTAATATAAAAAATAATTTTCTAAGAAAGCTTGAAGCATGTACCCAAAAGCACGTACACCTGTTCTTAGTCCCAATGAAGAGGGATTTTTCTGATGCACAGTCCCCCTGTCCTCACTGGCCTTGGGTAATGACTTTTGTAGTGGGGAGAGAGGCCATGATAATTGGACAGGCACAGCTCACCTTTGTGCTCTCCTCTTCCTGTCTGAAGCAAGCTGTCTGGATTCAGCAAGCCCACGTCTGTTTTTCCTCAAAAACTTTTCTCTTTGGGGAGTGTACTTTCATAGTCTAGCTTGGAATGCTCCCAAACTGGCTGGCAATTCCACCTCTTTGGGGGTTTTGCTTCTAAGCCTGTTTGCCCTTGTTAAAGACATGTCTTCCAGGGCCAATGAGATGGCTCAGCTGATAAAGGTGCTTGCTATGCAAGTCTAGAAACCTGAGTTTGATCTCCAGAACTCACATAAAGGTGGAAGGCAAGAACAGACTCCATAAAGTAGTCATCTGACCTCCATACTGTTCCATGGCACACACAATGCCCTCCCATAATAATTAAAAATTTAAAAGATGTTTTCCAACATAGCCTCAATTAATAAAAAGGGTATGTTTTGACCTAAATATTTAATTTTTATTTTTCCCATTTCTTCAGACCTAGACAAGGCAGAGGATATTATTTGTTGGAGGTGGGGGTAGTAATGCCCCAGAAACCCCAATAACATGCAATCAGCTAGCCTTCAATATTTAAAGAGAACAAAATGTATGATAATTCCAGGGAAATAAAGAAGTCCATAATTACATTTGGGAATTTAGAACAGCACAAGCAATAAGCTTAGTGTGAGTGAACAATGAGCTAAGTATGATGGTGCGTGCTTGTAATCCCAGCACTTGGGAGGTTGAGGAGGAAGGAGGATCATAGTTTTGAGTCTAGCCCAGGCTACATAGCAATACTCTGTCTCAAAAGCAAACAAATAAAAAAGTGAACAGATACAGAATCTGACTTCTAACAATTAGAGAACATCCATCCCTTCAAAGCAGTGTAGAGGACTTGTAAAGTCTTACTTACCATGTGCTATGTCATGAAGTTTCAACAATACCAACCCCACCTCTCTAAAGAAATTCAGTTCATACAATTAGAACAGACTTTCCAAGTACAATGCAATTAGACACAAAATTAGTTTTTTAGATACTTTATGACCACTTTAAAATAATCTCTAGTTCTAGTCAGATAATTTGTTGAGACACTGTATGACTAATTTTCTGCAAAATATTGTAACAACAATGGAAATATAGCAAAGAAACCCAGGAGACAGGGCCAAGACAGCAGTTAAAGGTAGATGTGCAATAAGAGCGATGGAAAATAAAAGCATTAACCACCCATTTCAGGAAGTTAGAAAAGCAAAATAGAAGAAACTTCCCCTCCTTAAAAATCAGGTTTTCATGTTGTTTGTTGGTTTGTTTGTTTTAAGAAAAAATGCTAGGATTATAGGCATGTCATGTCATATCCAACAAAATCAGGAGTTTTAATGAAATTTCTAGGGTGATCTAAATGCAAAGGGCAGCTGTGGCAATTTTAAAGGTGAATGCAAAGAGGGAGAGAGTAAGCTAATAAATATAAAGAAGTATTATAAAGCTATAAATAATTAAAACAATGTAATATTGGCACAAATATACATAAAGTAGGCGTCAGCAATTTATGGCTTTTGAGTCAAATCTGGACCACTGCCCGTTTTATAAAATTGGCACACAACCCCTCTCTGCTTTGTTTTTCATTATACTAACAAGTGGAGTGGTTGTGCCACTCAAGAGTGAATAAAACATAAAATGATTATCTGGCCTAAACAGGAAGTTTGCTAACCCCTGTAATAAATGAATGAAATAAAATGGAGAGAGAGCCAAAAATAGAGGACAGAAATGACATGTCAAATCAAGGATGGACTATTTAATTAGTGGATTCACACCACGAATGAGGATATAAGTAGACCCTTCTTCACATCTTGTTAACAAGTATATTCAGCAGGATTAAAGGCTTTAAAAATAAAATTCAATGCTTTAGACAAAGATCTGAAAACCATGGACAGCTTTGACAATTTTAAAGGAGAATGTGCAGTATTTTATGAGCAGGTCTCTTGGGACATTTGTCAAGAGTAAAGAATTTTTTCGAAAAGATAAATCATGGGGCTGGGGAGATAGCTCAGCGGTTCAGAATGCTGGTTGTTCTTGCAGAAGACCCAGGTTCAAATCCTAGCACCCACATGACAGCTAACAACTGTCTGTAACTCCAGTCCCAGGGGATTCATCAGCCTCTTCTGACCTCTGCGGGCATTGCATGACATGGGTGCATTTATCTACATGCAGGCAATACACACAAACACATAAAACAAAAATAATAAATAAAAATTTTTTGTTTTGTTTATTAGAAGATTTATTAATGTCATGGACAGACCAACAAAGAGGTAACAGTATGTGGTGGCTTCAAGAAGAGTTCAGGTCCCAGCACCAGAGACAGAAAGCATGGCGGGGTCTCTGAAGAGAGAAAATAACCCACATGGCAGAAGTGGGAGACTGTTCTTACAGGTTTCTGAGGATGGGGAGGGTTCACAACACAAGTTTGCAGCCAGGCTCTCTGATTCCAAGGCAGAAAGCAGGGAGGAGCAGGATGTGTCCTGCCAGTACCCCCCTTTGATGTTAACTCATTTCCCAGGTGAGAAATCCTGGAACCAAGATGTCTGTTAGCTAGGGACTCACAGACAGTATCTCATCAGAGTGGCTGTTGGTACCTGTGAACAGAGGCTGCATTCTAATATTATATTCTTACACTGACCACATGTAGAAGTGTCTCACCATGGGAATAACTCCTGTCAGAGCTCTAGAAGATGAATTTTGGGACCAGGAACATAAAGTAGTTCCCACAAGAAGGGCCAATGGCTTTACAGGGTCCCAACTCAGCCAGCACCAGACCACTGGATCAGGCCTTCTCCTGCCTTTGACTGGGGTGATGTTGGATCCTGCTAGGAGGCTGAGCCTTGGACTGAGCCTGTCATAGAACAAAGGACATTTTCACAGACTGAAAATTGCGTGTAATCATGAGTGTAAGGAAAAAGGCAAGAGGTGAAAGTCACAGGTGGAAGTGTTCCCTGCAGGCTGCAGTCACTAGTCTGCTCCCTTCTGGCTGAGAATTGTTCCCAAGAGCAAGGATTTCAGTACTCATCACAGCTTTTTTTTTTTTTTATTTATTTTTTCTGTCTTTTTAAAGACAGGGCCTCCCCAGTAGCCCCAGCTGGCCTGGAACTCACCATTGTAGACCAGGTAGACCTTGAACTCACAGAAATCCATCTGCTTCTGCCTCCCAAGTTCTGGAATTAAAGGCATTTGCTACCATGCCTGGCCTGATCACAACTTTAAAAAAATATAGTTTATTTATTATTATTTTTTTGAGTGTTCACATTAATTTTTAAAAAATTTTTAATAACTGCATGATAAGAAGAAGCATTTCACTATTTCATTACAGCTTTAACATATTCACTAACACATGCCATAGCAAGAGTACATGTCTTTCACAAGTGGCTGCAAGTTTCTAGGTTCATAGTTGAATTAATACAGTTATATAATATTGAACTCAGTATAAGCCCTGTAAGACATAAAATTGAATGTTTTCAACCTTTAAAAAGATATCCATTTCATTTTAGAATATATTTTCCTTGCAGAAAGACTCATTGTTTTTGCTACTAACACTGAGATGTTGGCACATGCATCTCTAATCCGTATGTTTCTATTTGTTACTAGTCATAATCAGTTGCACTTGGATTCCTGGTGCCTGTGTATGTCTATAAAGTCATCAGGTAAGTTCAGAGGCAATGTTCATCACCTCCACTAACTAGCATGATGTAAATTTCCATGATTCCTCCTCAAATACAATACATTTATTTAAATTTGTTGATTTGTGTGTGTGGGTGTGTGGGTGTATATCACACAGAACATCCAAAACCATCTTATTCAACTATACACCGACTTCCCAGATGGCACCCTGCCATAGCCTCCCTCCCCCCACTAGAGCCCTTATACTCTGATATCCCTGCTACTGTCTGCTGTGTTGTCGGCACCCCCAGCCATTCCCCACTACTTGCCCTTCTGGTGAATCTAGTCAGCCTATCTAGAGGTCTTTGTTTCAGGAAGGTCAGCTGTTCCTCATCCAGCAGCAATCAGTTGTCAATATTCCTTTAGATAAGATTGGGGTCTGCTGTTCATTTTCCAAGTTCTATGCTGGGTTGCTATCTGGGAGTCCCTTGGGCCACCCCGGCCAACAACTCAAAAGAAGGTATCTCCTCTCTGGCATTGTTGCTTGTTATGTAGCCTTTATGCATATGGACTCTTAAAAAATTATATTGGCCCCTCTAATTTTGGTTATACTTCCCTTTTGGGTGTTTAAGGCCATACAGTTGGCCATTGGCCCAGATAAAACAATTTATATTTACTCTTAAGGTTGTTTGAGGATCTGTTCCTTAGGGGTCACATGGGCTTGGGAGGAGCCCCTGGCTCCTTTCTTTTACCAGTTCTGCCCATGTGAAGATAAGTCAAATGACCATGGTTGGCTTCACTTGGAAGCATGGAAGAAATGATTCCTCTGTGTTGACTCTCCTCTTTGTAGACTGGACACTGGTTCAAGTCCATCTGGTGGGGTATCCTTGGCATCCTTGATCAAGAGGACAGGTGACAAACCACAATTACAGGACATTTTGAGAGATGCTCATAGTCCCCTGGAACTAGTCGACCTAGGAGGGCAAGGAGCAAAAACTGTCCTTTATGTCCCTCTTATCAAATTATTATAGGCCTCAAAGTATGTCTGTTAAACATCCAATAAGGTTAGTTCTACCAGTTTGGTACTTTTAATTACTGCGTGTTATGTAGATAAATCTTGGCCAAAGATGAGTTGTTCTCGGGTAAATCTTACCTAGACATATATCTGTTGATCTGCTATGTATAATTTGTCAGTAGGTTGTAGGAGTAGTATGGTTCCCTCTGGTTTTCAAAACTAGCTGGGTATTAATTATCTCTCACATTGTCTCACCCCTCCATCATGGTTTTCACACTTAACGTGCCCCCATTTTCTCCCTTTCTCCCTTAATAATACCCTTCTCCTACAGTCCTACGTTTCTTGAGCTCCTTCTTTCCCTTTATCCCCTAGGTTCCTTGTATACCCTTCCGTCCCCCCTCCCTTAAAATAACCCAGTTTTTACCATATCTCCCTTATTAAGGCCTGTTTCCTACTGTTCTTTTCTTTCAGGTTCTTTCTTTTCCTTTACCTCCCTGTTTCCTTTCCATTATCCTGGTTCCTGCAGTTATGTCTGTTTGCATATTTATTTATCAGAGTCTGATCCTAGGATCCACATATGAGGGAGAACATATCTTGTTGTTTTTTTTTTTTCTGAGTCTGTGTTACTTCACTTAGTATAACAGTTTCTAGCTCCATCCATTTACCTGCAAATGTCAAGATTTCATCTTTCTTTACTGCTGAGTAAAATTCCATCATATTAATGAACCACATTTTCATTATTCACTCGTCAATTGAGGGACACTTAAGTTGCTTCCATTTCCTAGCTATTGTGAAAAGAACATCAACAAACATGGATGTACAAGTCTTTGTGCAATAGGATGAGTTCTTTGGGTATATGCCAAGGAGTGGTATAACTGGGTCAAATGGTAGGTTCATTTGTAGTTTTTTAAGAGTTCTCCACACTGCTTTCCATAGGGGTTGAACAAGTTTGCAGCCCCACCAGCAGTGGATGAGTGTTCCCTTTCCCCCACATCCTCTCCTACATTTGGTATCATTTGTTCTCTTGATCTTAGCCAGCCTGACTGGGGTAAGATGAAATCTTAAAGCGGACTTAATTTGCATTTCCCTAATTATTAGTGATGTTGAACATCTTTTAAGATGCTTCATAGCCATCTTTACTTCTTCTTTTGAGAACTCTCTGTTCAGCTCCTTAGCCCATCTTTTAATTGGGATACTTCTTGTCTTGATTCTCTGTTTTTGAAGTTCGTTATATATTCTGGATATTAAACCTCTGTCGGATGTGTCACTAGTGAAGATTTTCTCCCATTCTGTGGGTTTTCTGTTTCCTTCCCTGGTTGCCTCCTTTGATGTACAGAAGCTTTTTAGTTTCATGAGCTCCCATTTGTTAATTCTTGCCCTTGTTTCCTGAACAATGATGTCCGGTTTAGAAAATGCTTTCCTTCACCTATATCTTGTAGGTTTTTTCCAATGTTTTCTTCTAACAGTTTCAGAGTTTCAGACTTTACATTGAGGTCTT